>NW_003852419.1:16641404-16643583 GCF_000181295.1 Otolemur garnettii
AAGTAGAAATGAATTGTTGTCTTTTTGCTGTGCTGTCTCACTTGACTACTCTTCATGTCCATCAGGAGAAGTCATTCTTTGAACCTGCGATGATAAATATGGTGAAACTATCAGAGTTGCACTCAAGTACCGTGAGATGGTTCAGGTGGTTAACAAACAGGGCCAGTGGCTGGATGGAGGAAAATCGGGGCTTATTTCTTACCATTGTGGGATTTCCCCAATAGTAAAACATTTTTGTTTGTTTGTTTTATTGCTATTATTATTTTTAATAGTAAAATGTTTTAAGAACCTGTGACTTCTAATGTGGGATCCTAACAGGATTATAGACATAAAAAAGATGCTCAGAGTTGCAGTAAGTAACACATGTTTTCCCTTCTCTGTGGCCACAAATGCACACGACTGGCCTTTTGACAGCTTCATCATGTTTCTTTTCAAAGCACCCAAATGAGCATCATTCCACTGAACTGATCTGCATGTGGCAAAACAGATTAAAAATTGCAAATGCTTGTGAGATTATCAGAGAGATGATTTGCGAGCCTGTGCTCTAATATATCAAATGGCATTAAATGTATCAATTTTGAAACAACTAAATACACATTCTTTAATTAGGAGGCTTTAGTTTAAGAAAAAAAGAGGTACTAGGAAAACAAAAACGAATCAGCTTATCAAGACTTGTATTTATCAGGTGTGTGCAGGGTAACATAAGGGGGGCTCACCTTCTGGATCTCCTTATATCATTCTCCTGGTAAAGCTCTTTAATTGTTGCCCACTTCCTCCAGGAAAAGAGCTGCCCTCCCGTGAATAGCAACATTGCATAACGATCAGTGCCTGGCTTCTGCCTAGCTTTGCTGCCTCATTTCTAGATCTTTCTTTGTCATCTCTCATGGTTCAATGACACTGAACTACTTATTTCAGAACTATTCCGTGTCCTTTGAAGTCTCCGTGTTTCTGTACTCTTATCCAGAAGACTTTACCATCGCTTAGCTGGCAACCTTCTATCTTTCCCCTTTACCCTGAGCTGAAATGTAACTGCCCCTTGGAAAGCCTTTCCTAATGTTTCCAGGGGACACTCCTCCACCTGTCATATGACCTCATCTTGTTTTACTCACATACACATTATTGTCATTGCAAATACTTATGAACATATACATTCTTTGAGGGCAGAATTACAAACTGCCTGAGGACAGGAGCCACCTGCCTAATACAATACCTGGGGTATACCTAGCCTTGAAGAATTTTATTGAATGTGTGAATGAATCCATGAATCGATGGATGAATGAATGAAAGTAGCTACAGGGAGAATACATTTGTAGTTTTAAACAAGGTGGTAAGATAGAGATTAAAAAAAAAAGTTAAGCCCCAAATCCCCCTCTTTTAGTGATTTGCAATATAATTTAGGGAGGCTTAGAGCTGGAGTTCCCAGCGTTGGTGATGGATCTGCCTCACTACCATGAACTGTGCTTAAATTTCTTCAGAGTTATAACGTACCTCTCCTCCTCCTCTTCTTCCTCCTCCTACTGGTTATAAATAACAGTTTATACATCATCATCATCTTACTCATCTTTTCTTCAGAATCTTCCCATTCACTAAGACAAAGTTAAAAATCCCCTCATATGCATAACCATTCACAATTCAATGAAAACCACTTTCTCCCATGTCGAGAAGAACCAACTTAGAGAAGCAAAATAAAACCAGCCTTCTGGCTGACCCAAAGTCACACACATGTCCAGATATGTACTTTTGTCAGCCCTTAAATTATGCAAGACCCTTGCATAATTTGGCCATCTGGCCTACTGACATCATGGCCTACTTGACATCATGGCCTACTGCTTGGGTCTCTAAAATGCTGATATTATACCTTTATTCTCTTGAGTCCTGTTAACTTGTAACCACCAAACATACCCTAGTAACTCATTGTAGGACCCATTACGTATCCTTCAAGAGCGTGGTTATTGTACAGTTGTCTTGACTTCTACCTTTTGTCTGTCTGAACACACTTGCCATTGGAATGAAGGAGGTTGGTCCTTTCAGTCCAACATTAAAGTTCATGGTTTCTTACCGAATTGGCCATTCGTCTGAGGTTTGAGGTGATTGACTTGCTAGGTCAGTTATAACACTTGAGCCAGATATCGGTGCAGATTTAGTGCTGAGGCTAAGGCCTGCATTGCAAAGCTAAGTA
>NW_003852419.1:16643784-16644441 GCF_000181295.1 Otolemur garnettii
AAAAAAATAAACAAACACAAAAGGAAACTCAGCTGATGTTATTTTAAGTTGAGTGGTATTTGGGGAGGGGTTCAGCATTCCTATAACTAATAAATGACTGAGAAGATTCGATCTTAGTAACTGCATGAGAATATTATAAACCAAGCCCACACTATATTAAAATTAGTTGAAATATGTGCAAAATTTATGAGAGAATGTCAGGTGTAATGCTTGATAAAGGAAGCTTAATGCTGAAGAAATTTATCTTCAGGCTGAAAAAGCCAACACTTGCAATTCTGAGTGAGAGTATAATTTTAGAAACTCTTTTTTGTAAAGTCATTCTTTTATTAATGAGATCAGCTCTAGGTGAGCTGAAAGCAGTAACTTCGTAAAGCATCCAGGAGGACAAACAAGATCCTCCAAAGTGCTGGGAAGTCAGCATCCCATGTCAAAAGATTATATATATTTGTGTGTGTATATATATATACATTTAGCAGTAGCTTCATAATATTAGTTTTTCTAGAGGAATAGAGGAAAAGTTTTAAAAATTGTCCTTAAAAAATCTTTTTGATTAGTGTTTGTTCAGCTATTTTTTTTCTTTTGGGGCAAAATCAAAGGGTTTGGGGCTGATGGAGGTTCCACATCACGTTAGATGTTTCTCCTCCACTTTGGGGGTGT
>NW_003852419.1:16644487-16658103 GCF_000181295.1 Otolemur garnettii
TCAGAACAGACCTCAGTAAAAGCATACCGCATACCAGGACGTCCAGAGAGCAGATTTCCATTGGCTAACCAGTCACATACTGCAGTTCCCAGCTGAAATAACGCTGTGGATCAGCAAGGAAATGAATGAAGAGAAATTTGCATCTTGTAAAGTCCTTCTGCTGTATGACTCAGTCTATCTCTCATTTGTAACCCAAATGTCCTTCATTCACAAAGCAGACTGGTATGAACTCAATCAGCTAGGGTAAATTATTGACAGCCAGCATTGCTGAAGTTTCCAGAAAAAGGTTAGGAAAGAACATCAGATATGTTTAAGCTTGTAAAATCGTACCATTTTTAGGACCTGTAATAGTTTTTCGCTAACCTTAAGCTCCAGGATTTTGGCATAAAATGCCCCCAACTGGGCCCTGCAATGTATATCCTTTCCATGGGCTTAAATGGATGAGAAGTTTCCATGAGTTCAGGACTTTTCATGTACCATGTCTATGTAAGCAATCATTTCGCAAAAACCTAAATTCCTAATTTTTTGCCTCTAATTTGTAGATCATTTCTGAACAAGCATGGTATTTAACAAAACTGGACACTAGGAAATGTCTACATGACTGATTTTACATCCCTTTTCAGTAACCTCTTAATTCTACAACTGAATTATTAACAATAACAAAAACAAAAGAAGAATATAGTGGCATAGCTAACCTCTCCTATAAGAGCTAAACTCTTTTCCAGCATTACCTAATGATTAGATAAAGGATCACCACTATTGGTGTTTCTGGGAACACAGCGTTAGGAGATACTTGGCTTTGTATCTTGGCTACTCTCTCCAAATTGGAGAATGCCTATAAAATTCAAATGGTCCAATTAACTTGTTCATAGCTGTTTTACATCTCTTATTACCTCACGTAATTGGTTTAAAAGCTATCATATCGAAGAATAGCACCCTCTTAATATTAGCTTCCTCTGCTCTGAAGTGAATGGTGCTTTTTCTCTCTCTCATTTTGTTATTTATGTTTTTTGACCAATGCCGCCTTTTCCATCCTTTTACTTCCATCCCTCTGAACATTTTTTTTACTAGCTATTATTTTATACAGGTTTTATTTCTTGAAAGCCTTCCTAAGTCCTTCTTACAAAATGAAGATGATCAATATAAGTCTGCTTGCCAATTCTAAAAAAAAGGGGGAGTTAGGGGAGAGATTCAAAAAATGAAGAAAATTGCTGTTGAGGCGTGACTGGCAGATGCCAGAGTGTTTAGATGAGCGAATGCAAATCTCTCTACATGTGGAAAAAGAAATCTGTGGATGGATTTCTATATTCAGTGGAATTAGCCGAAGCTCTTACATCAATATTAGGTATTGAATCTGACCTTTTTTGAGGAATGCTTTATGGAATGGACAGCCAACATTATTCAAGGTTGCATGGGTTATAAGGTAGTGTACTTACTGTAAGCATTAAAGGCTTCTAGAGAAAGAAATGGGCAGCCTCAGAGGATAACGGCTCTCCATATTCATGGCCAGAGGCCAAAATGTCAGAAAGAAAGTGATCATCTATTTTTTTTTTTTTTAACAGTGACCGCCCCTGGATGGGGAGTGGAAATCCTCTTTGATATTCACTCAGCACAAGCAAGAAGTGTCGCTCCTTCTAGGTTTGCACAAAGGCCAACTCTGCACACACTCATTGCAAGGTTATTACTGTCATTATGGTGGACAATGCAATAATATTTTAAATGGGCCAGATTTGGCTCCCGACTATCCCTGAACTGCTCTTGCAGGCCTTAACTTCTGAGTGCAGGGAAATCAAATCTGGGCCACAACCCCTGGATCCCTCTACAAGCCTTTCTGAAGAATATCCATGGTTCTAGTTTGCATGAGCGCTGATAATAAGAAATAGTCTTTGTGGATAAATCTTTGGGCTTAATTATAGAACTGACTTATGGCAAAAGTATAAAACAAATCGTGTTAGGTCTCCAAGCCTTCACTATTCCTTTCTGGTCCATGTCCCTGAGATCCTGAAAGTCTTCTGATTCTATTCTCATGTGCTACTTTTCCATTTGTGCAAAAGAAAAAAATCAAGGAAAGTTCAACATTCACTGAAGTATGTTCTGTGGGATAGTGGTCCTTCAAAATTTCTCACTATCAGAGGATACTGCAGTCAAACAAATTTGGGAAAAGCTCTTCCTTCCAGAGAGTCCTAGGCATGTGAGCACGTCTGAGGATTTTAGTAGCTCCAGAGGAAAGGGAATGTGGGACCCCTGTTTATGACATAGATCTAATGCCTCTTAGAGTTAATACTGTGCTGGGGAATTAATTTTCAAATATTAGGGATCCCATGGAAAAAGAAATGCATGTTTTTGTCATTACAGAAGGTAAGCTGCATCTCCAACCTAAGATCCACCAACCAAATATTTAAATTAATGAAGAATCTTTTCAAAACCTTGTCCCCAGAGTGGGTATTCCAGATGAGAATTTCAAAAACTTATAAAGACATTTATGTCTTTAAAGATATAATTAAATCTATGTGAGAAACAAGGTATGTGTTAGGGGGAAATTTTTGGTTTCATTCAGTAGAACTAATGTTCACAGCAGTTTTAATAACAGTAACTCATAATAATCATCACCATAATTTAGTACACTACACATGGTCAATCTGCCCAGATTCAGGAGATAGCTTTGCTATCAGTTTACAGACTTCTGGAAACAAAGCTAAATTTTAGACATTGTTTTGCATTTATTCCAAATGTGAACTAAGCCAATTAACTGTATTCAGGGTATGTACCCTCTCGACTTTAAAATAGAAATTTCTTTCCAATTAGATTTCTGGTAACTTTCAGTCCTGATGAAATGGCTAGCCAACTGATTTTCAACTAATTTAGAAATACGATTCCAGCAAAACAGTTTGTGCATGTAACCATCTGGGGAACGATGCCCCTGGCAATTATTAGTTTGCTTTCCCTCTGCAGAATTCCTGGGGAAACATGATCCACAGACAACTAGCCATTTTTGTTAATAAGCACTTAGAGCTACAGGAAGAAACTCGACTCTCTACTCCATCCACAGACTTCAAGCACACAGCTTGTGTGCAAGAAGTGAAGATTCCAGAGGGCAGTCCTGCTTCCGTTCTGTGCAAGATGGCTTTACTGACCAAGTGGGTGGGCAGGAAAGGGTGCACACCCATTGTCCTGGAAAAGTGATTCTTTATCCAGATTAAGAGAAGCTCATAATTTTATGAGAAATAGAGACTTTAGCAATTGTTACATTGGGGCAAGCTTGGGGAAGCACAGAGACTTACATTTATGTAACATGGCCCTTTCGCAGGATTGATGTTCCTTGTGAGAAACAGTAGGGAAACGAACATTCAAGTGTCCATTTTAAAATCGGATTTCCAGCTAAGAAGTCAAACACGAAAACTGCACAGAATAACAAGTTTATTCCTGGGTAAAAATAAAGAAAAGAATTCTGCAAAGAAACAAATGCCAGGAGCAATATCTGAGTTCTAGAATTTATTTTGCAAGCATAAAAGCCAACATGGCCCTTTATTTGGCACTGTTGGGTTGTTTTGAAAGGCAGGACCCAAGATGTGCCTTTAAGAATTGTCACTACTTAAGATCTGTAAAAGGAGAATTTTGGTGAAGAATAAGAGAAAGAGAAGGAAAACAAAGGTAAAATATTAGGGATTGTGAATTTTATAAATGTTTTCAAATAATGTATTTGAGTCCAGTGTTGCTCTAAGCTAGTTAAGAAAGTTCTTCATCAGGCAGCGCCTGTGGCTCAAAAGGGTAGGGCGCCAGCCCCATATACCAGAGGTGGCAGGTTCAAACTCAGCCCCAGCCAAAAAAAAAAAAAAAAAGAAAGTTCTTCATCATGTATGAGTAACTGCCACCTGTTTACAGAGAGACTTGAGTTCTATGGGGAAGTTCCTGTCTCCTTGCATGATTGTGAAGACAGTAGAATCAGAACAGGAAGTCCATGCAGGAGACAGAAGTGAACCTCTTGCTTCGAGGTTTATCAGTTCAGTGTTGTTTCAGTACTCATGAAGATTTATTCAAGTTAGATCAGCCCCTAGGGAAGAATTCACTTTCTCTGGTTTTCTTTTTCTTTTCTTTCCTTTTCTTTCTTTCTTTTTTTTGAGACAGAGTCTCAAGCTGTCACCCTGGGTAGAGTGCTATGGCATCACAGCTCATAGCAACCTCAAACTCTTGGGCTTGAGTGATTCCCTTGCTTCAACCTCTTAAATAGCTGGGACTACAGCGCCCACCACAATGCCTGGCTACTTTCCCTGGTTTTCAATCACCTTTGCTGATTCTCACTCAAAATGCTGCCTTGCTCTTCTTGACTAATCCAAGTCTACCATCCCCAAAGTCCCATCTTTTCATGAAATGCACTGACTAGCTACTGTTCTTTCTTTTTCTTTCTTTCTTTTCTTCCTTCCTTCCTTCCTTCCTTCCTTTCTTTTTCTTTCTTTCTTTCTGACAGAGTCTCAAGCTGTTGCCCTGGGTAGAGTGCCATGGCATCATAGCTCACAGCAATCTCCAACTCAGGCTCAAGTGATCCTATTGCCTCAGTTTTTCTATTTTTAGTAGAAACAGGGTCTAAGTTTTTGCTGAGGCTGGTCTTGAACTCGTGAGCTCAAGCAATCCACCCACCTTGGCCTCCCAGAGTGCTAGGATTACAGACCTGAGTCACCATGCCCAGCCCTAGCTGCTTTTCTTATCCTATCGCTTGCATTAAGTCCCACCTGTGTTTGAAGGTTACAATCATTTCTGGTTTCCTAGACCCTGGTCAGATCCAAGCACAGCAGCGAGGAAGCTAAGTTAGTTGGGGCCACTCTCAATGTGCATTCTTATCTCCTTGGTGGCAGCCATGTAGATCACTCTTTCCACGTACCCCTGCACTGACATCACCATTATTTGTGATACATAAGACTTTAGAGTGCTACTACCTTACCTGGGCGAATTGGTGATTCCTTAAGAGGAGTCACTTTTAAACTAAAAGAATTGAGCTACAGGTGGGAGACTGTCAGATATCAGCCAGCAAGCAGAAGAACAGGTGAGAACCATGTGCACCTTCTGGTTTTCAAGGCAGCCCAGTGTGAAGTGTTCACCTGATTCCTTGATCTCTCTGTATTCCAGTTTCTGCATTAGTAAAGTGGAGAGTACGGGAGTCTCTATATAGTGCTCTGAGGCATAATGACAGTATCTGTCAAAAGCTTAGGTTGTAAATACTAAGCAAGCATTTACTCATTAGATAAAAATAGGCATTAAGATTTGTCAATGTGTTAGAATAAGACAGTGTATTAAGTTTGAACATTGAGCTCAAGGCCATCCATAATATGAGTCAAGTCTTTTCCATCCATATATACCTGCTACAACCCTCTGCTGTAGACAGACTACTATTAGTTTCTCCCAACATTTAAACTGCTTACTCAAAATTCATTTTCACATTGTACATTTCCTCCATCTGGATTACTCCTTAATCTCCCCATTACATCATTAAATTTTATTTAACTTTCAAATCCTATATTTCAATTTCTTTCATAAACCAGATCTCACCAATAAGAGCCTACATTAGCTCTTGGTACTACTCTTTTTTTTTTTTTCTAAATAACAACACACTTATTGTGTAGAGCTGTGGTCCCCAAACTCCAGGCCTGGACTGGGACTGGTGTATAGCCTATTAGAAACAGGGCCACACAGCAGGAAGTGAGCAGTGGGCTAGGAAGGGAAACTTCATCTGGATTTATAGCCATTCTCCATCACTCATGTCACCACCTGAGCTCTGCCTCCTGTCCTCTAAGCAGTGACATTAGATTCTCATTTGAGCTCCAACCCTATTGTAGAGTACATATGGGAGGAATTGTGCTTGCGCACCCCTGAGGAGAATCAAAGGGCTGATTACCAGAGGTGGAGACGTACTGCTCTTGAGGCATCCCCAAACCATCTCCCCACACTCATCCATGGAAAAATTGTCTTCATGGAACCAGTTTCTGGTGCCAAAAAGGTTAGGGACTGTGTAGAGCACAATTCCTGTTGTGTTATGGACACATAGAAAATGTTCAATGATTGAGCTATAAAAGAACTAGCCTTAAAAAGCTTTCATTTTCCTGTTTGTCTAGGGGGAAAACAAACCTCCTACCTTCTCTCTTTGTGTAGCAGATGTGTGGGCTCCACCTGCTTGTCCCCTCATGTCCTGGCAGTGGTTTGGCATGCTCAGCATCTGTGTTCACAGTACATGCTTCTGTGCTTGTGAAGACCACCACTCTTCCCCCTGATATCCATTCCAAGCTATTCCTGATATACCAAGCCTGCTTCCTTCCAAAAATAGGAAATCCAAGGTACTAAATATTTTTCCAGTTTATTCCATGTATCTTCTCTCTTCCCACAAAAGCAGAGAAATGTAGACATGTATTCTTGCTTTTTCTTGTGCTTTTTAGAAACTTGTACATTAATTGCTGGTTCATAGCTGCTAGAATATTCAACAAATGTTTACTAAGCATCTACTGTGCAAGGCCTGCACAGTGAGATGGGGGCCAGTGAATAAGGCAGCTCTTGCCTTCAAAGAAATTTCTATTAAAAAAAAATATTCTATCATTGTTGCAGCTCATTAAAAATTAAATACCATGATAAAATACCTGACAAGTGATGTTTGGAAAACTGATGCTTAGAAAATCAAAAAGAATTAAAATTTTATATGAGTCCTAATTATTCTCCCGGAGCAAGTTTTAAGAATGAAGGGAGAAATGTTTACCATTTTGTTAAAATGATTCCACTTGTACCCTTCTTTTCAATTTGAACGGAGTTCAACCTAAGGTTGAATTAATGCACTTGAAAGTATATAAAGAATGACAGACTCCTATATGACCCAGATTAGCAATTAGAGCCAATACTTCCCTGTACAGGAGAGATGGCTTTTGCCTTGCCCTGCACTGTCTGAGCTCATGCTTCTGCTTTTTCCTTCCAGAGGAAGATTCGTAAGTCCAAGGAAACAAGCTCCCCTTGTAGACAGCACTCCAGGTACCAGGGTCCAGAATTGCCCACAATGGCTCCAAGTGAACCAACCAGGTGGAGAATGGCAAGAGGATGGTATAGGAGGTAGGGTGCACCTGGGGTTCCACACAAAGGATACAAAATACAAATGTAGTAAGATAGGATTCAGTAAGAAGGCAAGAGAGAGAATAAGGGTGCTGTAAGTGTGGATGTTGGTGGAGCTTAGCTGTGTACACGGGTTGCCCTTACACGTTCAAAGGCTCCTCATAGGATGCAGATGATGTGAGAGACAGAGACGGGGGTGATCAGGGCCATGAGCTGTGGCCAGTCCTCTCTACACTATCACTGTGCGTGGAGCTTCCAGGAATCTGAGAATTCTAAATTCAGACTGGGCTTTGAAATCACTGTGAAGGTATGTTTTTCAAAGTAGGAAAATAGAACATGTGTTATTTAATAATTTGTTAGATCTGTTCATAACTTGCAAATATTACACATTCTTGTATCATACATGGACATCCATGTTTATTCTTGTCCTAGCCTCATACATATTAGATGCCCTTGGATACAGCCACAAGTGCTGACAAAGGGTTTGGCCCTACCTGTCTGGGTCCCTACTCCTTTGGGCCTCTGAAGCCTCCCTCACTTTCTGGACTGTTTCAGCTCCAGACCTGCCTTTCTATTTGGGCCATTGGTTTGTTCTCTGCCCTTGTCTTCTCTCTGAATGCTATCTTACCACCTTTATACGTTTGCATCTCTGATGTCTGAATTCAAGTACACTCCACCTCCTTGCTCAACAATGTCAAGCTCAAATGAGATTTGTATAAGAACAAGTTCCATTCTCAGGGTCTGGGAATAGCCAGCTGCTCCATAGCTTGGTAGCTCTCTCTTTGTTATAATGTATGATAAGCCTTGATATGAAGAAAAGAAAAAGCAAAAGAAAAAAAGTCCTCAAAAACAAACATAAATGTTAATGGTTAAAATAGCAGTAAACAACAGAGGGGGGGAAATAATAACAACAATATGAAGGCATTTAGCCAAAAACTTTTGGATGCATTAAAGCTTGGAATGACACTATTGGTAACAGCTGAAATTTATGACCTGCACATGTCCATAGTACATGCAATCTCCATGTGCTATACCCCTTGTGAATATCAAAGGCTACCATCACATCAATTCTTTTAGACTCCAGATATCTACATAGCTTACTTGTTACTAAAAATAATTAATTATTCAATTCATTAATTCACTCACTCCACAAATATTCATCTAGCATCTGTCCAGCAGACAAAATGGTTTATTCCAAAACAATCTCCCTGTGGCTGTTCCATTATACACAGACGAGCTTCATGTCACGATATTCCAGAAAAATGAACTTCTATTTCTCCCACTCAGCTAAAGTTCCTCTTCAAACACTCACATGTCTCATTTCAACTATTTTTGATGGAAATATTTCTAAAGTGTCCTCATTTCCTTAGAGGATACTAAATATTCCTTAACCAGTCATAAAGTCACTCACGCACTGTTTTAATCAAGATGTATTCAGGAAATTTCAATATATAGACAGTAGTCTGTTTGGTTTCTGTATTTGCTCTTTCTAATATTTTTACACACTCCCATTCATCACTTCTGTCAGTGGGTGTTTTATAGCACCTCCACCCTCTGTAATGTGCCTCTCACCTTTGGACTGGAAAAACCACATTTGGAAAAATCTGTTCTAAAATAACAAAAAGCAACTGACATATTTGTCTATGAAAATGGCATAAAATTTAATGTCCTGACTTTATGGCATCTTTTTGACTACTTGAGACCAGTTTTAATTGTTTCCTATATTGCAGTTCTATTCAGAAGAGGAGAACTTATGTGGTGAATAATTAATTACTAGATAAATGAAGGATTAGGGTAACATGCTATGAAATATATGACATGATAACTGACTGGCTCAGAAAATGTGATTTTTCTTAAAGGGGGATATGTTAATGAAACTAGTTTTATTCAGTTGACTGATTATAAATCAGGTCAGTTCACTCAACTATGTGTCGATATTCAATGTTAAGTATTTATTTTGCCTCCTAAATGTTTTCTGCAATGCAAACTCTGAAATCTCTAGCAAAATTGTAAAATAAAAAAAACCTAACATAGCCTAGGAATTAAACTTCCAGCATGACAACCTAATGAACTATGCTGGCCTGCTTCTTAGTAAAACCTGTAAAATATATCCAAAAAAAGGAAAAAAAAAAGCCAAAAGTAAAGTCTCGGGAAATTGATGAGTGAACACCAAAGGAAGAAACATCTATTCAATGCAAATTTTTTTTAAAAAGTGAGAATCTGGGGGTGGCACCTGTGGCTCAGTGAGTAGGGCGCTGGCCCCATATACTGAGGGTGGCGGGTTCAAACCCAGGTCTGGCCAAACTGCAACAAAAAAATAGCAGGGCTCTGTAGCAGGCACATGTAATCCGAGCTACTCAGGGAGGCTGAGGCAAGAGAATCACCTAAGCCCAAGAACTGAAGTTTGCTGTGAGGTGTGACGCCATGGCACTCTACTGAGGGCGACAAAATGAGACCCTGTCTCTTAAAAAAAAAAAAAAAAGTGAGAATCTGTGGTATTGGAAAGACTGCTTTGTTTTTCCCTCACTAAAATTCTACTCCAGACCTGGTGCCACTAAGAACACAGGCTCACTTTATCCCAGAGAAAGGACTTTCTTCCTGGGATCAACAGAATGTCAACATCCCTCATCTTGTCCTTAGTTTTGTATTATTGATACTAAGTCCTGGGCAAGCATTTTTGAGTGGAGGGGCTCCCTTTCTGTACCAGCCCTTCCCTTGTTGAAGGAAGGTTGCACACTTGGCACAGTGTGCTGCACATGGAGATAATGATGACTCTTGACCCAGCTGGTGAGGTCATGGTTCCACAACAGGAGATGTAAACTCAGAGGTCCCTGAGTTTCTATCACCTCATCCATGAGGTTTTGGCTCCTAATATGGAGCTGCCACTCAGAAAGAAGCTTGTGTCTGTCCCCAGAACACTAGCTATAGAATCCTGGCTCAAAGATTTTTGCTGGGAAGAGAAAAGACCATAAAATACAAAGCTGTGGAATGATATCAGCAAGATGGAGAAATAAGAGTCAGGCTCCCTGCTATGGAAAGTTCAACTTGCAACTATGCCCAAACTGGTGCACCCTTTTTAAAACCTCAGCACTTGGAAACAAATATGAAATATTTATTTTTATGATAAAAGCTTTTGGCAAATTAGGTCTAGAAGGAATATACCTAAACACAATAAAGGCCATGTAAGAGAAGCTCCAGATTACACTATATCGAGCCTTTCCTTTAAGACCTGGAAAAAGACAAGTATACCCACATTGCCATTTCTATTACCACAGTATCGGAAATCTTTGCCAGAGCAATTAGACAAGAGAATGAAATGAATGGTATCCAAATAGGAAAGGAAGAAGTGATATTGTCAGTGTTTGCTGATAAAAAACCCTAAAGACTCCACCAAACTGTTAGTTAATAAATAAATATAGTAAAATGGTAGGATACAAAATTAACACACAAAAGCCAGAAGAGTTTCCATATGCTAACAGAGAACTACCTGAACAAGTTACCAAAAGAACAATTCCATTTATAATAGTTACTAAAAAGAAAATATTTAGGAATAAATTTAGCCATGGTGGCAAAAGTATACTGAAAATTATTCATAAAATATGGACAAAAGAAATTTAAGAAGACACAAATAAATGTAAACTTAGTCCACTTTTGCAGATTGGAAAAATTAATATTGTTAAAATGTCCATATTACCCAAAGTGATCCAATGAAATCCTTATCAAAATTTCAATGTCATTTTTCATTAAAATAAGAAAAATAAATTCTAAAATTCATATGGAACCACAAAAACCCAGAAAAGCCAAGGCAATCATTAGCAAAAAGAAGAAAGCTTGAAGTAGGTTTGTACTACCCAATTTCAAACCATTCTACACAACTATAGTAATTAAAGCATCACATTACTGGCAAAAAAGCCAACACATCAACCAAACAAACAGAATAGAGGGCCAGAAATGAACATGCACATATATAATATCAATTGAATTTTGAAAAAATGCCAAGAATATGCAAAGAAAAATAGTCTCTTCAATAAATAGTACTCAAAAAAATTGGATATCTACAGGCAAAAGAATAAAGTTGCATCTTTATCTCACACCATATGAATAAACCAATTCAAATTAGGTTAAAGACTTAAATGTAAGACCAGTAAAACTGGTAAAATGGCAAACTACCAGCATAAAACATAGGAGAAAAACTGCACAACACTGGTCTGGGCATTATTTTATTATTATTATTATTTTTTTTTTTTTGGATTTTACCATATAAATACAGACAACAAAAGCAAATAGACAAATGAGATGACATCTAACTAAAACTCCATCACATAAAAGGAAACAATGGTGTGCAGAGGTAACCTATACATTGGGAGAAAATTTTTGCAAGTCATATATTTGGTAAGGGGCTAATATTCAAAACATTAATATATTAAATGATCAAATAATTCAATAACAAGAAAAAAATGTTTTAATGGACATGGGAACTGAATAGACATTTCTGAAAAGACGATAAACAAATGGTCAACATATGTGTATGTGTGTGTGCATTATGTGTGTGTGGATTGATTATCACTAGATAAATACATAATGAAACCATAAGGATATATCGTCTCATACCTGTTAGAATGGCTATTATCAAAAACATGAAAGATAAGTATTGGTGATGATGTGCAGAAAAGGAAACCCTTTTGTGGTATTGGTGGAAATACACACTTACATAGCCATTATGAAAAAATGTCTGGAGGTTTCTCAAAATACTAATAAAACTATGATAAAATCTAGCAATCCTACTTCTAGATATACACTTGACAGTGTTGAAATGATTTTTGTCAAAGAGATGGCTCACCCTATGCTTACTACAGCATTATTCACAACAGCCAAGGTATGGAATCAACCTTAGTGACTGCTTATAGCTAAATGCATAAGGACAATGTGGTACTATGTACACACAAATGATGGAATATCATTCAGCCTTCAAAAGGAAGGAAATTCTGTCATTTGTGACACATGGATGGTATTAGAAAGCATTATGGTAAGTGGAATAAGCTAGGCACAGAAAGACATGTTCTCACTTATATGTGGAACCCCAAACAATTGAACTTTTAGGAAAAAAAGAATGATGGTCCCAGAGGGTACAGAGGGTGGGGGGTTAGGGAAACAATCAGATGGTGGTTAAGTGGCATAAAATCTCCATCAGACAGGAGGACTGTAAAGGTTTTTGCGAGATACATTGTATAGCATGGTGACCATTGTTAATAACAGAGTATTCTTGTACATTTCAAAATTAGTAAGTAAGTAGATTTCAAAGCTCTTCACCACAAAAAAATATTAAGTACTTGAGGTGATAAATATGTTGACTACCTTTTTAAATTATTCCACATTGTATTCATAAATCACAATGTAAGAAAGTACTGTCCATACACTAGAAAAAAATATAAGCAACCAAAACTGCCTAGGAGAAAGACTAGGTGTCAATTTTATGTGATAAAAACATTAAAGTAGCCATTATAAATATGTTCACAGAACTAAAAGTTACCATGATGAAAAATTAAAGAAAGGTATGATTACAACATTGTGTTAAATCAAGAACATCAGTGAAGAAATAGAAATTATTTAAAAATAGAAAATTGTGGAGCTCACTAGGAAGGCTCAGTACTATATTTGAACTGCAGAAAAAAGAAAGTGATGTTCAGTATAGATTGATAGAGATAATGCAGGCTGAAAAATGGAGAGTAAATAAAGTGAGGAGAGCTTCAAGAAATGTGTAATACCATTAAGCACACCAACATACACCTAATGGGAGTATCAGAAGGAGGGCAGAAAGAGAAAGGAACAGAAAAATTATTAGAAGAA
This sequence comes from Otolemur garnettii, assembly GCF_000181295.1. NCBI lineage: Eukaryota > Metazoa > Chordata > Mammalia > Primates > Galagidae > Otolemur > Otolemur garnettii. Next base: position 16,657,415 of record NW_003852419.1, read on the forward strand.
GCAATGACTGAAAACTTTACAAATTTGTTGAAGTACAATAATGTACATACATAGAATCTTAGCAAATTCAAAGAAGGATCAAAAAACAAAACTGTTAAACAATATCTTTATCCAAAAAAACTATATTTCAAAAAGTAAGTTAAAATAAAAACTTTCCCAGAAAAAGAAAATTTGAAAAATTCTTCAGGCTAAAACCAAGTGATCCAGATGCTAATTCAAATCCAAGGGAAAAACATTCACATACACTGTTAAAAGTGATAATTTAATTGTAAGATACCAGTAGAAATGTATATATTTCTCTTTATCCTAAGTGATTAAAAGAACAAAATATGTATAAAATATGTATATAATGTATTATTGTACCTACAGCATCTAAAATGTAATATGTATGTGATATATTTGCCAATAATATCACAAAAAAGTGGGTGGGAATAAAACTGTGGTTACATAAATGACTACATAATAAAGTAATAATGATAACAATGAATTGGGTTTGTAACATGAATCCATATAATCTGAATAAGAATAATGCCACCACAGAGGAGGAAGTGAATAGAGCTATAAAAATGTAATGTTGGCTCGGCGCCTGTGGCTCAAGCAGCTAAGGCGCCAGCCACATACACCTAAGGTGGCAGGTTCGAATCCAGCCTGGGCCCGCCAAACAACAATGATGGCTGCAACCAAAAAAT
>NW_003852419.1:16658141-16675031 GCF_000181295.1 Otolemur garnettii
GCTTGAGCCCAGGAGTTGGAGGTTGCTGTGAGCTGTGATGCCATGGCACTCTACTCAGGGGGATAGCTTGAGGCTCTGTCTCAAAAAAATAAAAATAAAAATGTAATGATTTTATATATCACCAGAATTAAGCCAATATAAATTAGAAGCTGATTCAGATAAGTTAAGATGTATATGTAAAGCAATAATTTTAATTAAAAAATAGTAAAAGCATTATTGAAAGAATTAAAATGCTACATTGAAAATATTCACTTATTGTAAAAGAAAGCAGAATTAATTAATTCACTTATTGTAAACGAAAGGAGTAAGAAATGAGGAACAAAGTGATATAAGACTTATAGAGAAAAGACAACTGCCAGACACAAATCCAACTATAGCAACAATAACCTTAAATGTAACTGGATTAAATAATTCAACCAAATCAGAGATTGTCAGACTGGATTAAAAAATGATCTGTGTGCTTTATATAGGAGATATACATTAGATTTAGTGACAGAAATAGATTAAAAGTAAAAAGAATGGGAAAAGATATATAATGCAAATAGCAGAACCATTAGAAAGCTAGAATGACTCTGATGATAGCAGAAAAAATAACTTTAAAATAAGAAATATCACCAGAAACAGAGTGGCCCTTTATAGTGATAATGGAGTCAATCCATTAGAAAGAATCAACAAGTATAAACATATGCAGTAATAAAAGAGCACCAAAATACTTAAAGCAAGAATTTACAGAAATAAAAAAAAAAAATAGTTCTGTAGTAAGAGTTGGAGACTTCAATACCACACTTTCAGTAATGGATAAAACAGAAGATCAACAAAGAAAAATTGAACAACTCTATGAACCAAATAGCCCTAGCAGACATATATAGAATGCTAAACCCAACAACAAAAGGATATACATTCTTTCCAAATGCACCTTGCAGGAAAGCAGGTCCCTGCAGAGTCTTAGTCAACCTAGTTCTTTCCCCTCTGGCTTGAAACAATCTTAGTCAGAATTGACCAGGAATATAGCATTCTGAGTAAAGAGAAAAAATTCTGAACCGACTCTAGCTTTTTCTCATTCCTTCCAGAAAAAGAAACTCTACAACACTTGTGTTCAGTAAGTCAAGTCTTGACCACTCTATAACACCCAAAGCTGAGGCTTGGCACACATAGCACGGTGGTTGCAGCACCAGCAACCAAGACTGGGGTTCGAACCAGCCTGGGCCTGCTAAACAACAGTGACAACTGAAACAAAATATAGCTGGGCACTGTGGCGGACACCTGTAGTCCCAGCTACTTGGGAGGTTGAGGCAAGAGAATCACTTAAGCCCAAGAGTTTGAGGTTGCTATGAGCTATGATGCTATGGCACGCTACTGAGGGCAACAAAGTGACAATGTGAGACTCTGTCTCAAAAAAAAAAAAAGACTGAGGACTTCTGGGTTTTTTTCACTGCATCATAGTTGGGGTATGTATAGCCAATTGCTTATATCAGCTACCAGTGCGATCTACCGGCTATAAAAGACCAACACACACTATTTAAGTTGATCCTGCTTTGCCCCTTCCCTATATAAGTAAAACATTGTTCCATGTAGTGCTTGACTGCACTGTGTTTCTCTTGGTGATACCAATACCAACATACAATGGGCACAAGTGCTCTGAATCTTCCCTTAAGATTCCCATACCCATCCAGGGTATGGAGTTCTGATTAATAGCTCTGCTTAATACACACATAACATTCTCCAGAATAAGTCATGTGGTAGGCAATAAAACAAATTTCAGTAAATCTAAAAGGGCATAAATCATATACAGTATTTTCTCTAGCCATAATGGAATGAAATCAGGTATCAGTAGAAGGAACAAATTTAGGGAACTCACGATGTGGAAAGTAACCACTACTCTAAATAACTAATGGGTAAATGAAGAAATAAAAAGGTAAATGAGAAAGTACTTTCAGGTGAATGATAATGAAGACAATCCAAAACTTATGGGATGCAGCTAAAGCAGTGCTTATAGTGAAATAGATGACTATAAAAACCTGTATTGAGAAAAATAGAAATATATCAAATCAATAAGCTAGCTTTCCCCATTCAGCTACTGAAAAAGAAGAGCACATTATAACTAAAGCAAGCAGAAAGGAAGAAATAATAAAGATTATAAAAGAAATTAGTAAAATAGAATGGAAAAAAATACCACATGTTGTCACTACTATATTGGAGCTAGTAACAATCATCAAATTCAAGTAGGTAACATGGGGAAGTAGAGGATGGGTAAATTTAAGCCTAATGGGTACCATGCGCACTATCTGGGTGATGGGCATACTTTGACTTTAATGATATAAAAGCAATTTGTGGGCTTGGTGCCTGTGGCTCAAGTGGCTAAGGCACCAGCCACATACACCTAAGGTAATGGGTTCAAATCCAGCCTGGGCCCATCAAACAACAATGATGGCTGCAACCAAAAAATAGCCAGGCATTGTGGTGGTGCCTGTGGTCCCAGCTACTTGGGAGGTGGAGTCAGGAGACTTGCTTGAGCCCAGGAGTTGGAGGTTGCTGTGAGCTGTGATGCCCAGCACTCTACCCAGGGGGACAGCTTGAGGCTCTGTCTCAAAATAAATAAATTAAAGCAATTTGTGTAACCAAAATGTATCCCCATAATATTATAAAATAAAATAAAATTCTTAAAACATGTATTTGATATGATTCCAGTTATTCAAAATTTTATATCTAAGTCTCATGTAATATATTAAAAGATAGTTACAGAAAATAAAATAACATGTCAATACAGTCAACAACAAGAAAAGAATTTAATGAACTAGAGACTAGGGAAAAAAATAGAGGAAATCAATGAAATCAAAAGTGATTCTTTGAAAAGATCAACAAAATTGACAAAACTTTAGCTAGGTTGCCCAAACAAAATCAGATGATTAGGATTAAAAACAGAAGAGGAGACATTACTATTGACCCTACAGAAATAATAAAAAAAATTATAAAGGACAACTATGAACAATTACATGCCAACTAATGAGGTAAATTGGAAAAATTCTCAAAACATTCAAACTATAAAAGACTCAAGAAGAAATAGACAATTTAAATAGACCTACAATAATTGAGATTAAAGCAGTAATCCAAAACCTACTCACAAAGAAAACTTCAGGTCTAAGTGGCTTCACCACTGAATTCTACCACACATTTAAAGAAAAATTAATGCCAATTTTTCACAAATTCTTCCAAAAAAGTAACAGGAGAGAACACTTGGCTGTATAACCCTGATACCAAAATCGAAGCCATAATAAGAAAAAAAGAAACAAACAAAAAAAAAACCCTACAAACTACCATATCTTATAAAAAAAAAATCAACAAAATACTAGCAAACAAATGTAGCAACATATAAAGAGAATTAGAGAATTAGAGGATTAGAGAATTACACCTGGACCAAGTAAAATTTTTCCCAGGAGTGCAAAGTTAATTCAATATCTATGAATCTATTAATGTAATACATAATATCAATAGAAAAAAGAAATAGTTATCTAAATAGATGCAGAAGAACATCTGACATAAATCCAACATTCTTTCAGAATAAAAGTATTCAATAAAGTAAAAAAAGAAGAGAATTTCTTCAACCTTGTAAAGGGCATCTATGAAAAACTCATAGCTAGCATTATATGTTGAAAGGTTGGATGTTTTTCTATTAAGGATAGGACCAAGATAAGAACATCATGTCTTGTTACTTCTACTCGATATTGTACTGGGAGTTTTAGCCAGGGCAATTGAGGAAGAAAAAACAATAAATGTCATCCCAACATAGAAAGGAAAAAAACTATCACTATTCAGAGTTGACATGTAAGGAATCCACTAAAAACTATTACGGCAAATAAACAAGTTCAGTAATATTTCTGAATAAGGCCAATATGTAAAAAATCAATTTTATTACTAAATACTTATAATCTATAATTCAAAAATAAAATTAAAATTTCTATTTATAGTATTATAAAAATAAAATACTGAGGAATAAATGTAATAAAAAAGGTATAAAATTTATACTCTGGAAAATATACATTATTGAAAAAAATAAAGAATATCTAAATAATTAGACAAACATGTTATATTCCTGGCTCAGGAGACTTTGTGCGGCTAAGATGACAATATTCCTCACATTGTTATATGGATTCATACAATCTTCACCAGAATCTCAGCTGTCTTCTTTACAAAAATTGACAACCTGATTCTAAAATAGGTGTAGAACTGAAGGAGACCCATCAGAGCCAAAACAATCTTGGGAAATATAAATAAAGTCAGAGGACATACACTTCCCAGTTTCAAAACCTACTATAAAGGTTACAGAGATAGTGTGGTAGTGACACAGGATCAACATTTAGATCAATGTAATATAATTGAAAGTCCAGAAAGAAACCCACAATTCTATGGTCAACTGGTATCAAAATGTTGCCAAGATGATCTAATAGTGATGTGAGAACAACTCAAATGTCAATCAATAGACTTATGATGCAATTTGCTATATCCAATCAATGGAATATTATTGGACCATAAAAAGTAATAAAATCCTGATATGTTCCATAATATAGATGAACCTTGAAAACATGTGTGCTAAGTGAAAGAAGCCAGTCACAAAAGACCACAGATAATATGTATAACATTCAATTTATCTGACAGTCCAGTGAGGAAAATCTATAGAGATTAAAAAGTACATTTTTTTTTTTAGTGATGGGGGCACGTGCTGGGGAATAGGGCATTAATAACTAAATGGCACAGTGATTTTTTTTCAAAGTAACAAAAATGCTCTGAAATAGACTGTGGTGATGGTGGCACATGTTGGTAAATATACCAAAACATACTGAATTGTACATACCATAGCAGAAACAATGGATACATTTGACCACTTTTAATTTCAAAATACTTGCACTATAGAAAAAATACATAAAGTAAAATGAAAAAAATTGAAGAGATATTTTTAAAATGTCATAACAACTAAAATTTAGTGTTAATAATCTATACATAACTTTTATAAATTAATAAAAATGAAAAAATAGGAAAGCGAGCAAATAACTGAAATGGCATTGTACAGAAGAGGAATTCTGAGTGACTGTAAGTTTTACAAAAAGATTCGTAGCTTCAACAAGTAATCACGAAATACAAATATTAAATAATGAGACAATTTCACACTCACATAATTAACAAAACTAAAAGGTCCAAGAGCCCCAATGTTGGCAATTAAAGGTAGAAATCAGAGCTCCCACTTCCAGGCTAGCGGGTTGTAACCTGGGACTACAAATTTGGAAAGCCACTTGGTGGACCATGTCTCAGACCAGAGGCCCAGTAACTCTACCTCTAGGGCGTATGCTGTAAAACATGTCAAACATGTCAAACACATAAACTAGGGGAGACAAATATTAAAATGTTCATTGTTGCCCTGTTTCTTTATTCAAAAATCTGGAAGCAACCCATGTCTATGAAGAGAAAATCCAAGATATATTTCCTATGGGGCACTAGACAAGAGTTAAAATGAAGAACAAAGGTGCATTCGCCAATACAGAGAGATCTCTAAAATCACATTAGGTGAAAACAAAGCAATTGCTAACTGATCCATACTTAGATAAAATGTAAAAGATTTCCAAAATAACAGTCCACAAATATATCATCATAAAAGCACAAAAATACTGGAATTGATATACACTGAATTCATAATAATTGTCATTCCAACATTAGTGAAGTGGGATTAGAAAGGGGTTTAGGAAGGGGATGTTTATTTTTAGAAGTCTGAAGCAAAAGTGGCATGAAGTCAGGATTTGGTGGAAAGGCAACATGAAAAGATAGTGTACAGTGGGGATTGTAGGTACAGGCTCTACACAAGAAAACTCTGGTCCAAATTTGCTCTCTGATCCTATAATCTGTGTGATCTTGCGCAGAATAGTTGACATTTCCATGTAGTTGACATTTCCATGTTCATTCAGAAAATGGTGATGGTAATAATTATACCATGGCATAAGGGTGCTCTGAGGATTTGATGAGGCAACACCTATAAATATGTGTTATACACAGCAGTCCTTCCTTCTCTACAGTTTTACTTCATGTTGTTTCCGTTTCTCCCACTACAGACAGTAATAAGATATTTTGAGAGCTTGTGTGTACACGCACATGAGAGAGAGAACACATTCACATACACTTTATTATAATATATTGTTACAATTGCTCTATTTTATGATCAGTGATTGTTGTTAATCTCATACTGTGCATAAATTATAAATTAAACTTTAGCCAACGTATATATGCATAGGAAAAAAACAGTAGATATAGGATTCAGTACTATCTATGGGTTCAAGTACCCACTGGAGGTCTTGCGATGTGTGTCTTATGGGCTAGAGGGAGCACTATAATTATGGGAAAAGGGCGTGTAACTGTTGATTATTTTATTTGTGGAAGCTGCATACTTAAGCACGTAGAAACCTTTTATATTCTAGTTTGTGTACGTGTTTGAAATATCCCACAATAAAAAAATTAATATTCTTTAAAATACACCAAAATTTACATGGAGAAAAGGGAAAGAGGAGCTGTCCACAGGGACACATTTGATATAAGCTCATCAGTCTCTCATAAAGAAGAAATTTGAATTTCTAGGAAATGAAAGTTAATTATGGCATACATATCCTAACAATTAAGGCAATGACCACATCAAGTAGCCAGGTATTGAGTTGAAATGTATTTTATCAAATGTCTTAGCCTTCTTCAGCTCTTTCTTAGGCAGTAGACAAGTTCAAAAAAATAATCAAGCAATAGTCAACAGATTTCCTGCCCTTATTAGCATGCAGAATGTGCTCACAAGGAAAATAACTAGAGAACAATGCCAGGAATTGGGTAAATGCCATATTTTAGGCCTCCCTCTCCACCACATGGAAGGGCAGTTTGACAGGAGTAATCGAGGAAGTCTGGTTTTTGGCCTCTTTTGAAAGTGAAGATAGAATATTTTTGCAGAAAGTGTTAGGTGAAAGTGACAAAGAAAAGAAGAAAAGGTTAGAAGCAAGAATAAGGCAGACTGCTTATTGGGAAGAGGAGATGAGAGGGTTTAATCAGAACTGAGGTAGAAGCAGGAGCAGGGGGAGGTGCCATAGATATTAAAATTCTTATTTTATGACAATTGAAGGGAGTTCTCTAAGAGTTGATTCTAAGAATTCTTTCATTGGGATATGACTTTGCTTTGACTCTTCAGAGAGGGGAAACTAAGGTTTTTATTTTCTTATCAATAAGCTATCCCTTGAACCGTCAATGAAATAGAAGACATGTGGGTGGATTATCAACATGACAGGGTCTTCTTCTGAGCAAAAACCTACCTACATAACTAAACAAATTTAGTTTAAAAAACAACAGTATATTGTAAGGGAGGAAAAGAAACTAACCGTGAAATCTCTCACTACTTTTCTGGAGCTCACAGAGAGGGCCCTAGGACTATCTTTACGACTACCTAACAGGCTCCTGAAAATAAGCATTTTCTGTGATTTAATAACACCATTTACAGAAAACAAAACTTAACTTTTTAAAAATTCATTAAGAGAATAGAGAAAAAGGGATATGTCAGTCGCCAGCAAACAATTCATTATCTTTGTGAAAACAAACATGTAAATAATCATTTATTTAATTTCATGGTTGTGGAGTGGGCAGTGGAGAAAGTAAATCCTTTCAGACGCGATGCGGTGGCTGTAAAAACCTTCTCACCCTACCCTGTGGTCCCATTGACATCCCGATGCTAAAGTGAAAATATTCTACCAATTCTAATAGACTGAAAATAAAAATAAACAGCTTAATTACATGGTGGGTGTTTTTGAACGGCTTTCTGAATTCTAAAGTGCTCATCATATGTCTCTATTATCTCCACACTCCACAAGACTTCCTCGCTTAAAGGACTTAGTGAATTGAGATGGATGCAACAAAGAGCCAGGAAGCACTGTGTTTGGGACCCTAGTGTCTGGATTCATTTTCATCACCGAGGAGGGCAGAAAGTGGCAACTCTCATGGCCCACATATCTTCTTGAAAGTCATGCTTAGCTCAAAACTTTTATTTCACATCAGGGGATTAAAAGCTACCAATTAAGAAATATTCTGTTTGTTAGTTGGTTTACTTTGGTTAACTGAGACGGGAAGATGGAGGCTTCAGGATTTTTTGTAAACTTTTGGGAGACAGAACATATCTATCCCACTGGGTGTGTGGTGTTGCATTCAAAGGGAAGCATAACTGAAAGTTCTGTGGAAACTAAAAACATAATGTCATGTTAATAAAAAAAAATCATTTTCAAAACACTCTTTCTCTAAAAGTTAATTGGTGAACTTTGAGCCAATTGATTGAGCCAAATCTTTTATTAAACTATTCCCGCTGTGGATGAAGAGGGTCATAGGAGGAAGAAGAGGAGAAGGAAGAAGAAAGCACAAAGGAAATAATGAAAGAAAAGAGAAAAGGAATCAAAAGCATAAAGAAATAAAAGGAGAAATGAAGTCCAGAGTTTGTACAACTAAGAAAATATGGTTTTCAAAGTTTTCTTTCAGGAACTTATAAATATATTGGAACAAACTGGTAACTGGAATTCCTCTTTTAAAACTGTCTTGGATACAATTTATTTCTCAACAAAGAAAATTATCTTATTACATCATATTCAGTTTTATAATAACTGAAATGTATTATCTAGTATGCTCATCAGTCTTAATTGTGAATTACTTTTTGTTGTTGTTGTTGTTCTTAAAAATCGATCTTGGTTGGTCTTTTGAAAGAAGATGTGAGTATGTGGGTTACATACAAAATGGAATTCTAAGCTTGTATACTGAAAAGAAAAACAAGTTAGTCTGCTAAGCACCGAAAGGCAAATGAGTGCACAGGGACAAAGAACGGTATAGGTGGAGGGAGTTCTCCTCCTAGACTTTCTGCCACTTCCCATTTCCTGTTTCTTAAACTCCACTGGGTCCTAAAGACATCACTGTGGCATTAATTTTCTTTTAGCTCAAGTACAGATGCTATGGTCAATCATATTCCTTAGTTCATGTCACTTTCTTACAGGTTCAGTAAAGACCTCTCTGTTTTACAAATATGTATAAGAATAGGCGTAAGAATGTAGGTAAGGAATGTACTTTTTCATTTTTATTCCCCATTCCCAATCTCCTTAGTCACACAACTACTACAATATATCATATTCAATACATAAACTTGAAATTGAATTTAGCATTGTAAAGTATATGGCATTTTGTGTGTGCGTGTGTAGTTTTTGGTTTGCATAAGGGACGTTGTGACACAGCCTTAATTGTATTTATAGTTTTCTTTCATCTCTATGCATTTAAGATCCATTCATGTTGCTGTGTCTATATTTATCCACTTGGTTGCTTCTCACTACTGCATAAAATTTCACAGTGTGAATCTCCAACAATTTTTAAATCTACCTCCTCAATGTATAACTATGTAGTTTTCCATTTTCTGCTACCAGTCATAGACTGTATAGTAAACATCCTAGAACATGTCCCGTTATGGAAGTTCACTGCATTGCTCTGCTGAGTCACGGGTTTTATGAACATCACAAAGTACTGTTAGAGGCTCTCAAGGAGATCGCACAGCTTCATACAGATTAAGAGTATAAGAGGTGTTCTTGTCTCAAACTTTACTAATATTTTACATTACATAGCTCCAATTTTTATAAATGTCATGAGTATGAAGTAATATGTTGTTCTTCTTTGGCTTTCACGTATTACTATTGAACTTCAGCAGCTCTTCCTTTAGTTTCTGCCATTTACTTTTTCCCTTCTGAGAGTTGTGGGCTCATATTGATTCTTTATTTTATTTTTGCAATTGGGTCTTCTCTTTTATTATCATTAATTTAAATAATTAAGTTTCTTATATAGTCAGATATGAGCCCCATTTCTCAATAGCTTCCTTATCCTTAAATTGTTCATTATTTTATCCTGTGGTGTATTTTAGTGATCAGATATTCATAATATTAAAATTATGTAATTTACTTGTTCTATACATCTTTTGAGAAGCACATTACTTCTGTTATGTAAACTCTTCCTTTAAAGATTAGGGAAATAGGGAAAAGGGAAAGGAGAAAAACTCACTAATGGGACTAGAAAAACCTTAATTTAAATAATCAAATATAATTATTCCAAAAAGTATAGCCCCATTTGTCTTCTGTGCATAGAGGAGAAATTCCTAAATACAATATTAATTATCTTTATTTAACAGAGGATTGGAAATAAAAGAAAAAGCCATCAACTGATTATTAAAGGAATTCAAGGATAGTTTAATATCAAATGATTTATATTTATTTATTTTTAATTTTTTTTGAGACAGATTCTTACTCTGTCACCTAGGCTAGAGTGATGTGGTGTCCTCATAGCTCACAGCAACTTCAAACTCTTGGGCTTCAGCAATCCTCATGCCTCAGCCTCACAAGTAGTTGGGACTACAGGTATCCATCATGATACCTAAACTGTTTACTTTTTCTATTTTTAATAGATATGGGGTCTCACTCTTGCTCAGGCTGGACTTGAACTCCTGAGCTCAAGAAGTCCACCTGCATTAGCCTCCTAGATTGCTAGGATTTTAGGCATAAGCCCCTGTGCCTGGCCCAGATGATTTATATTCAAAATATACATAAAGTAGTAAAATATCAAAGGATTTTACAGAAAAAAAATATTTGATGAAGTTAAATATCTACTGATGACTAAAATAATAAAACCCCCAGAAAACTAGAAAGAGTATTTCTTTAAGTTGATACATTTTAAATAAAATGTGCAGAAAACATATATTAAAAGACAAAAATAGGAGAATTCATTTTAAGATTGGGAAAAGTAATGTAGTCCCACTATTATTGTGTAATACAATATTTTTGTTTACTGGTGGAACCTCCATTAGGCAATTAACAAAATATGAGGTATAAGATTCGAAGAACAATGCCAAAACTTTGTTAATCTTCCTAGAAAACTTTTAACAAGCACACTATTAAAAATAATAAAGAATTCAGCTAGAGTACTGATAAAAGATGATTCCTTCAGAAAGCTAATAGTATTCCTTGGATATATTAACAGAATATATACAGAAGAAAACAAGATTCTATTCATAATGCAAATAAAAACTCTAAATTATTTAGATATTACATTAACAAAAACACACAAAATCTCTATGAACATTTTAAATATATTAAAGAACATAAAAGAAGAACCAAAGTGCCTTCCCTTTTAACAGGTGAGATACTCTAACTTTGTAAAGGTATCATATTTGGCCAAACTATCTTAGAATTTTAAAAACAATCTTTATCAAAATCTCAGATGGACTTTTGGAGAACCTTGACAAATATTATAAAATTAAATATAAGAATGAATATGGAGTTCATCGATAATAAGTCAACTTTGAAAAATAAAAGTCAAAGGTGGCAATTTGGCCACAAGATACTAAGAATTCAAAGCCATGGCAATAAAACTAGTTTCATAAACTTAAAACAACAGATGAAATAACCCTGTAACAGGGTTCATCGTTCAGAAGCAGACCCATGTGTATGTGGAGACTTGATAAATTATAAACAAGGCAACAAAAATCAATAGAGGGTACCAAAACATGGATACATAGTGTAAGAAGGAAAAACACTGTATTAAATGTGTAATAGTTAAGTCATGTTTGATTTCTCCAATTACAAGAGATATTCAACCTGACTCATATTCATCTTTTGTTACTGATATATATTAGGTATTACAATTTTAAACCAGTTGCTTCCTTTCTTAACATGTGTATACCTATTTTTGACATCCTCAAGTTGGACAAGTTGTAAAATAGAAGATCTTGTAGTGAACCTCTTGTCTTAACAGCATTTACAAAATTGAACTCCAGATGGAGTAAACAATTACATGTAAAAGGTAAAACAAAACTGGGGGGGGGGGGAATGTCAAGTAATAACTTCATCACCCGGGGTGAAGAAGAAACTGTAAAGATCCTAATACTCAGACAGCAGCTCCAAATGTTGCCTTTCTACTCTTTGTACTAGCTCTGCTTTTAAAATTAAAGCTAATATGCTTGAATGAGCTTCAGTTACGTACACTTTTTTATCCCATTCTATTAACTCTCAGAGTATAAAGATACTCTACCTCTAAGAATATACAAAAGATGGAAATAAAATCTGAGGATTTTTAAAAAGTACAAATGACAAAATAAATTCAGCATTATTAGAATGAGCATCTAAACTCTAAAAGAGACCATTAGGAAGGAAAAAAAAAACCTCACATGGTCATAAACCCACTGAGATTCTAGTATAGGAACCTATCAGATAATATTTCTCATTATTTTGTGATAATGTTTCTAGGACTTGGGACTGAGACCTGTAGTCAGTGTCAGGGCTTTGGACAGTGCTGATCATATAATCTTGAGCCACTCATGAACCTTCCAATTATTCAACCCACATGAGAATCATAAGAAATGTCTTAAAACTCTACTCACAGCTGGCTTTGAGACAGGTATGTGCAAATTCTATGAAGTATAATGTGGTTTTAAAAGAAAAAAGGGAAAAAAGAAATTAGAGTATGATGCATAGAAGAGACTGGGAAGTGACTTTTGAGGTGGAACCTGAGCAGAAGTTGTTGGCTATTTGATTGCTTCTGTATAATTTTCTTTCCTTATAAAAGTTTCTAGAAGTTCACTTATATTCAAAAATTTTTGCTTTTTCCTGTGGTAAGAGTCCATACACATTGATATTTTTATAGTCAGTCTAATTCAGAATAAAACAACCCTGAACTAATATAAAAAATTCTTAAAAGTAGAAAAAGTATCTCCAGCTCCTTCATCATCACAGCAAGGACCACTTGATATGTTTGGAAAGAATGTGGAGTGAAAGAAAGCAAAGCCACAGCAATACACAGAGAACAGAATATGGTACCAGCTCATGGGCGAGGAAGAAATCAACATTCCCCAGCCAAGAATTAACTAGGGAAGTCATGCAGCTCATTAAACACCTTTAATCAGTGATCTACAAGGGATCTACGAGCTGTTGCAATTTAGAGGTTAGTGTATAATAACATAGCTTGTTGGAGAAGGCAGACATGAGAGAAAATGTTCAGAAGAGGAGGAGATATCTTGAATATTTTAGTCCATTCAAATGAAATCACTGGGTCACTTTCAACTTCCTTGTGTTTTTTTTGTATGTGTATGTGGTTGTTGTTTGATATTTTTGTGGCTTTGTAACTACAGCAAATTGTGAATCTATGTTTGAAATCTGTACCCTGTGAGGTTTACCTTATAGGGGTACAGGTGAATCTTTCTAAGAGTAGAATGTGAATGTTTTAAAGCAATAACTGAGAAAATGACATGAAGGCTGTGTTGACCAGTTGATGGAAGTATTTCAGATCGCATGTGAAAACCCCACACTGTACCCCAGAAGTGCATTAATGTACATAGTTACCGTTCAATAAAAAAAAAAAAAAAAAAAAAATCTGTACCCTGTATAGGGCAATGCCAAGGCAACATGGGTCAAGGAGAGAAACAGGTGGAGCAGGCCAACTATGTTACCAGATAGTCTTTAATAAGACGAAAATGTTTCATCATAATTCATTTTAGCCATTTGTCCGGAGAAAACATGAAATGCCTCTTTGTGTTCAGTTAAAGGTTAATTTACATGGCAGCAATGCTATAGACTAAGAGTTGTTTTGTATTTTAAATGGTATCAGGGCCAAATATTGCTTAGCATGATTCTCGCTGGCTCTTCTTAAAGTCAAAAGGAGTAGATAATTCTAGTTAGAGAAATTGGGCTTTGCCCTTTTCAGCTGAAATTTTTATACTGGAAAAGCCATGAGCAGCAGAAAAATGAAAGGACTTATTTTCATCACGTTTGAGCTAAGATGAGAAAGGGATGCTCTGGCCAGTCTTCATCTAAGTAACCAGTTTTTACTGGTGACAGCTTATTTACTTACACTCTCCATTCTGCTTTCAGCAAGTTTTTCTCCTTCCCTCTTTGTCCCCCCCGCCCTACACCCCGTTCTTCTTTTCTTCCTTCTTTTTTTTCTTCTTTCCTTTTTTCCTCATCTTTTTCTCTTTTTGTCTTTCTTTTTTTCTTTTCTTCCATTCTTCTTCCTCTTCCTCTCTCTCTTCTTCCTTCCTTTTCTCTCTCCTTCCTTCCTTCTCTCCTTCCTCCCAGCTTTCCTTCCTCCCTTCCCTTCTTCCCTCTTATACATTCTTATTTAGTGCTTCCTAAGTACCAGCCCCTGCTCTCAATAACAGGAAGAAAAAGGGACATTTCCCTAAGACATAGTGTCTCAATGAAACAACCCTTTTCCCACTGATAACTTGCACAAAGCAATAGAGGATGCATGTGCATGAGAAAGAGGTGGAATGCACTTCTCACCATCATCAACCAGTTTGTAACTCCTGCAGTTCTCCAAAAGGCTGCACTGCTGAGTAGGAGGACGTCCTCAGAATGCAGCCTGCAGGGATACCTTAACATCTTCGTTCTTCTTATCTTGGGTTGTTGAGATTTATATATTAGTGCAAGAGGAAGTTAAGTTTTATTTTTACTTTTTGAAGGCCCCAGAGTAGCATCTGACTATGTATTTGAGAACAGTAAGTGAAGTATCTTGGGAAATTATTTCAATTCCACATGCAGAGAATTATTAACTGTGGAATTGAAAGACACCCTTGAGATGATCATCATGGGCTGCTAGTGAAGTGGGAAAGGAGCATCATGCTTAGTTTAAAGATTGCAGATGCAGAGCCTATGTAAGAACTCAGGGTTTTTAACTTAATTTTTTTTTCGTTTAGAGATGAGGTGTTGTTCTGTTACCCAGACTAGAGTACAGTGGCACAATCATATTTCACTGTGGCCTCAAACTGCTGGTTGCAAGTGGGTGATCCTTCCACTTAAGCCTCCCAAGTAGCTGACAGTACAGGCATGTACTACAATGTCTGGCCTTAGAGTCTGTAACTTTTGAGGTTTAATTATTTACTCCTGTGCTGCTTTGACAACCTCTAGCAGCAAGTAGTTTGTGTGTTCCAACTTGTTTAACTGGCTATTTCTATTATCAAACTACTCCAGGTACACATAATTTTCCCCCATCTGCAATAAAAATTTCCTTCCTCCTTTATGTCATTTAAGCAGTGATCCAAAAATCTGTTGTTAATCATGTTATATTTACTACCCATGTAGAGCCATCGTTCCAGGTTCTGACTTCCGGAACAGCAAAAAGGAAGCCCTTCTAATATCTTGCAAAACTTAAAATACTGGCTTGATTTGGGATTTCAATTCTTTCAGCCATGGCTTGCTTTCAAACTTTCCCTGTCTTAGTTTTCTTCCTTTATATTAAGTGTCCCCCTTAAAATATGGCACCCAGAATTGAATAAAATACTCCAGATGTGGTCTGTGCAACAGAGTATAGGAAGACTATTACTGGGTGTGATTTAGAAGAGGGGCCTCTGCTATTGCAACCTATGAATGTGATTTTTTTTTTTAAAGCATCTGCTTCACACTGATGGGTCTTATTAAATTGTGGTCAGTTAAATCCTCCAGATCTCTTTTACATGAACTTCTGCCAAGCCAAGTCTCTCCATCCTGTACTTACACAATTAATTATTTGAACTTTAATGCAGGACATTGTATTTATACCTATTAAATTCCATCTTATTAGAATTGGCTCAGAATTCCAACCTGTCAGAACAATTTCGGATGTTGATTGGAAAGGTTACTCTCCTTTCCAGCTTTGTGCCTTTTGGATTTTATAAGCTTCCTTTCCATGTTGTCATCAAAAATCACTGTAAACAGGCTCAGTGAGGCTGGGCCAGATGGGAATTCAGGGACTGTCCACTAACTGATGGAGACTAAAATAAATTCTTTGGGCCTGATCATTTGCATCAGCATGCATTTCATCATATGCACTAATGTTAATGGAAATATTATTGAATATTTCATTTATATAAAACTATTCTGAAGACTTACCATGATTGGCTAACTTTATAATTTTGTGGGGAGAAAAAAGAAGTGCATTTATTCATTTATTATTAAACAAATATTTATTTGTGCTTCTTCTGTACAGGCATCCTAGTGTGTGGGGATGTACTACAGACTGTTTTAGTAAGTTTGGATTTTTTTTGGGGGGGGTGCAGTTTTTTTTTTCTTTGGCTGGAGCTGGGTTTGAACCCTCCATCTATGGTATACGGAACCGGTGCCCTACTCCTTTGAGCCACAGGCTCCACCCAGAAGTTTGGATTTTAATTGCAGTGAGAAGACATTAAAGAATGTATCAGGCACTGATCTGTTTTAGGTCTAAAAGATCATCTTGATGTTATATGTAAAATGGATTATAGATGGGCAAGAATGGAAGCAGGGACACTAAGTATGGAGTTATGAATATTAATTGGAGGGACACTCATTTCAGGTAGAAGGTCTAGGTTCTACTCTTAGCCATGCCTCTGATGGTGTGGCTTTGGGTGAGACATTTCATCCCAGTGGCCTGGGTTCCCTTGTCTATGAAATGAAGTTAAAGAAGCTTCATGAAATAACCTCTACAGTACGTACTAGCTCTAACATTCCATGTGCCTGTGATTTCATTGTCACTAGCTGATTTGTTTACACCCAACCCAGAATATCTCAGGGCTCAATGAAACAGCACGACCTTTCTTCCAGTTTCAGAGATTCATACTTCTCCCTTATTTCAAAATTGGGACTTCATCTGTTTTGAGGATTAGTTAGATATTTGAAGTATTTGCACCAAAAGAGTAAAATGTAATTTACATAGCTATGTTTTCCTTTACTAACCCCTCACTTAGACAGTAATCATCCTTTTATATCATCCAATCGTTTTCTCTCCCAAGACCCTGCTCCTGGTGTGTATGGCTATAGCAAAGTTAAGACTTAAATAGTTCTGTATTCTTTAGATGTTATCATATGTCCA
>NW_003852419.1:16675513-16678351 GCF_000181295.1 Otolemur garnettii
CTTAAATACCTGCTTGAGGGTTCCAAATTTCCTGTTTTCTGTGTCTTAGGTTCTTCTTTAGATCCCAATTTTTTTTTTTTTTTTTTTGCTCTACCTGGTTTTTCTTTAGACAATGCACCAATATCTGAAAGAATATGTACATCACCCCAGTGCATAATTTGCATGAGACCAGGGACTTTATTTTATTCATTACCATCTCCTACGTGTCAACACCTGGCGTGTACTAGGTCCCTGCTCAATAAATACCAGTTAAATGATTGATTGAAAGAATTTTGGATGATCACCTAAGTGCTTTAGCCTAGTGTTGTGTGTTTTGCCAGGAACAAAGAAAGAGACATATAGCTGAATAGCTTGTCTCTGGCTCAAGGAGAGGACATTTCACATTTGTGTTGGAGGATGACTGTGTAAGTCCAGGATTCCTATACAGCGAGGAAAAAATGATTGTGAACAATCTTGTAAAAGAGAATCTTTGCTCCAGACAGGTGTTTAGTTGATGTACAAACGCATGCATGTGTGAACAAATTAGTGCAACGCAGTCTCCGTCTGTTTTCTTTTGTACACTTGTATGCAACTCCTCCATCTCCCCGTGTCCTGAGAACCTCACACCCTTTCTCAGCCCAGTAAGTCCGTCTTTTCTTTATTCTGACTTTCTTTCTATACTAGTCTGGCCCAGATACTTGTCCCCAAAGTTAAGAGTGTAGGAAGCTGATAAGAAGAAGGCAAGATCCAAAGTCAAATAGCAGCAAAAATTGCAGAAAGAGAATTCCCAATTACAGAATGAAAACACAAAGAAAATCAGCCAAATGAGAACCAGAAAGTGGCCTTGAGAAAGCAGCATTTTGGAAGGGACAGTGGCCGAGAGGAGTCTCTTTCCTTAGGCAGGAGCTGGCTGGAAAGCAAACCTAGTTGATGAGGAGATATTATCTCTAGGGGAAAAAAGGACAGAAGCAGAAGTGATGCAATCAGTGAGTGATAAAAAAGAAAAAAGGCAGTTCTCAAATGAGAAGGCACATCTGGCTTTAGGAAATGAGGAAAGCACAGAACAACAGGGTCAGAGCCAAGTCTTCAGGGATGCCAGCAGACAGCCAGGGGTGACCCAGGAACTAGAGAGAGGAGAAGAAAAAGGGCTGGGCATGGGGAAGGAGGAGGCATAGGAAATTCAGAAACAATAGCCAGCCCCTGCAGGGTCGCAGTCACTCCTCCACCATTGCACACCCTATTTTTCCCTTTGCATGCCAAGGGTCTCCATAGGGTGACCCAGGAACTAGAGAGAGGAGAAGAAAAAGGGCTGGGCATGGGGAAGGAGGAGGCATAGGAAATTCAGAGTACCCCAGAAACAACAGCCAGCCCCTGCAGGGTCGCAGTCACTCCTCCACCATTGCACACCCTATTTTTCCCTTTGCATGCCAAGGGTCTCCATATATCATTATGTTTTTCACAAGAAGGAATGTGAAATGCCTTGGCATCAGCATTGTTCTTAGGCACCACAAAATAACTGCCTAAAAATACTCAACCTCATTTGTAGGTCTCATGACATAAAAAAAAAAAGGCTTCTCTCTCTCTTTTTTTTAAACAAAATCCCTTCTAATTTAGTTATTCTGTTCTGTATATGTGGACAGAGCCCCAACTTGCAATTCACTGACCTAAGAATGTTACAAGCAAATGAATAGTGGAAAACTATGCCCAAAGAGTGTTTTAAAATGTAAATTTATAAATGAACCTTAGAGAGTCAGCTGAGGAAGATGGCTTGGCAGGTAAACATCAACATGAGGCCTTCTAAGTCCATTCCTTATTTCTTCCTTTAAGAAATATGAGATAATGTTCACTGAATCACCAGATGGAGAATTTGTTCAGGCAAAATGGCTTTGCAAGTTCTCTTGTAAATCGCCTCTGGCTTCTAAAAAACAGTAGCAAATGTGCCGAAGACTGAATTAGCTAGAACAGAAGTTTCACTTTTTCACTACAAGAATTATCTGGGACTGAGCTAAAACCCGGACTCCTAGAGCTGGAAGGGATGCAAAAAACTCTGCCAACCAGGTATCTAATTTCAGTTGGGAAGATTTACAGAGCAGGTAAAACTTAGAACAGGGTGAGGTCCCCTCCAGACTTGAAAGAAACCCATTCCTTGATAACCTTGAACCCATAGGAATTTGCTACCTGTAGGATACAGACACAGAGGCAGAGACATTGATCTCTGCCTGGTCCACATTGCTAAGCCCCTGAAGAGACTCCCTGTGACCTAGGAGTATTGGAAGTGGATGGTCATTTGAAAGTAAAAGACATGAGACTCTTCCAGAAAGCCATGGGTTGGAACTTTGCCTTGCTTTTGACATCTTTCAACCCCCCAGAAGATGATTAAAGCCAAGAGCCTTCAGCTGAGTTTCACAGAGGGCACTCTCTAGGCTGAGATCCATTGAGCCCCCACATGACCTTCAAACTCAGACCACCATATAGCTGCAAAGCTGCATCTTGAGCATTTTAGGGATTCCAAAGAGTCCTTAGGAAAGGACACCTTTCTAGAGCAGTATATTGGAGGAATCCCAAACTTTCTTCCCATAGGACCCCACAAGTGGGGCTGCTGCTGAGTAAAAAAGCTTCCATATTTACCACTCCCGAAGTACTAGAAAGATGACTTGATGATGATGAGGGAAAAGAGTGGGAAGAATAGTATTTGGCTATTTTTAAGCCTCATATTTCAACAACTTGAATTAAAATTGGGGCACTGAGTCAAAATCATGAAGCCAACCATACACTCAAAATTTAGTGAGCTTCATATGCGTTTTCTTCTTGCTACTAAAGCTTGCATGGGGGTGGGGAGGTATACGCAGAAGGGATTAT
>NW_003852419.1:16680197-16713465 GCF_000181295.1 Otolemur garnettii
AAAAAAAAAAAAAGATGGATGAAGTTATGACTTCAGCTCTCTGATAGTACATTATGACAACTCAGATCGCCATAACATACTGTAGACTGGGTAGCTTAACAGAAGATTATTTTCTCACAGTACTGAAGGCTGGGAATCTGAGATCAGGGTACCAACATGATCAAGTTCTCATGAGAGCTGTCTTTCTGGCTACCAGATTGCTGCATGTTCATGTGGCCTCTTCTTTTTACACACATACCATGAGCTAGAGCAAGCTCTTTGCTGTCTCTTTTTATAAGGGCACTAATCTCATTTATGAGGGCTCCACCCTCACAATGTCATCTAACCCTAACTACTTCCTAAAGTTCCCATCTCCAAATATCATTGAGGGTATGGCGCCCTAACCACTGGGGGTTAGGGCTTTGATGTATGAATTGGAGGGGTGTGCAATTCAATCCATACAGAATGGGAAATTTTGATGGTTTTCTATCTAGAAAGTGAGAGTGTGTGTGTGTGTATCTATTTCAATGTTTGCCATCACATTTTTTAGTGAATTAATGAAGGAGGAGGTAAGAAATGAGTTGATGCTACTATTTTTAAACTACATTTTCTTTTGTCTTCTTTCTCTTGGTTCATTCACTATAATTAAGGCAATGTTTAAAAGAAACTGCACCTCCTTCTTCTGCCTCATGTCTCATAAGTTCCCCCGTGATGACTATGGTAGTTGAAGGCCTCATGTACTCCCACACCTCTGACTACTTACAGAAAAATGGCACTAGCCTGTTAATATCAGCCCTAAACATTCCATATCCTTTGACCCTATTTCTTTCTTTCCAAAGACAGAAAAATAAGGAAGCACTGGGCAACATAAAAAATAGATTTAAATTCTCATTGCTTTCCTAACCACAGAGATGTAACTGGGTCAAACCACTTGGCCTGAAGCTGCTACTTCTGGTTAAAGACTTCAAAGGGCTGTCCTGAGGTCCAGGACTTTCCCAGGTCCTTGCAGGCATGTTTATAGACAGGAAGTGGCAGGGCTCTATGACAGGGATGGAGGAGAGATCTGACTGAGGACAAGCAGCAAAAGGTGGATACAATTCCTCAAAGGAATAGTCTTTTTGCCAGTGACATTTTTTGTTTGTTTGTTTATTTTTATTCCATGTGCAGGCCCATTACTTTCTTTCCACTCAGTTAAACTAGTATCCCAGCTGGGAAGAGCCAGGAGCTTCCTTTAAACAAGGGAAGCCAAGGTGTGGTGCCTGGGGGTGTGTTGTCTTCTCTGTTGGTCAAGGTGTAATTGAAATGCCAGCACCATGCTTTGATTTGAAGATCTTATGTGTTTTTAGTTTTTTTTCCCTTGGAGAGTGGTGGAGGGGGAGGTTGAATGAGGAAGAGGAGGACGGCAAATACCCACCTTCTCCAAAGTCCGGGGAATTAGAAGCCCCAAGCAATGCCAATCCTGTTCAACTCAGCCGAGTGAGAGCTAAATAATAAAATCACATTATACAATGCAGAAGTCAACCCAGAGCAATGAATACAGAACAAAGGTACTTTAGAATATGCCATCCTAATATTCCTGTCTGCACACTTTAGTGTTTTTAAATGTGTTTTATGTTTAATGAAAGAAACAATGACTTTCAGTGGAAGGAAAAATAGATCTTTAAAGATAATCAAGGCCTTAACTACCTACCTTAGGTAGCTTGGAAAAAGCTACTGTACTCTTTATTTTTTAACACTCCAGATATGTAATTTAATGCAGGTCTAATGACAGTCTCAAACATGGGGCTTTAATCGAAATTGTTCAAGCTCAGTACTGTGACAGGAACTCACAAGCCCCCAACAGTGCTGTCCATTTTCTCAGGTTCTGTAAGAAAAAAGGAAAGAAGAAAAAAACCTCTTGAACTTATGTTGCTATTGATGTGTAATATACAATAAAAAAACAGTTAAATTTCAATTACCCACAGGTAATTATAATTTTATTGTTTGACTGTACTACAGGGATTTTTGTAATTCCCAAGACTAATAATTTTCTATAATTTTACAGGTTGTCAAATAAACTATTAAAGATTATCTTTGAAAAGGCGTCTGCAATTGTAAGGACGTATCATACTGTTCATGTACCGTATTAGTAATTAGAGATTCCTGGATAGTGAAAGATCTGTGCTGGGAGCTCACTACCCGGGAGCACATTTCCTCACAGCCGCCTCTAACCTCCCACCGAAGCTTACAAACTTCTCAGGCATTCTCTCCACGGCTGTAGGACGCACATTCACATTTTATTAATATTCCCCTGGCAATTCCAAACATTTTGTCAAGATAAATCTCTACCTCCTGGTGGGAAGACGTTAAAATCAGAAAGATGGGTCCCACCTATTGTTAAGGAAATATCTCAGGACCAAATGCAAAATGAGAGGAGTGGGTTTGAAGTGGGGGTGCGTGGAGAGTGCTAGGAGGTATTGGTTGAGAGTGTGTGTGCACACATTGGGTCTTAGGGCCAAGATCAGAAAGATTTAGGGGTCTTGAATATACCCCCAAATACATAGTTACATAGCTATTTCTGGCAATAACTGTTATACTCCAGGATTTCAAATTATCTCAATAGCAAGGTTCTTTCCAACATGTTCTCTTTCACAAGGCAATATCTTTCTGTTGCTTCCATAGATGCATTGGGGAGCGTGGACTCTGAACCTTCAGCGATAAACCTCGTTGTGTTTGATTGGGTGTCAAAGCTCTTATGAAGTGGACATGTATGGCGGGTAAAGGAAGTGCAGACATGACTTCCTCTTGAAACCTCTTGTTCTTCTCCAAACATAACCAAATTTGTCATGCATCAGCCTAAATAAATGCCTTCTTCCCTCTCTTCCTGCCAAACTCCAGATCGCACTTCAAGACCAGAGGAAATGCCTCCTTGGTAAAATGTTACTAACTCTTCTATTTCTTTTCCTTTTATTTCTTTAACTTATTTCAGAGTAAAGTTATGGGGGATACAAAGGTTTTGGTTACATACATTGCTTTTGTATTATTTGGGTGAAAGTTGTCAGTGTGCCCATCTCCCAGATAGTAAGCATTGTACCAGTTATGTGTGAGTTTACACATTTCTTCTTCCTCTCTCCTACCTATATAACTTTTGACAGGTGTGATTTCCATATGTGCACTTAAGTGTTGATCAATTAGTTCCAAAATTTAAAAGTGAGTAGATGTGTTACTTGTTTTTCTGTTTTTGTAATACTTAGGAGAATGATCTCCGGTTCTGTCCAGGTTGTACAAGGTATTAGCTCGGCTTCTTTAAGGCTGTGTAGTACTCCCTGGTAACGCATACCACATTTTATTCCTCCACTCAGAGATTGGTGGGCATTTGGATTGATTCCATATCTTTGCAATTATGAATTGTGCCGCTACAAACATTCAAGGGCAGATGCCTTTTTCATAAAATGTATTTGTCTCTTTTAAATAGTCTCCCTTATGATTGCTCAGAGGATATTTTTGTGTATCTTTATTATTGGGACACAAAGTACCTTGCCAGGTACACCAACCTGAAACCCAGGACTAAAGAAGAAGCTGGAGGATATCTTGAGTTCTCAGATGGATATAGGGAAGAGCCAGGAATGATTTGAGGAGTCCAAACCAGAAATAAGTATTGTGGCCCATTTGTTGTGGTACCTAGGATTAGCACAGTGGTAGCAATTTGACATCATGAATAAGAAATTGACAGATGGAGGAGAAAGATGATATATCAGAAGACACGAATTTGGGAAAAGAGCTACATGGCCTGATTAGATTATTATGCATGGATGCTGTCTGGAAAAAGGTAGAAAAGCATGATGAGGTGGGTCTGTTGCTGGCCCTACCTGACAGTACAGACTTAGCTCCACCTAGCAAATCTCCGTTCCTCCTTCTCTTCCTTTAGCCTGTGAATTCCTGGAGGACAAATGCTGTCATCATATTTCTCTGCCTCTAGAACCTTGTCACGTAATGAATGCACTGTCTACGTCTGCAATGTGCAGAATCGGAGCCCTTTTTCTGGTCCTACCTGTCTGTCTCTGTAACCTGTACCGAAGTTGAGCCTCAAGTTTCTATACTATGCATACACCTTATTTCCTAGCTGGAAAGGAGAAGAGAAATTACTTTTTACTAGCAGCCTAAGATTGCTACCACTTGCATATTTATTTCTTGAATTTCTACAACGGAAGAGTAAAACCTTAACTCTGGCAACCAGAAATAACTGCCAATACAACAAAAGATAGGTACTGGCTAGTCTGTTTTTACCACAGAGTAGTTGGAAACCTTGAGAACAAACTCAGTTTGGTGAGACAGAGTGCAACGAAGTGGCACGTGGAGATGGGGAGCACTTTGATGAGGAAGGAGGGAAGTCTTGGAAAGGAGAGACGCACCAGAAAGAAGGTTTGGGGAACTAGAGACATATTTTTTCCAGCTGTCCAGGTTGCTAGGAGTTTGCTTTGATGAGAAGAATTGATAACTTAATTTTAGGCAAGAAAAATGGGACAAAGAAAGGTCAAACTAAAACATTTTTAGTGAGATAAATTTTTTATGAGATAATAAAGCTTTAGGAAATTTAAGGACAATCATGGGCAAACTTTTGCCAAAGGCGTGCTGGATACCCATGCACGGAATCTCTTGACTTTTAGCCTGCAGCTTTTTCTGTTCCTCTCCATGTCCGCTCTTTGTGCTGATGCTTAGAAAGACTTTTCACACCCAAATAATCTTGTTATGATGCAAATGAACTAGGTTAAAAATATCAAAAATACTAGTACAATATTTAAACAAAGACTCTACATTTTGCCAGTGCACAATCTCGACATGGATTTTGTTCTAATACAGTGTCCTCTCCTTAGTGGCCGTAGCAACCTAGCATTTGTCCTTGCAGTGTACGGGCTCTGGGAGCTTAAAATTCTACAGTGTGGAGTTATTAAATAAATAGTCTTTAGCGTAGCATGTCTTACTTCTCGATAAGTCATTTTGATAACAGCTTTGTGCCCTGAGCTGAAGACAGTGTCAAGGTCAATTACTTCATTCAAGGACCCTAATTAAGACTACATTTTTGAGGTCAGGATAATGCATTACTTTATTTTAATAGGAAGGAGATCAAAGCTCTACCTTAAATTTTCCTGATGCAAAGCAATGCTGCTTTAACCTGGGTTACAATAACAAGGGAGAAAAACTATTGACCTATTTTGAAGCCCCCAACTACACCCCAAAGATGGTGTTAGGCTCAGTGGAAGTTGATTTTGTGACAGAGACTGCCCCATTTTGGCTCTCACTGCATATACTTAATCCCCTTTTCTTAAGCTCCCTCAGAAACTTGATTTCTGTGGAATAAGCTGGTGCTAGCCAAGCCACTTTACCCAGAAATGCACAAATGAACCATTTAGCATATGTCTGTGAGCCTGGTGCCCACAGCCTGGTGTCCCCTGTGCTGTTACTACACTATTGCTACTGTGGCCTTTAGAACAGAAGCCCCAGAAATGATTCATGGGCCTCAAATACATTCAGTGTCTATAGTTTAAAAATCAAGATGTTTCCTATAAAGCTTTGATCATTGGATCAGTAGATCTTACAACATTGACCAGTGTTCTCGAATGGCAACAATTGGCTGGAGCTCAGGCTTGGCAGCCCCTCTGGACGGGACATGCACTCAGAGCTGCCTGTGCCCCTGCTTACTGCTACAGTGGCTTACACACTGACTGACACATCACCTTTAGTCACTGTAGCCTCTGAGTTATTATTATTATTGTTGTTTAGACTGTAATGACTTCAGCAAACTCTGCAGCTTCATGGACTTACATTCCTTATTGCTCTATGTCTAGGTGCCCCTATCTACAGAGTGTCCCAAAGGTTCCCCCTAAAGTGGCCACATAGAGGATAAATGGGAAAATGTAGCTAAATACACCTTTATTTACAAAATACGCATTACAAAATTTTACAAAGAAGTTGCCAACACACAGAGAATAGTTTGGAAGTATTTTGTAAAACGTTGTAGTGAATATTTTGTAAATTAAGGTACATTTAGCTATAGTTTCCCATTTGCCCGTGTGGGGCAACTTTGGGAGGACTTTTGAGACCCCCAGCATCTGGCCACCTGAAGCAGCTTTTCCTGATCTCCTCCTCCCCCACTAGACCACCTGACTTTCCTTGCTGCCAAGGTAGGCAGCCTGTAGCAGCTCACAGCTCCCCCTCTTACGTCTCTTTTCTTCTTTGCCTGAGGGTTTTTTCCAACACCTTATGTTTATTACAGGGCAAGGCACAAAGAAGAAGTGCTGAGTGTTAATATCCCCTGGTTCAAGTTTCTCCCAGGTGGGGGATGAGCATGGGTGGACCCACTCAGCCTCCCCAACAACCCCAGAATGACTGTGAGGCAGGTTCCACATGGTTTCTCAGAGGGTCCCCAGTGCAACGAGCCCCATTGCCCACAGCAGTAATCAGCTCATTAACACGTACTTTATTGGCTTTTGTCCCTTCTCTGACTTTCCATCTTGAGCTCCTCACTTGAGCTTCCTGGGATCACCTCCCAAATAAGTTGCATACAACAAGCCCTTGACTCTGGTTGCTCACAGGGGAAACTAACCTAAGACAATATTTAAATGTGGTAGACAGTGAGGCCATCCTAATACAGGGACACACTATGAGAATGATTGATCAGGGTCGGGAGGATTCCAGAATCCACATCACAGAAGTAAAACTTGTAGAAACTGTACAAAGAAGACTTAAAAGGAGTCTGATAAAAATAGTCGAGTTTGGAGAAAATACCCTACAGTAAGATATACAACCAACAGATCAGTAATGGAAAGCAGGATTAAGACTAGCAAATTTGACCCAAATAGCAGGTCAATGTAAGGACACATTGCTAATCCGCAGAGTACCCAAAGTGAACAGGCTGCTTTATACAGAGGTTCACGTTTCCTTTCTAGGATTTAAAGTAAGGACATGCCCTTACTTTACACATACACATGCAATCTGTGTTGCTCACATTTAGTTAATATTGTAAATATGGAATTATATACAGGGGAGTAGTACTGATTATTGCATTGAATAGCTTTTTCAGGTGTTTGTTTTGAGGTTGGGGAAAGAAAAAAAGAAAGAGATAAAGCTGGCATTTGGCAATGGGAGAAGTCTTTAGTTCCCTCATCATTATAGGATTGTAATTTAGCACCCCTATAAAACCCAGAAATGCCTCAAATCAAAATGCTTTTTTCTCTTCACAATGAGAATCTCTTAAGTGCATGGGAATGCATAAGATCGGGCAAATTATCTATTATCAGAAAAATATTTATGATGACCCAGGTGGGAGGCCACGGTTTCCTATCTGCTCCTCACAGGACCCAAACATGATAGCAAGCCAGTGGAGAGGAAATAGTTGAAATATTTGGAAGAACAGACCCCCCTTGCCAGAGGTTACTGAGGATTCAAGTGTTTTCCACTTTTGCCCTTCTTCAAAGCTACAAAGCAATGAGGTAGTCAGATTAATGAAGTATTGTAATAGAAATGGAAAGATTAGAGTGTGCCAAAGAGTGGAATGCAGTTTTGTTCTTAAGAGGCACGATGGAGAAGAAGCACTTTGATCTAAGAGGCTGGCTGGAGGGGCTATTCAGCTTCAGTGTCACTACAAAAAAAAAAAAAAATCAGAATGGATTAGCATGATTTTGTTATCATTACAGATAGGATAATGCATAAGAAAATAGACGTTACCAGATTGTAATTCAGTAGGGAATTTACTATAAATGTGAGCAGTAAGAATGGAGTTCTAGCCAGTGTACATTTTATCAGAGCTTCCACTGAACTGAATTATAGGTCCCATAATGGCCAACAGCCCTTCCATTTATATTTATAGATTGCAGTCCACCCAACAAAAGTAAAAATTAAATGGAAATTCATTATGAGAGAACACGAAAGGCCCAATGAGATTCACAAAGTGCTGGTGGTCAATTTTCAGGAAAGGACCAACTCCAATTGCTGCCTAAACCAATATCACACAATGACGTTTATGCATGTGCACAAGAAATTTAGGCCTAACTCTGAATGCCAAGCTCTGTAAATTTGAGGATGAAGTTGGTGGCTCTTTGAGCATAGTTACAAGAAACTGTAAAGTATCACTCATCTCATCCCTCCAACACAACCACCAGGACAAGTAAGAGGCCTGGCATCAATCATCTCATCAGCATGCTTTGGTGACATTCCAGCAGAGGGTACCAGCTTCAATCCCTGTGCTGCTGTGTGTGGGCCACAACAACAGAGGACTTTTTAAATGACATGCTGCTTCCTGTTCTCCTGCTTATGTAAGTTGATTTCGCTGGGATTTTCTTTTGATGATACTAATTCCGCCAAAGATAATTAGGGAACAAGGAAGTCTGCTTTTGTATTCGTGCCTTTGGGATGTACAGATTTAGCATCGGAAGGAAAATACACTTCACTGAATGAGGAAAGAAAGGAAACTCTATTTTAAAAGAAAAATTGATGCAGCTTAAGTTTTTGGAATCATTGGGAAAGTAAACCTTTTTTATTAGGATCTGTCTGGTGATAGGAATATACCATCATTCCTTCAGTGTTTCCTGCCCAGACTCAGCCAGCCAATAAAACGAGTTGGTGTTGATGAGAAGAAACTTATTTTTCAATCATTAGATTTTCCAAGCTGGGGGTAGTGACAATGATGGGCATCACACTGAATCATTAAGTATTTCACATTTAATCTATGTCCTTGAGCAAAAGAAAATAATAATGATAATAATAATTCAACATCCCACCCTCCCTTTTGTGTGACTTCTTACACAAAACTTTCTGATAAAACCAAATGGATCAGTGTTTGTCACGACATTTCATGTGGTGAGACAGTTTGTTTTGAAGACTTTAGGATAAGAAGAGTGGCAATAAAATATCATCAAAATGCAATGTTTTAGTAGGAAGAAATATCATGACTCATCTTAGCAACATTTCCACTTCTTATCAATATATACATGAGATTAAAAATTTCCTAAAAATTGTTACTCTGCCCATTATAACTGCTTTAGTCCCACAACTACATGTGGAATATAATAGGCTATTAATAAGGATTTTTAGAATTTAAACTTTTTAAACATTACCAATTAAAGATTGGAAAATTTGCTTCCTTAGCCATTAGAGACTTTGCCATAAGTATTTTAATGTAGCTATTTTATAGTAACACTTAACCCTTAATGGTGAATATGACTTATAAAAGAGAAGAGGCCATAAAGTGTTGGAGGGTAGTTGTTTAATGTTATACGGTTATAGAATTGGGATAACGTAAACAAATTCTGCCCAACAGACCAGATATGATGATGTTTGACAAACGTATTGATATTGCAGCTCTCCTATGTACACACAGATAATACCAATGAGTTTCAATGAGTGTGTGGGGCTGAAAGAGAAGATGAAATTAATATGTAGACAGAGAGACTTCAGAGAAAAGTCAATTATCTTCTCAGTGACTGGGGTACTTTGCATATACAAATTAAATATTATAAGTAACTGAGAATTAATTTTATACTGGAATCAATTCTGAAGATTGTACTCTCACACACCTGTTATATTAGTGGGATTTTTTTTCATAACAAAAAATTAATGAAATTGGCTATTCCTATACTGCTAAAGTTTCTAAAGCACCAAGTTATATGGAAAGAAGAAGGTAAAGGCTGTGAAGGAAAGGGAGAATGAAGTAATTACAACTGAAATAACTGAAGGCCATATATTTGCTGCTATGATCTGAATGTCTGTGGTCTGTGCCCCTCACCCCTGCCACATACAAAATTATATGTTAAAATCTGAATTCCCAAGGTGGTGATGGTATTAAGAGCTGGGATGTTTGGGCAGTGATTAGGTCATGAAGGGGCAACTCTTATGGATGGCATTAGTGCTCTTATAAAAGAAGCCTGGGAGAGGTTTCTTGTCCCTTTGTCTATATGATAACACAGCAAGATGGCACTATGAACAAGAACATTCCCTTAGAAGACACCACATCTGCCAGCACCCTTGATCTTGGACTTCCCAGCCCCTAGAACTGTGAGAAAGAAATTTCAGTTGTTTGTTAAGCCACTCAGCTTATGACATTTGAAACCCAAATGAATTAAGGTACATGCATGTAAAAGTAGCCCTTCCCCACAAAGTCAAAACAGTTATTGGTCCCTTTTATATAGCATTTGATGCTTAAAAACAATATCATAGTATTTATAAATGAGTTTGAGACTTAAAATGTAAACTCGTTATCTGACTTAAAACTAGAACATTAACAATTCCATTGCTTCTGCATGAGGTCTTTATAATCTTATTCCCCAATCTTCCTATTATCTTAGATTTTATGTTCATGATTCCTTTGCTTCTTAAAAAAATAGTCTTAACTCACATGTATAATACATATACCAAATTCTATGTGTTAACTATTTCTTGTTTTAAAGCTTTATAAAAATAGTATAGCATTAGAATATACTTTCTCATGACTTGATTTTATTAGTAAATGTTTTTTTTAAGATTCAACCCCTAGTTGGGTATAGCTGTTGTTTATTCACTTTTACTGCTGTATAATGTTCAATTGGGCACATATATCATAAATTATTTATGTAACATACTAGTTTGCTAGGCTATCATAACAAAATGTAGACTCTTTGACATAGATGATAGAAATTTATTTTCTCACAATTCTGAAGGCTGAAACTGCAAGATCAAGGTGCAAGCAGGGGTGGATTCTGGGGAGTGTTCTTCTTCCTGGTTTATAGACAGCTCCCTTCTTGCTATGTCCTTACATGGCCTTTCCTATGTGCACACCTCTGGAATTTCTTCCTTTATTTGTAAGGACCTAGTCTTACAGGGACCTGTCCTGTTAGATAAGAGCCCCATGACCACATTTAACTTTAATTACCTCTTTAGAAGCTCTATGTCTAAATACAGTCACCTTGGGTGATAAGGCTATAACATGGATTTTAAGGGATATAATTCAGTTTATAATAGGTTCCCAGGTTTTTGTTCTGATAATCAATATTTCTATGAATATTCTTGTGCATATTTGGGGGGACTTAGGAGTAAAATTTTCTCTAATTCATTTAACTAGAAATAAAACTCCTGACCCATAAGGATAAAAATGTTCTAATTTAAAAATGCTACCAAGTCACTTTCTGACATGGTTGTACCAAGTGCTGCTTCTAGTAGAAAAGTCTGTGTATTCTCAAGGGTCCCAGTCTTTACCACTAGCAGTTACTAGCAAACATCTTAATTTTGACAATCTATTGGGCATAACACTTATTGAGGTCTTTAACATTATTTCCTTAATTAAAAATAATTTTGATCATGTTTTCATTCATTTGTTCCCAATTTGTGTCCTATTTTATGTAAAACTTCTGTTCTTGCACTTCCCATCTTTTCTGTAGGCATGTGTCTCTTGAAAAGTCTGTTAGTAGACAATGGAAGTGCATTTTGCATACAAAATATTTGCTGATTAGTAAATTGCAAATATCTGCTTATCATTTGTGTCTTGTCATTTCACTCACTTTTGATAGACAAATTTTAATTTTAATGTAGCCAAATTTTTTGATTTTCCCTCTAAGTTGAGTACTTTTTGTTTCTTTTTCAAAAAATTCTTCTTTCCCCTAAGACAATAAAAATCTTCCCTATATATTGCTTATTTCCCAGCCTTTTATGTCAATCGCATGTAAAAAAGAGAAACACTTGGATTTAGATTTTACAAAATCCTTTCCTAAATTCTTCCTAAATATTGTAGATGAAGTACAGAAATCACGCCTATGGTTCATTTTACAAGGGTACATGTGAATCTTTCTAAATGTAGAATATAAATGTCTTAACACAATAACTAAGAAAATAACATGAAGGCTATGTTACCCAATTTGTTGAAAATATTTCAGATTGTATGTAGAACCAGCACACTGTACCCCATGACTGCATTTATGTATATAGCTGTAATTTAATAAAAAATAATAAAAAAAACCAAAAAAAAAAAGAAATTAGTTACTTAGATAACAAATTCTTTTAACCCACTCTATTTGTACCTACTAAAGGAAATGCTGTAATAAATTGGATATGGTCTTTGCTCTCAAGATACTTAAAGTCTAACCCAGAAAAGCAACTAGATAGGAGCACAATACAGGAACATTTCATTAGGGTTATAAAAGGGGAGGCTGAGATCCTAGATATCCCTTATAGTAATTTAAATCTAAAATTTATTGGATTTGTTCAATGGGTAAGAACAATCTCACTTATTCCTCCAAAAACTTTATGCTATTATTCCTGTAGTGCCATAATTTTTAAATAGCAAAACCAATCTGAAGCTTGGAAAGGCATGCTCACTTGCTCTGGAAGACCCCAGTCCCCAAGAAGTGTGCTGGAATTTAATCTGAGACTGCCCGACAACTGAAGTCTTCCACAGTATTCCTATTCCCTCTCCTCCTCCTCACTGACTATGAAGCTAAAGCAAGATGGGATATAAGACAGGAACTAACTCAAGCTGTGGCATTGGAAGTGAGTCTTAAAGGACAGGCAGGTTTCAGAGGCTGGAGAAAAGGAATTTTAGCCTGGACAAAGTCAGGGAGGTGGCAAGGGACAGGTTCTGTTTTAGGGACAGCAAGTAACACATTGTGACAAGTTTTCCTCTTTTCAGAAGATTTTGTAAATATAGATGCATGAATGAAAGGGAAAGGAATATCATTCCAAAGAAAGTAGTAGGATCTATGGGGCCCCCAGCTCGCCTTGAGTCCCTTCTGTCAATAGCTCTCCTGCCTCTAGTCTCCCCGGCCTCCAGGCTGCCCTGAACAGTCTCAGGAGAGTCCTGCTATCAGCACTGTGCTTTCACTTTCCCCTGTATCACAAATGCTCTTCCCTTAGGCTAGAAGAAGGCACCCTCCTTCTTACTTGGGTCTACATTTAAATGTTACTCCTTACAGATCTCTTTCCCAATTACCTTATTTAAAGCAACAAATCCTCTCTCTTTACCTTTAGTCTGCTTTCTCTTTCTTCACATCATTTACTGCTACTCATGCTTATTTTGTATCACCACCTCCTCAGTTATCATTCACTGGGCAAGAACTTCAGGTGACTTTTATCTACATCAGAGCCCTGGTGCCTAGGACTAATACCTAGTCCACAATAGTTACTGAATAAAGGAAATAACTAAATGAATGAGCAAATAAATGATAGACGTGAGGGTGACTAGAAGTTTTGTATATTGTGATGTAAACTCATAGTTCTGTATGAAGTCTGTGGCAGAAACATAAAGAAGAATAGAAAAGACAAGATAAAGTAAGCAAGCAGAGCCTTTGGAAGATTTTACAGTAGCTGGTGGGAGGAGGGGAGAGCTCACTTCTGGTGTCAGATTGTCAGGATTCAAATCCCAGCACTCAGACTTCCCAGCTGGGGGGCCATCGGCAAGCCACCGAGACACCCTGCTTCCCTCTCTGTAAAGTGGGGTAAAGTCACCTGATTAGTACCTGTAGGACTACTGGACTGCTTAAGTGAGATAATACATTGATCAAATGACTCATGAATGAGGATAGTCATTAGTGATAATTAGTAAATAAGCTACAGCAGGGTCAGTGGGAATTGAAGGAGGAAATTAGTAAAGGGATAGCAGAGAGGTAGGACAAGAAGACCTGGGATAGCACTGAAAGGAAGTGCTATCCCCAAAGTAAGTGCTATAACACAAAAGACTTAGCTATGCGTTCTGTCTGATGAGAGTGAAGTCCAGCATGCAGATAAGGGGCTAGATTCTTAACATCACATTCTCTACATCACAAGGTAGTAATAGGTGTGAGCAGGAATAGTGGGCTTTGCTTCAACGTGTTTGAGTTTGAGGTGTGCCCACTAAAAATTTACATGGAGATTGGATTACATCTTTCATTGATTACATCCTTCATATTAAAGGATGAGGACAAACATTAAACAGTTTACCTTTTCTATTTTGCCTAACAATTTCCAATAGAATTTTCTTAAATGGCTTCCTTCTCTTTGTATTGGAAATACAGTTTATTTGACCTGAATATTATTGTCTCTCTAAGTTGTATTACCCCAACAAGTATTTTACAAATTTTCTCTCCAGCATTCCATGGGTAAGCTCAAAATTTAATACACCAGAATACATGACACTGTGCCTGTCTCCAACTTTTCACTGAATTAAGGAGCTGAGAAAGGATTCTCAAGTTCCATGCAGACTTATTCAAATGTACTGAAGAGATGAATAAAATGGAGGCTGAAGGACCCCCCAAGAAGGTAGGACCAAACCTTGAATTTACAAACCAGAAAGTTCTTGTTTACCACCCTCAATTTCAACCACACACATTCCTACTCAGAGAAATCAGCATGCTCAGAGCCAGTCAAAGGGCAGAAAGAAGTAGTTATAAATCTGTAATAAATGTATGTAAGTGAGACAGAAAATTAGAAAATGGCCACTTGCCAGCAGCCACATAAATTTGGGAGGAAATGCATTTTCAACCAGAATGCTTTATCATAAGAATTGCAAATATTTATTAAAAGTATTAAAATAGTCAGAATGTTAAATGCTTCCTACAGTAGTGAAATTTCACATTGCCACATTAGAAGATGGGATATTCTGATATAGCGTTTATTAAACTGACTTCATTTTATTAGTCTGTCATCTACAATAAATGGGCAGGTACCTTTAAAACAAGATCTATTGTAGATAAAAGAGATTTGAGGGAGAAGCAGAATCTGATTGTGTGGATGTGCCTTGGACTAAGAAAGCATATAAATCTTGCAGACTTTCCCAAAGGATGAAAACAAGATTTTCATTGTTTTGATATCAAGTTTGCTGGACTCTGTCAATATACGAAAACTAAAAGTAGTATTTACCACTGACACTCAGGCCTTCTCATGCCAAGGTCCACTTGAAAACTATTCAAATAGTCTTTCTTGAGTCCTCAGAGGTAATTACCAAACATTTTCAAGTAAAGATGCTAAATGGATCCAAACGAACTAAAGATGGAAGGAAGCAGCCAAACTTAGTGCACAAGGATAATAGAGATGACAGCCAGAGCCCATCATTACTGAGTGGCACTAAGTTGAAGGGTGACAGGATGAGCTGGACAGATTACTTCCCTAAGAGGCTTGTGGTTGCAAGGGACTGACCTAATAAAGATCTTATGCCATCACCCAGAAAATACAGAAAAAGCCTTTTCTTGCTGTAACATACTCTTGTTCTGTATGTAAGACAGAACATTTTCTGAGTCTATCCCATAAAAATGCCAATAGTACTGTAGGAATCTAGATTAACTTAGATATGAGGGATGAAGTAGAAGGGAGGAGAGGCAGGGCCTGTTAGGAAGGCAAGTGCCTCTGGGACAGAATAATTAGAAGCCAATAGCCTTTAGTAGCTGGATGCAATGTCTATGCATATATTATATATATATATATATATACACACACACAGAGATATATATGGTGGACATAAAGTTCATGTGCAATTTACAATAGTTTCACATAGTAAATTGCACATGACCTTTATATCTACCCTACATATGTATATATGCACACATATACATATATACACACATATATACACATATACATGTACACAGATATATATTAGAATTTAAAGCTTTTCAAAGTTAGGATGGTCTGTTTAAAGTATTTCTCCCAGAATAATTCATTTATTCAATGGCTATTTGGAAGGGCCTTTCCTATAAACAAACCACTAATCTAGATGCTAGAAATCAGAGGTGAATAGTGGGTATATGATACTTCAGGTATAGTGAGTGTTTTGAAGAAAAAAATAAAACAGGGACATAGGGTTAAAAGTGACAGACAGGACCGCAGCATCAGCATCACCTGGGAACTTAAACAAAATCTACGGTCCCTCCCCCATATACCCATCAGAACCCATATTTTAACAAGGCTCTAGGGCAATGCACATGAGCTTTGAAGTTGAGAGGCCTTACAGTAGAGGTCATCTATTTTGGACTTGATATCTTCAAGCGTGAACTTGACTACTCCTCTCTCCCATGCCGATAAGATGGGAATGGGAGAAGTGGGAGGCAATAAACAAAGCTTGTTTATTTCTCCAACTTTTTCAGCTCCAATGTACACGCAGGATTAGAGTTCATGGATAAATTGTTTGTTTTAGTTGACTGTAAAGAAAAAAAATCTATTTTCTGCCCAACATCATGTCATTTATATAACATCATATTTGTAGTTTGCCTAGAACAGAATGAGTCCATTAGTTAAATAATAATAACAAAATTAAAATACCCTTCTAAAAAATTAAAAGAAATGTTTCAATATTATAATAATAAGCAAATTATAAAAACTGATTACTTCTTGAACTTCATATGTAGTACTGGTTTCTGGTGTAGTATGTCCTTGCTAGTTAGCAACTGTGCATCACTAATCTTTTGGATTTAAACTCCAACTTATTATTAACTGGGTAATTCAAGAATAACTAAGTTAAATTTTCTGAGCTTTGATGTGTCCATCTATTTTTTTTTAAATAAATGGTGAAAGCAGAGAGACCTGGATTAAAGGTTCTCAGAGAATGATGGAACCACTGAGGTTTTCCAAGGAGCAAGTTCAACCTCCTACCTTTGGAGAAGGTGAAGAACCAGTAGCTGGTAGATTGTGAAACAAGGGCCTTGCTAGCAATTAGCTAACTTAACTTTGTCTCTGAGAATTACACTTACTGTGTGCTATGGCTTCAAACATATCTAAGCCATATGTAGGAAGTTGAACACTAAAGGTGATAGTATTAAAGATAGATCTCTGGTAAGTGATTAGGTCAGAAAGCCCCCCCCCCCCACCGTGAATAGCACGACTGGCCTTTTTAAGGGCAGGACCAAACTAGCTCAGCCTTATTGCTGCCTGCCTGCCCTTCTACCAGGTGAGGACACAGCCAGAAGGCCTTCACAGACACTAAAGCTGCTCAGTCTTAATCTTGGATTTCCCAGCCTCCAGAACTGTGAGAGATGCACTTATGTTCTTTGCAAAT
The DNA here is from genome assembly GCF_000181295.1 of Otolemur garnettii. NCBI lineage: Eukaryota > Metazoa > Chordata > Mammalia > Primates > Galagidae > Otolemur > Otolemur garnettii. The sequence goes on from NW_003852419.1 coordinate 16,697,140, forward strand.
TACCTAGCTAAGGTACACGGTGTCAGTTCTGAATAGTCTGTCACTGCACTTCTTCTAATGTGAATATAACAAACACTTTCTGTTTGTTATAGATAGCGTAGCTGAGTTTCTACCTAATCCTAACCAAGGCCAGCATCAACTATTTTTCCAGACATTATTCTACATACCGAGGCTTCTACAGTTTTATTTTAGTATGGGCCAATCTGCTGCCTAAATTTGTCCCAGTTTTCTAACCATAAAATATTATAAATGATGCCCTTTCATAGCTCAATAAAATAAGGGCTTCCACCTAAAGCCACAATATTGAAAAATCTCTGTGTTAATTTTTCCATTTGAGAAAAGCAATGGTAATCTCTGCCTATAGGTTTTTGAGTTTTATGCATCTCTTTAGACTATTTGCTCTTGACATAGCACAGAAAGATAAAGAGGAGAATAACCCCTATCTGGGAATGCCCTACAGGCACATCCTACAGTCTGATCCTTAGAGAGTTGAGAAAAATTAGGAGTCTGCAATAGTTTCAGTAGAGAAAGAGGTGACAATTAAGGCACACATATTCATTAAGATATGTTGAATAAATAAGATATGGCTCAGTGCAAATCTTTGGAAATTTAGAAATAAAAGCAGAATGTGTGTGTGTGTGTGTGTGTGTCTATGTGTGTGCATGTCAAAAGGGCAGACAGAAGGGGAGTCTCTTGGGCTTTTTCTGCTCCTAGTACAGCAAGATAGAAGGGACTAGGGAAAGACGGGAAGGAAGGGCAAAAAGTACAAAAGAAAAGGGGGAAAAGGAGGGCAGTGAGGGAGAGAAATAAATTAGAAGGAGATGGAAGGAAACAAACAAAACACAGGGAGGGTGAGTGAGTAATCGACATGTGCCAGATACCTGCTGTGGTAGACACGTGAACAGATCCCATGGCACCCTCACCCCTGCTTTCAAGAGGTCAATGGCCTCTATTCTGAAGTCAAAAAAACATACTTACAGAAAGAAACTTGCTCATGGTCCCACCCTGGCTAAATGACTGACATAGGATCCAAACCCAGGACCATGGGGCTCCAAAGCCAAGGAATTCTACAGAACACTTGACTCTGTCACAGTCTCAACCTGTGGGTCGTGACCCACAGGAACCATGTTAAAGGGATGTGGCATTAGGAAGGTTGAGTACCACTGCTCTAAGGGCACTCAACACGAATTCTGAAAATGAGTTAGTTTACTTAACTCATATTTATTCAGTGCCTCCAAAATACCCTGGAGATACACCAGTGAGAAAGAAAATAAGCCCCCGGCCTTAATGAGCTGAGCATTGGAGAAAATGTAAATAGGGTGTGGAATATAGAATATGTCAGTGCTGTTTGGGGTGAGGGTTGCTTTTCAAAGTTGAGACAAGCTCAGTGATGAGGCAGAATGTGAGAAGGGACCTGATATAAATAAGGGAAGTGAGTTATGAGGAGGTCATGGGAAGAAGATTCCAATGAGGCGGAGGGCAAGATCAAAAGCCTGTGGCCTTTAACAGCTGAAGACAACAGAATAGCAAGGAAATATAAAACTATCTGTAATAGTAATTTCTATGCACAAGAAATGGTCCTTTCAATTATAAAACCAGTTAGTGATTAAAGCATTGTCCAGGATACACACCAATATGTATAAAGTATACAAAATGCTTTAAGAATAACCATGTTGGAAAAGGACAGACTGGATTAGGGGAGTTGTTTACAAAAGACGTTTGTTACAAGTCTTGAAAAATATCTGGTAGTGAACCAGGCTTCCATTTTCTCCAGAAAACTACAGAGGAGAAATACCAAGTAGAGTAGTCATCTCCTAGAATTTGAGGCTGGTATTGGGTCAGGTCATATTTTGTGTTTTTGTTCCATTTCCTGCTTAAAGAGTTTCCATATTGTGGCGAATCTGTGCATGGCTGTAATGGGGGCTTCCATCTGTGATCCTGGAAGAGACAGGTCCTCAAGCATAAGCCTGGTCACTCACTGTCTTGGGAGGAAAGTCAATTCAGACCCTGGGCAGAAGGACATCCATATAGCACAACAGATAATCTCCTTAAGACCAGCTGCTCCTTGCTTTTTGGACATGGAATGGAACCCAAATTGCTCAATCTGGGACCAGCTCTGTCCTGGGTGCCACATATTGTTTTCCCTTCTGGCAAGACCAGTTGATGTAGCCTTTTCTACAAGATGTGCACAGTGTGACACAACAAAAGAACACAGGCCCATCAATGTAAACCTAGGTTTTTGGTAACAACTATACAAAAGCCCCTGTCAAGATTAACTCTTGTTGATTGGATTCAGATTCTGAGAAGGTTACTTTCTGATCTGACGCATTTCCTGCTTTGCCCTGCAGGCTCTTCTCCCTGACATGTGACTCCACTGGAGGCGAGCTCCTGGCGTCAGGGGCCCCCAGCTGATGCTTTTCTGTGTTGCCCGTGCTTAGCAGAAAGGCAGGCACATGATAAGGGCTCAGGATGTTTATGGAAGAGAATTAAAATATGTTTGGAGGGTCAACATCAACAGTTCACGGGACCCCAGGTGTTAGTATGTTTTTTGGAATTATGAAAAAAAATAGGAAAAAGTGATGGGCATTTTGTGGGGAATTAGAAGAAGAGTAAAATACGATTTTAGGAAGAGAATTTTACAAGGAGGGGGATTCAAAACAGAAACATATGAGGATGCCATGCAAAGCTGAATATGAATACTGGTTCCAGCACACAGCATAACATCAGACAGGTCACCTGCCATCGCTAAGTAAACAGAAAAACAGTAAGTGTTACAGAAGCTCAGGGGAGGGAAAGATCTTTGTCTTCCTGAATGATCAGAAAATGACATATGGGTAGAGGAGAAAATGCTTGACCTAGCTCTGGAAGGAAGGGGTAAGCTTGCTATAGCTTGAAGGGAGACGAGAGGGCTGGAAGCGACTTGAGCCAACACAGAGAAGCAGCAGCATTTCCCTGTAGAAACCGTGCCTCAGAGAACAAAGCAGAGTGGTTAGAGCAAAGCTTCAGCATGAGAAGGATAATTGGGCAGGGATGGTGAAAACGGAGGCAAGAACCATACTGCCAAGGACCTCGGAGGGAGGAGGGGGACAATCCAAAACACTTTTCTTAAACCAACTCTGAGGAGGCCATAGGTCTTTGTCTTGACACTGGAAGAAATTAGAAAGGAAAATGAATTCATGGCATGGTTTCACTTGCAGCCTGGTTTAGCAATGTCTTATCTAGTTTGCCTCTGTCGTTGCTTTTCCTAATTTCCTCCCTGCACAAAGAAAATAAATAAATAAGTGTACTATAGTCTTATTTATCCTTCTTTGGACATTTCTTTACCAGGCAGATGGTCAATTAAGAGCACTAAACAATGACACTGTTTTCTCTGTAAACATTTTTTTCTAATAGCCTAACAAATGTGAGTCTGTGCTGCCATACTGCTGAACACCATCTTGACTTTCTAATTACAAAGAACTGTGTCTTGATAGTTACAATTACAGCTGTAACAATGAGGCTGGGCCCTGAACAATACTGTTCGAGGCAAAGTGCTTATCCGCATATTCACAAATAAAGTCTTAAATTTATGCCAGAGATGTGGATGGAGGTTAAACAATTGGAAGAGGGAGAAAAAGAGCTTGAAAACACTGGTTTACTGCTACAGATGTGAATTTGAATCCAATTATTCTGAAAGAGAAAGAAAAAACTTGAAAAGGTGCTGTTTTCTTCTGTTTTTGTAATCAATAGGTTAAGAAGTGGTTCGACTTAGCACACTAATTCGTCTAATTTTGGTATTTGGCTGCACTCTACTATTTTCAAAGCAGACTGTCTTTTTAACCAAGTGGGTTTTTATAAAGTACAAATGGGTGACTCCATATTAAAATGAAATTCATACATGAAATAATATATAATTTTTAATAACTTGTAGATATGACTCGTACTACTTTAATGAAGACACTAGCACAGTGATTCTGCTGCCCAGGGCTTTGGAGTCAGGTGGTCAGGCATTAGAAACTCTGTTCTGTCTGCCTTCTCATCTGTAAAATGGGAATAATAATGAAACCTACTATACAACTATTGCCTCTGGATTATAATGAGATGTAAATCAGTGGTCATAAAACATGTACTATAGTGTCTGCTAAAGTAAGCATTTAAAAGCAAACAGCCAGTGTGGTTATTAATGGAAAATACACTTCAGAATCAGCTTTTTCAACCTTGGAATAGGAAGACGAAGACAAGATGTCTTATAAAAGGGCACTGACCTTGAAGAACACCAAGGGTCATTCCATTTCTCTAGATGTGTTCACATTCTTGAGAACAGTCTCTTTACAGTTCATGAACAAAGTTATGATTAGGCCAGTCCAGAATCACACTTTGTAATTAACAGCATTTTAAAATGCCTATAGGGAATTCTCTTCACAGTTCGGGGTTGAGAGTTAAAATTGGGATTTAACAGTGCTAGCTCTACATTTTGTCCCCAAATCATCCTCAGTCTGCTATCGTATGAAGATATTATCTGGCCTGAAAAATAGACGGTCAGTCATATTCTCAGCCTTGAATGAAGTAAAAAAAGTACGTGTTTATTAGTCTCACTATTTACTTAAAATAATGCTAGTATCCACACATACTGAATTGTACATAGTATGGATGTGATGGCTAATTTCTTTACGTGCAAAAACTTCTTTAGGCCCCCCAAAAGCTTTATAAGAAAAACAATATTTTATTTTCTTCATTTCATAGATGAATAAATCAAAGCAGATAGGTTAAGCAATTTGCTCTAAGTCAAACTGTAGATAAAATGACCACAGAATTCTAAATCTCACAAGCAAAGTAAGAATGCGAAAACATGCAAAGGCCTCAGAGCAAATAAAGACTAAGTCTTTTTATGTATGTCAAAATGCTAAACATTTAGTTTGAGTTTGGTCGTGCTCAGTCACATTAGGAAGAAGACTGCCTTCCTGCTAATCATGTCCAGCTCACCTGCACACAGCTGTCACAGTGATCCGCATAAGTGCCAATCTAATTACATTATCTTTTCTATTAAAGCCTTCACTGGCTTCCTTATTTGTACAGGATAAAGGCCAAGTTCTTTAGCTTGGCACGTCCGATCCCTGTGACCTAATCCTCATCTTACCTCTGAACACGCTTTCCTCCTGGTCTCTTTCAAGCTGAGAGAATCCCACAGTTCCCTGAATAGGCCCTGCCGCTTCACACCTTCTTGCCTTTGTCTCTGCTTCCCCTGCTGCCCAGAGGACAAACACGGTTTTCTTTGGAGGGCTGCCTTCAGCCCACCAGGTGGCACAGTCCACATTGCCAACACGTGTCCCCCAACTTCACTCAGTGGATGTGAGGCCTGGTAGTGCACAATTTATTTCCCTGCTTTTCTCCCTTGATTATACTTTTAAACTCTTACAGCCTGGAAAATCTATCTCAGTAGCTATTTTCTCTTTACAATGTAGATTCACACGAATAAGTAAGTGCTCATTGAATGCTGAGTCGATGTAGAACATTAGAAAGACATGTTTTTATTGTAAGGGTCCCAAGAAAAGAACAGAGAAAACCTCAGCCAGTTTCACTGACCCTATAGTCAGTCTGAAAAATGTAAATCAGCGGAGCCACCACATTATCCCTGCTTATGGAAACTCAGCATTGAGCGTCCTAAGCTTCTGCCTGCTATTTCTTTCCTCCATGTGATTGAAAGAGCTGAAGAGGAGCCTTCAGCGTATACGCTTTAGAATCTGATGAGATGAGGAGCAGAGATTAATTTTTATCTTTGATACATTAACTTGGGGGGTATTTTATTGAACTAGTTAAAGAAGTTGTGAGTTTTCTTGTGAGTCCTTGAATTAGGAAGGCATATGGTAGACTCTGCAGTTATGTAGTCCTAAGATCCCTGGCACCGTGATCTGTGGCTAATCCATCTGAGTTTGAGTCTACCACATGCAGAATCTCTAACAGCTATTTGTCAAGTGAATGGGTGGGTTAGGCAAATCATTTTTGAAAGAGGGAATAAAAATAACTGGTAGGGAAGGAGTGATACTAAGGATTCCCTTTATGTAAAGAAAATCATCTTGGCCACTCATGCTTTCCAAATTCGGAACAAAAATAGAATTCCACAGGGAGAAAAACTAACCCAGGTTTTCTTTCTGAAAAACTGAGGGTAGGGGGTGGTATTTATTGAGATGGAAAGACATGGAGAAAAATGGTTTGGATTTAGTTAAATGTGCCCATATTCATTCTGAGACCTCTCTTAGACAGTCAAAGGGAAATAGTGAATAGGCAACCGGAGACAGAAACTCAGGACTCACAGGAAGGGTCAAGGTGAAAGGTGGAATCTTGGCAGTCACAGAATGGCATTTACAGCATAGAAGTGGGTGTGATGGTTTAAGGAACACAAGAAGACTGGCCAGCTTGGGAAGAGAAAAATCCAATAACAGAATCTAACATTAAACCAAAAATTAACCATTGAAGTAAGAGAAAGTGATATTCAGAAAGCCAATCAGAAACATGAAATGTTGCAGAATTATCAAATGAGATAAAATCTCAGAATGAATCACTTGCTTTACCAATGTAGAAGAATACATTTCTAAAATTTGGATGGCTTTTGTTTACTTCTTCCAGAATACTTAATGTTTGTTGGCCATTTATCTTTCATTGGATAACTCATCCTTCTAAGCTTCTGAGTCTGACAACTTTAGTACCATCCTTTCAGACTGTGTAAAGAAGAGACTTACTCCCCTGTCTTCCTGGGTGGGGGCTTAAATTTCGAGCACTTGAAGTCTAAGTGGGGTCACATGTCATTAAAGAAAGTTTGATTCCTACGCAGAGGTTGGTATTTTCTTTTCTTCCATCTCCATTTTACAAAGATGCTTCCAGCTTTCTACAGTTTCTATTAAGAATTTCCAATCTCTTAGCAATACTTAGCAACACTTTTTTTTTTTTGAGACAGAATCTCACTCTGTCATCCTGGTTAGAGTGCATGGAATCATAGCTCACAGCAACCCCACAAACTCCTGATCTGAAGCTATGGATCCTCTTGCCTGGGCCTCCATTGTAGCTGGGACTATAGGTACTCAGGTAATTTTTCAATTTTTTTTTTTAAAAGTAGAAAAGGAATGTCACTCTTACTCAGGCTGGTTTTGAATTCCTGAGCTCCAGCAATCCACCTGCCTCGGCCTCCCAGAGTGCTAGGATTACAGGCATCAGCTGCCACACTCAGCCCCTAGCAACAATTTTTAAACACTGGCTGTCCCTTTGCTTACCCCCACAAGACAAAGCACTTTAATCACAGTAGAAGTCTCTTTCGTTTCTGACTTCACTCTATCCTGTGCAGCGTCTCTAGATCAACCTTTCCAGAATAGCACATTCTTAATGATAATGGCTACAAGTCATCTGTTCCATAAAATCTACCTCAATCTCATGCACATAGTAGGTGCTCAATAGATATTTGTTATGTGGCTAGAAGTTACATAATTTTCCTGAATACATTCTGAAATCTCTTCTTTCCTATTGATTAGTAAGATGTATTTTTTTCTTCTCTGCTTATTTTAAATATAATAAAAAACAATATCTCTAGATACAGAGTGAAAGCACCTTAATACTTTAATAATTCCATATAATTCCAAATGATCTTTTCCTTCTCATACTTTATAGTAAGTAATAAGCACATCCATGAAAAAATACGTGTTTGCATCTAAGGAAAGAGCTATTCAGTATTACCAAAAGATGGAGAACGGTTTTATCTTAAGTCAGCCACACAAATACCCATTAATTTTTTAAATGATTTTATTTGGGTGATGGAGTATTACATCTCCAAATTACATAGTTTAGATTTCCCATTACACGCTCCTTATGGATCATCTGCATATTCACAAAGTTATACAGAAGATTCTATGATGGGAAGAAGCCAATTTTCATTTTCTCTGTTCTTGTTTGAAGAACCAAAACTGTTAAAGGGATAAAGCACTCAGAAGTGCCTGTTCCAGGTTAATTGTCTCAAATTGCTCATTTAAAGCACCATTATAGTATAGCAAAGCCAGTTAATCTACTCCGAAGCTTCCTTTTTTATGACCGTAGCTACATTTGGTGAAATGGCACCTTTGGCAAACACCCAAATTGGATAAAATTGCCATTTTTCTTGGAACCTGGAAAGAATACCACATGTTTTGAAATCACTTCGTATCATGTGGCTCTAAATGGTAAGCGGCACGTCTGCCTTTCTCGGGAATTCACTCTCTTTGGCGTTTTCTGATTTGACTCTACATGTCCTTCGCTAAATTTCCTTTTAATTTGCTTTGCTGATGTGAGCAAACGTTGTGCTTTTGCAAACAATACACAGGTAAGAGTTGGGAAGGGGAGGGTGGCGAGGAACCTGGCAAGAGGAATTGTGGCAATATTTTTAAACATCACAACTGTATAAGAAAATGATGTGTCCCTGCACTGACACTTGTGCACAACTTTCGGCGGATGGTACCTTTATTATTGGAAACACTGTAGTTTGAGAGCCTCTTCAATGTCGACATAACTAGCAGGTGCCGCGATCATAATGGTAAAAACATTCACTTATTAATCAGCGCACATAATTCCTCTCTAATGCTGTCAATTTAAGATGGCAACCTGATTTTTTTTTTTTTTTTTGGAGTGGGGAGGAGGGTCAACAATTTAATGAATCTCGTCTGCATTTTAATTCCAACCTAATAATCTGCCTCCGGCTCTTTTCCCTCCTCACTCTGAGAACATCTCTCAGGATCCTGCTATTAAGCACAATGGGATATTTACCTCCTTACCTCAGTTTTGCATTAGGATAGGAGAAACAGCCAGATACCCAGAACCCCCGATCCAAGGATGTTAACCTGTCACCCAGCCTCCCTGGTATCATCTTTAAATTTTCTTCTCTCCATTAGTACATAGAGAATTTCCTCCCTCCCAGATTCTGACACTGTAGTGCTTTTCTGGTTTCTTTTATTAAACACCGCTGGGACCCAGAGTCAGAAATATGCAGTATGTTGACATAGTTAAAATAAATAAATACAGCCCATTGCCAGAAATATTAAAAAATTCATCTAAATGTGCTGCTGTCAGAGATGATTTGTTTTCATCCAAACAGGGAAGGCTGATGGCTTCAGGATGGACCAGGAAGAGGCTCCATCTATTCATTCACTCCTTCATTCATTCATGCCTTCATTCATTTTCTTATAAAAAAGCAACCCACCACCCCTTGCTCACCATGTCAAATGTAAACAGAATAGACTTTGTTATTAGGAGAGATGTGACTCCAAGTGTCTGAGCAGCAGAGTGACAGCCGGCTCCTCTCTGAATTTCAGGCAGCCTCTGTCACTTGCCTTGACAATGAAGGAAGTTAATATATTCATGACATTACCACACATGCATTCCCAATTCACAGCATATTGTATTGTTTACCCCTGTTCTTTTGTACTACTGCATGTAGTAATTTGCCTTCTAGCAACAGAAAAATTCCTGAACTTAAAATTTTACCCTCATTTTATTTACCCTTAATAGAAAAACCACTGCTTCCTGGCCCATCCCTGGTTGGCAAGGCCACCTTTCTGCAGCATTGCAAACAGACAAATGTCAGATTTTACATTTTGATCAGGTGTGTCCACAGTCGTTTCTTATACATATTCCTCCTCTTCTGCCCCCCATCCTTTCGTTTAGGAGTCACTGCTGCCCTTCCTGTGTGTTCTTGACACATTTGGCACTAGGTGGCCAGCTCTTAGAGGGGACGGGGTGCAATGAGAGAAGCATGTCACAGGCTAGGTGTCTGTCCCTAACAATAGGTCCAGTGCTGGTGAAAGTGAAGAGTATCATGACACTTTCCCACATACGCCCACAGAGCTCATTGTTTTTACCCACAGTGACACCTCCTTTGGTTTGCTCAGAGTTCCCAGGGGACTAGATGTGCGCCGTAGAATGCACAGATCCCCATCATTCATTTAAAACCCTTTTCTATATATTTGTTAATGGGGCATTCCTTACTCAGCCTCTCAGACCTAACTTATTTATTCTGACAGGGTGCAAACTTGTAATAATGTCGAATGCTTAGACAGATGGTTTTGCTGTGATGAGTACTGGGTAAAGTTAGTTGTTATTCTCAGATACTGCGCTATTGTTCTTCAGATTTTTTCTACTGGGGAACTAGAACCTAAACGTGCTTTGACAGCTGAGGGTAACTTTTGGAGATGGCTGGAGGAGGCCAGACATCTGGGTGAGCAAGACACAATGGCTATTTCATTTTCCTCTCTGTGATGAGCTGTCTGCATTCCAGTGTGTGACACAGAATTCCTGGGCTGAGAGAGGATGTGAGGGGTCACTCAGTCCAACGCCTTGCCTTTTACTAGAATCATTTTGAAAGTACGCCATGTTAAGAATCTTCAAGACAACCAATGCCCCTCCATCCAACTGAATGTGAAAACCCTTTCTTAGATTAGACATGATCTTCTCTACAATTTAAAAGCATCTCCTGTTCTGTTAGGGACAAAGCATGTGGTCGTTCTTTTTACTCAAACCCTTTCACACTTGAGTATTATAATTGAGTTGAATTCTCTGAAATTCTGCTGCTCTTACAGTAGGGTATATAATTCAGTATTTACTTTTGAACCTTCTTGGTTCCTTTGTAATAGTTCTTTATTGGTTTATCTGCTTATGTCTGTCCAGTTAACACATACATAACACAACCTCATATTGTGCAATAACTTTTTATCAACTCTTATTAAGGATAAAATAGAGGTTCCAAAACAGTGGTTCTCAACCCTGGTTGCATACACAGGTCACTACAAATGTTCTGAGACACACTGTGTTATGACCCATTATTTCACTTCCAAGAAACACAATGGACAGCATCCTTTCTGATTTACCCATGCAAGTTTCAACTTGGTCAGTTTATCAGTATTGCAGTGAGGGTTTCATTTGTTTTCATTCTTATGAACTTTATGTTTCTTGATTTTTGTGTATCTCACAATTTTGCAATAAACCTCATTCTATGATCACCTGGACAGATAATTTAAAATATTTATGCCTGGGCTGCACTCTTAGAAATTTTGATTTAAATGGCCTAGAGGACAAAGGGATATGCTAATTTATTAAAAGCTCCTCCAGGTGATTCTAGTTAGAAGCCAGATTGGGAGTCTGATCCTGAGAAGATTAAATAATATTTTTAAGCCTTAATTTCATTTTGCAAGAAATGGAAATAAAATAACAACCACCTATTTCTTACAGCATTTAAAGAGTTCATATATATAAAAGCCTTAACAATGTCTGAACCAGAGTCTATTCCCAATAAAATGTTAGTATTATTATTGTTCCAGTTATTACTATTATTTGACCTAAATTATATAGCATATTATTGGAATCTAAAAGGCACTTAGTAAATGCATATTGACTAATAGCTTTAGGCCATTCAGCCAATTAATTCAAATCGATAAGAAAAAAAATTTAAGTATATTAAAATAAGTATCCAAATAATTCAAGTCAAAATATATACTTCACCTTACACAATAAAATTCGTGAAGAATATGTCTTTGGGGAATCTACCTGGGTAACTGTATTTTTTTTTTTTTACAATTTCTTCATACATAGAGAATAAAGAAATTGACTATAGCCTGGAAGATTTAAAGTGGACAAATAAAAGTGTCATAATATCTGAAAAGTAATGTCAAATGATAAAGAATTACAAAGTGCTGAGGAGAATTGGATGTTGCTGTCAAAGAGATTTCAGCATTATAAGGATGATAAGATCATCATCAGGATAATGATAATAATAAAAAATAAAAATAATAATAACAACAAAAATAACATTTCATCTACAATGTCTTCATTCATTATACCACACCAAAATTACTAATTATCTTAGAAATCTAACCATCCAGTTTTCAAATTTTACAGATTAGCAAAACAAGGCTAAAAAAGGTGAAATGACTTGGACACAAATAGCTATCCTGACTTCGAGCCAAACCAAGAAACTTAGAAGTTGAGAAGAGGATAAGTTACTTATCATGCAGATAATCAATGAAAGCTTCATAGAAGCAGTGACATATAACCTATGTGTGGAAAGAAGGATACAATTTAAACAGGTGGGAAAAAAGGAGTAGGACATTTTAGACAGTGGTGACCAACGGGACAAGAAAAACAAAGGACCTGGTTGAGTGGATCACAAGTGCACTAAAAGAGCAATGGGTGATAAGATTGGAAAGAAAGTTTGTGGTCAAATGTTGAAAGGTCTTAAACAACAAGCATAGCAGAGATCTCATGGCATAGGCTACCCCTAACACAGAAATTTCTTTAGATTGGCCTTAAAATAGAATCAAGCTGAATCAAAAGTAACATAAATTGCCTCCAAAAAGAAAAAAGAAAAGAATCTAACACCCTTTAAAAGAAAATAACAAAGTTCATACACTTAATAAAAAAGGCAATTTTCATCATTAAAGAAAACAAAATCACTAAACATGTAAAGAAGCAGAAAAATGTGACCAATAATCAGGCAGAAAATCTCTCAATGGAAAAAGACCCAGTAATTACATAAATGATACAATATTCTGAAGTAAGTGGTATTGAAGTCCCAAGAAAGGATCAGAAAAATATTGAAGAAATAATAACAGAAAAGTGTCCAAAATTGATGTCAATCACAAAAACTCAAAGTTCCAAAAAGCTTACTAATCCCAAAAAAGACAAACAAAAAATCGTGCCAATACACACTGTAATCAGTTACAAGCATACTTCAAAGATATTACAGATTTGGTTCAAGACTACCAAAATAAAATGAATATTGAAATAAAGCAAGTCACATGAATTTTTTTTGTTTCTCAGTGCTTATAATAATTATCTTTACAATATACTGTAATCTATTATGCATGAAAAACATCCTCTGAAAAATGGACATATTTCAATTAAAAATGACTACTAAAAATGCTAATGATCATCTGAGCCTTCAGTGTGTTATACTAGTTGCGTTGATAGAGTCTTGCCTGGATGTTGATGGCTGCTGACTGATGAAGGTGGCCATTGCTGAAGGTTTGGGTGACTGTGGCAATTAAAATAATACACTAGTGAGGTTTACAACATTGACTGACTCTTCCTTCCATGAAAACTCTTTCTGTAGTATGCAATGCTGAATGATAACATTTTTCCCGCAGTAGAACTTCTTTCAAAATTGGAGTCAATTCTTTCAAACTCTGCTGCTGCTGCTTTATCAATGAAGTTTATGTAATAGTCTTTGTTGTTGTCATTTCAACATTGTTCATAGCATCTTCACCAGGAGTACATTCCATCACAAGAAACCACTTTCTTTGCTCACCCATAAGAACCATCTCCTTATCTATTCAAGTTTCGTCATAAGATTGAAGCAATTCAGTCACATATTCAGGCTTCACTTCTAATTCTAGTTCTTTTTCCACCACATCTGCAGTTATTTTCTCCACTGAAGTCCCTAATCCCTCAATATCATCCATGAAGTTTGGAATAAGCTTCTTCTGAACTCTATTCAGTGTTGAAATTTTTACCTCCTTCCATGAACCACAAATGCTCTTAATCATATCTAGAATGGCAAATCTTTTCCAGAAGGTTATCAATTTACTTTGCCCAGATCAATCAGAGCAATCACTATCTATAATGACCATAATCTTATGAAATATATTTCTTAAATAAGAATACTTAAGAATTAATTTGCAATCCCACCAACAGTATAAAAGTGTTCCCTTTTCTCCACTGCCATGCCAGCATCTTCAACTTAGGGACTTTGCGATGTTGACTATTCTCACTGGGGTTAGGTGATACCTCAAGGTGGTTTTGATTTGCATTTCTCTGATGATTAGGGATGATGAGTATTTTTTTTATATGTTTGTTAGCCATTCGTCTGTCTTCCTTAGAGAAGGTCCTATTCATGTCTCTTGTCCAGTGATAGATGGGATTCTTGGGAAATAAGTATAGAGAATCCTCAAGGAACTCAATCAAGCCTCCCATTTAATCTCTTAATCCCATTACTAGACATCTATCCAGAAGAAAAGAAATTATTTTATCATAAGGACATTTGCACTGGATTGTTTATTTGGCTCAATTTACAATTGCCAAGATATGGAAACAACCTAAATGCCCACCAACCCAGGAATGGATTAACAAACTGTGGTATATGTATACCACGGAATACCATTCAGCCATAAAAAGATGAAGACTTTACATCTTTTGTATTAACCTGGATGGAGTTGAAATACCTTCTTCTTAGTAAAGTATCACGAGACTGGAAAAGCAAGTATCCAATCTACTCAATGCTAATTTGAAGCCAGTAGATGATCTAATACATGCCTATATGAGAGAACACTCCATTTAATTCATGTTGAGGGGAAGAGGAATGAGGAAGGGGGCATAGGAAAGGAGGGAGAGGGATTAGTGTGCTCTTACTTAATGGGCATAATGTAAGGGTGTATGACATACGTCTTGGGTGTGGGATGCAACTACAAGAGGGACTTTACCTAACAGATCAAAACATTGCAACCTAGTTGTTTATGCCCTCACATTAACCTGAAATAAAAAATAATAAAAAAAAAGTTTTAAAGAAAGTATACTTAAGAATTGAAGTTCCTTCTTGATCCATGGGCTACAAAATGAATTTTATGCTAGCAGGAAATATTAATTTTCTTGTACATCTCTATTAGAGCTCTTGGGTAACTAGGTGCATTGTTGATGAGCAGCAATATTTTGAAGGGATTTTTTTAAGCAGTTTTTTTTTTTTAATAGCAGGCTTAAATTATTCAGTAAACCGTGCTATCAACAGATGTTCTGTCATCCAGGCTTCATTGTTCCATTTATAGAGCACAAGCAAAGTAGATTTAGCATAATTCTTAAGGACCATAGGATTTCCAGAATGGTAAATGAAAACTGGCTTCAACTTGAAGACACCAGCTGCATTAGACCCTAAAAAGACAGTCCACCTATTGAAGCTCTGAAGTTAAGCATTGACTTCTCTAGCTATAAAAGTGCTAAATGGCTTCTCTTTTTTCAATAGAAGGCTGCTTTTTCTACATTGAAAATCTTGTTGTTTACTGTAGTTACCTTCTTCAATGATCTTAGCTGGATCCTTTGGGTAACTTACTGCAGCTTCTACACCAACACTTGCTGCTTCACTCTGAAGTTTTATGTTCTGGAGAGATGGCTTCTTTCCTTAAACCTCATGAACCAAACTCTGCTAGGTTCAAACTTTCCTTCTCCAGCTCCCTCACCTCTCTCAAATTTCATAGAATTAGAGTTAGGGCTTTCTTTTGGATTAGAATTTGGCTTAAGGAAACGTTGTGACTGGTTTCTTCTATCCAGATCACTAGAACGTTCTCCATATCAGCAATATGGCTGTCTTCCTTTCTTATCATTTGTGTTTTTACTGGAGTAGCACTTTTAATTTCCTTCAAGAACTCTTCCTTTGCATTCCCAATTTGATTATTGTCATGAGAGCATAGTTTTTGACATGTCTTCCTTACTAATTTAACCATTTCTAATTTTTGAGTGAAAGCAAGAGGAGATGGTGACTCCTCCTTTCACTTGAACACTTAAGGAGCTATTGATTGGCCTAATTTCAGTATTTTTTCTGTTCCAGGAAATAAGAAGGCCCAAGGAAAGGAACAAGGATGAGGAGTGACCAGTGGGTGGAGCATTCAGATGTTTTATCTGAGTTCACTATCTTACATGATATGGTTCATGGTCTGCCAAATACAATATTTAGCAATGTTCACCATCTTATATGATATGGTTCATGGTGTGCCAAAATAATTATAATAGTAACATCAAAAATCAGTGATAATGGATCATCATAACAGATATAATAATAATTTAAAAATTTAAAATATTGAAAGAATTACCAAAATGTGATGCAGAGACAGGAAAGTGAGTATATACTATTTATTGGGAAAAGGCTGCCCACAGACTTGATCGATAAAGGATGGACACAACCCTTCAAGTTGTAAGATAGTGTCTGTGAAGTGCAATACCCCAAAGCACAATTTAAAAGGTATGCCTGTGGTTATAAACCAATAAATACAGATCTTAAAAACAGCTGGAATTAAAATCACATTAATCACATGGCAAATGTGGGCTACATCTTTATCAGAGTCAAGGTAAGATGGAAATAATAGAACAATATTTTAAGTGAAAAAATGGAATCAAATTATGGAATTAAAGTTATACATCCAGAAAAAATATTCTTAAAAACTCAGGTTAAGGCTCGGCGTCTGTGGCTCAAGTGGCTAAGGTGCCAGCCACATACACCTAAGGTGGCAGGTTCGAATCCAGCCCAGACCTGCCAAACAACAATGACAGCTGCAACCAAAAAATAGCCAGGCGTTGTGG
>NW_003852419.1:16713615-16719121 GCF_000181295.1 Otolemur garnettii
TTTTTTCAGTCAAAAAGGGTGACAGAATTCATTACCTTTCACAATAAGGGGCAGTATGCTACAGGAAGTTCTTTAAATAAAAAAAGAAGAAGAATATCAGATAAAAATTTAAATCTATACAAAGAAATAAGAAAGACTAGAAATAAGACTATAAATAATTATAAAAGATTTTCCTCTCATTTCTTATTTATTATTAATACGATTTCTATTTAAAGCAAAAATCATGAGTATTTTGGGAAATACAGATGGGTTATAGGTAAAATTTATGACAACAAGAAGAAAAATGGCACAGAGAAAATATAAAATATTATTAGAATATATTTATATTACACTTAAATTGTATAATTTAGTACAGTATCCCCCTCTTATCCATGGGGGACACATTCCAAGACCCCCAGTGGATACTATCTGAAACCGTGGATAGTATTGACCACTATATATATACTGATTTCTTTTCCATATGTACATATCTTTGATGAATCTTAATTTATAAATTGGGCATAGAAATTAACAGCAATAACTATTAATAAAATAGAACAATTGCTAACTATACAGCATAGTAAAACTTAGTGAGTGTAGTCTCTGTTTCTCTCAAAATATCTTTTTGTATTGTATCACAAGTAACTGGAACTGCAAAAAAGAACACTGTAGAGAAGGGGGACTATTGTATAATTAATATTATTGGAATGTAGACTTCAGCAAGTTTTAAAATGCATATTGTAAAACCCATTAATTTTCAAAAAATGAAACAAAGAAATGTAGCTAAAAAGTTTAAGAGAAGATAAAATGGTGTACTAGAAAACACGTTCATGTAAGCCAAAAGAAGTCAGAAAAAAAGAAAAAAGGAATGAAAACAGATGAAACAAAGTGTAAGAAATAGCACAATGTTAGACTTAAATTCAATTGTATCAATTATTACACAAAATATCAATGGTTTGGCACAATAAATTATAAATATTGACATATTCAATAACCAAGAATAATCCAACTACATGCTACCTTCAGTTAATAGACATATATGTATAATTAGTAGGTATTAACTGTAAAAATAGAATAGAATAGAAAAGATAGAAAAATGTATACCATGTAATCACTACTCTAAAGAAAGCTGGAGCACTTATATCACAACAGATTCTGGTTAAGAGAATAATTGAAGCATAAAAAGGAATGTTCCTTAAGTGGTGAATTCATTAAGCAGATACAAGAATTCTATGTATTTATATAATTATAACTGCAACATTAAAACACACAAAACACAAAGTCACAGATCTGCACAAGAAATAGACAAATCCACAGCCATAATCAACAATCTCAATAACTCCTCTCACTTTAACAGAAGAAGTGGATGGCAAACTTGTCAACCAATTTCAACTAATTAACATTTATTTATGAAGCATGACAGGCAACAGAAAAATACATATTCTGTTCAGAAATTCCTGGATTATTTATTCAAATACATCATATACCATGCCATAAAAAAAGAATCAACAAACTTCAAAAGATACAGAGTGATATGACTATAAGAAATTAAAATGGGATTTAAGTTTAGAAAATCTTGGAAAATACACAATTCTTTTTTAAAGAAAGATATTTTTTAAATAAATCAACTAAAGAAGAAAGGACAAGGAAAATCAGAGAATATTGTGAACTAAATAAATACAAAATAGCAAATATGTATCAGGTGCAGCTAAACCTGTATAGTATATGGGGGAAATGGTTTTGCTTAAAGTATTTATATTAGAAAAAAAGTTTAAGTTCAAAAATTCAGGCTTCTATATTAAGAAAAAAAATAAATTAAACCCAAATTGAGTAAAAGCAAAAAAAAAAAAAAAGATTTAGAGCAAAAAACAAGGAAATAGAAAACATGCAAATAATAAAACATGAATGGAACCAAAATCTGGCTCATTAAAATGATCAATACATTTGATAAATGCTTAGCTGGAGTTATCAGGTAAAACAAAAAGACATATTTGCCAACATCAAGAGTAAAAGAGGAGACAATATGAGAGAGATCCTGCAAACAGTAATAAGATAGTCTGAGGAAATTATAAAAGACTTTAGGCCATGAAATGGAAATAACATATTCCTTGAAACAAATTACCAAAGCTAACACAAAAAGAAATTTAAGGACTGAAGAGAATTACTTTTATTTTTAATTATAATCCCACACACAAAAAAATCAAGGTTCAGATGGCTTCACTGGTGATTTCTATGAATTACTTAAGGAGAAAATAATACCAATACTTCAGAAACTCTTTCAGAAAATAGAGGAGGAGGACACACTTCCCAGTTGAATTTATGAGTTCAGCATTAGTCCAATAATAACATCAACCAGGCAAAAGTATATTTTAAAAAAACTATGTCTCTCAACATAAACACAAAAATAGCTAACATATTCCTAGTAAATAAAATCTAGAAGTCTTTCAAAAGGAAGTTCTCTCACCATTGCAAAATTACTTTAACATCTGAATACCAAGGAGTATATAGCATTTCAGTATTTTAATAAATAGAGAAGATAAAATATTTGGTTACCTCAAAATATAGTAAACAACATTTGAGGATTTTCAAAACTTATTTATGATAAAAACTCTCGGCAAAGTTGGGAGAGAACTTTTTCACTCAGACAGACAAAGACTAAATGTAAAATAAACAACAAAAAAACTAGAGCAATAATCATATTTACACATGAAATAATGAACATTTTCTTTAATCTTTGGGCAAGAAAAGTTTGGTCAACACATCCATTGTATTAACTACTAAAATTTCTAATTAATGAAATGAATCAAGAAAAGGAAATAGAAGGTATATATCTGAAAAATAAAGAAGTAATTGTATTTATTTATTGATGACATCATTATACATATAGTACATGTTAAGAATCTACAAAAAAGTTTATAAAAGTAATAAATGAATTTATCAAAGTCACAAAATGGATAGTCAGTATTCAAAAATTAATTTCACTTCTATATACTGGCACGGAACGTGTTAAAAAATAGATTTTGAATATTTCATTTACCTTGGCTACCAAATCATGAAATTATTGGGGATAAATATATTATATATGTATATATATCTCACCATCATTTTAAAAATTGCAAAGTATTGGTGAGAGTAATCAAGAAACTTAAATATAAAAAGAGACTTATAAAATTTGCAAATTAGAGGAAAGTTATTCCTTTTAATTCCTTTTAATTATCATTTTCCCAAATTGGTTTAAATATTCTATACAATCCTAATCACAAACCATAAAAATTGTAGCAGGCTATTTAATTAAAAATGAACAAACTAATTATAAATTTACATGAGAAATTAAGTAAAAATGCAAAAACCTACAATAGTCAAAACAATGTTGAAGCAAAATAACAAATGTAAAGAACTCACACTATTTGATTAAAAATTGTTTTAAATATTTTACCTAATTTAATTAATCTCAACCCTTTTCTCACATTCTCACACCATACATAGAAATTAACCCTAGGTGGCTCATAGAACCAAACATAAAAAGCTAAGTATTTTAGAATAAATCAGAGAAAAAAATTTCTGAAATCTTTAATTTGACAAAGACTTTCACAAGCCTTCCTAAATAAGACACACACACACATACACACACATGCACACACACTATAAGCCATAAAAAATAAAAAGATGAACTGGACTCCCTAAAACTTTAAACATCTATCATTTGAAAAAATATATTAAGAAAACAAATATGTAAACAATCAACCATAAAAAATACCTATGATACATATAACTGACAAATGATTTGTATCAAAAATGTGAAAATTGATTTTTCAGTTCAATTTTAGGAAGATAATATACAAATAGGTAAAAGAATTAATCAGAAACTTCACAAAAGGAGATGTGAAGATATAAGAATAGCCAATAGTCACATAAACAATATTCAACATCATTAGTAATCAAGAAAAGGAAAATTAAAACTATAATCAGTTACATCTACATACCTATTACAATGGTTAAAACCAAAATATCTGAATAACAATTATCGGTAAGTATGTGGAATAACTAGATTTTGAATTCTCATGTTGATGGTGCTAGTGCAAAATCGTATAACCACCATTTTGCAAAGCAATTTGATAGTTTAAAATACATACATTTACTTCATGATACAATGGTTCTACTTTTTCAATTGCTTATCTGAAAGAAATAAAGTATATTTCTACAAAAATACTTGTATATGAATAAGCATAGCAACTTTTTTCATAATATCTCAAAACTGGAAGCAAACCAAATGTCTATACACAGTCAAATGTATAAGTCATTATAGTATGACCATAAAAGGGAATACTAGGTAGCAATAAAAATGAAGATCCTTATAATGTGCTCCATTGTGCTGCATGAAAGAAGCCAGATATGAAGAATTACTCACTGTAGAATTCCTTTCACATAAAATTCTAGAAGAGGCAAAATATTTTATAGCAGGTAAGAGCAGATAACTGGTTGCTTGGTAACTAGGTCAGTGCAATGAGCTGCAGGAAGAACTTACTACAAAGAGACATGAAGAATTTTACTGGGTTAATGTGAGTTTTCTGTATCTTAATTGTGTTGAAAATTACACATAAAGCAAAACCATTGCACTCTATGCCATTTTTTATTGTATGTAAATAACATAATAATTGATTGGGTCTGGCTCATATTAATTTTAGGAACTTATACCCAGTATTCACTTAAATTTAGAAAGATACATTTGCCAATAGAAAACAAAATTTTAAAGAGACTTTAAGAAAGATAGAGTATTGTAAAGTTGCTTTGGGACTGAAATTTGAGCCAAAACTGATCTGAAAATCCTTTGCAACAGGCAGTTCACAGCAAAGGAGCAAAATTTAGGATTAAGAAAGCATGGATGGGCAGGCAAGCAATACAATTTAAACTTGCTATGTAGTTTTAATGTGTCAGACTCTGCTAAGCATATTTCATATATTATATTGTATGCTTATTAAAACATTGTGAAGTAAGCATTACTAAACTTATGCAACATGCCCAAATAACAAAAATAAAAGTTAAGATGTTGAGATGTGAACTTATGACTATTAAGACATAGTAGCTCTTTTCACTTAAGTAAGAAAAAAATTGTTAATGTTCCAGAGTTCATGGAAGTTACAAAGAGCACTTCTTTCTGCTACATTTTAGAGTGATCTGTCTTTAAAAATGAGTAGAAACTTTTATGCCTGAGAGGAATGTCAGAAGCAGGATGTGAATAAAACACTTAATGTTTTGTAAATTAAAAAAAAAAATTAAATGGAAGGGAATTAAGGACATTCACCTTTGATGGTTAAATTTACCTGATTATCAGTTTCTGGAATTATATACTACAGAAGACATTTTAAAATTTCTCCAATAACTAAAATAAATAGTCTAGGTTGTTCTACATTTTTAGAAATAGCCGTCTAGTTACCCCTTTCAAAGTAGTATAAAGTTGGAGAAAAAAGTTCTGGATTAAATAATTTAATAATTAAACATTTTTGATGAGGGAAGAATAATGGGAGAG
>NW_003852419.1:16719152-16756827 GCF_000181295.1 Otolemur garnettii
TATATATATCCTTAACCTAAACATGAAGTTCTCTATGTAACTTAAAAATTTCAAAGGCACTTCAACAAACTGCAGCTCAGGAAGGTCATTGAAATGGTGAGATATTCTGAAAACACATTTTAGGAGAACTATGTGAAAAGATAAAAATGAGATTTTGTGGTTGCCAAAAGGTTTAACTGATGAAGACTGATTTTACCTTTTTCAAAGGGGATGATCATCACATGAACAGGAATGTATAATAGATATATTTTTCCAAAAATTAAATGAACTGCTTCATAGATGGAGGAACTACCTATCCTTAGAATTATAACAGAAGGTAAACCCTTAGCTAGCCTAGGAAAATAGTGAGAAGACCCAAACAAATGAAATCAGAGATTAAAAGGAGACATTACAACTGATGCATCAGAAATACAAAGGATTATGGGTCTATAACAAAAACTATATGCAACAGATTGGATGATATAGAAGAAATAGACATATCCTGGATACATGCATCCTACAATATGAAATACTAAAGAAACAGAAAATCTGAACAAAGAGTCCCATCAAAGAGAAGCTCAGTACCCTATGCCTTCAGTGGAAACTTTCATCAAACATCTAAAGAACTAACACTAATTTTTCTCAAACTATTCCAAAATATTAAAAAAGAAGGAATTCTTTTACACTCATTCTGTGAGGCCCACATTACCCCTGATACCAAAACCTAACAAGGACATAACAAAACAACAACAACAAAGAAACTACTAAGCCAAAATCTGCAACAAAATACTAAAAGCCAAATTCAACAACACACAGAGTAAAGAATTATTGACCATGATCAAGTAGAATGTATCCCAGGAATACAAGGATGGTTCAACACATGCAAACCATTAAATATAATTCATCACATTAACAAAATAGAAAGCAAAAACCATATGACCAGTTCAATGGATACACAAAAAGAATTTGAGAAATTCAACCTTTCTTCCTGATAAAAACTCTCAACAAACTAGGTAGAAGTAATGTACCTCAACTTTATAAAGTCCACATATAACAAACTCATAGCTAGCATAATATTGAAAGACTGAAAGCTTTTTAAGATCTGGAACAAAATAAGAATGACCATTGTCACCACTTCTACTTAACATTCTTTTGGACATCTTAGCCAGAGCAAGAGAAAGAAATAAAAGATTTTCCTATTGGAAAAAGTAAATTTAAATTTTCCCTGTTTACGAATACTATGATATTCTTATATATAGAAAAACCCTATAGATTACATGAAAAGAAAACAAAAATAAAAGCATGTTAGAACTAGTAAGAAGTCAGGAAAGTTGTAGGATGCACAGCCAACACACAAAAATTAGTAGCATTTCTATGTACTAATAGAAAATTATCTGAAAATGAAATCAAGAAAATAATTCCATTTATAATAGCTAGCTTATGAAAAAAAATTTATTTTATTTAAAATTTTAAAAACCCTAGAGATAAATTTAACCAAAGAAGTAGAAGACCTCTACAATCAAAACTGTAAAACACTGATGACAGGAATTAAAGAAGACACATAATTAAAAGTAAACCATATACATACAGACTGGAAGAATTAATGTTAAAATGGCCATACTACCCAAACTGATCTATAAAGTCATTGCATCCCTATCCAAATATCAATGACATTCTTTAAAGAAATAGAAGAAACAATCTTAAAGTTGTACAGAACCACAAAAGATCTTAAATACCCAAAACAATTGAGCAAAAAAGAGCAAAGCTGGAAGCATAACAATATATCAGACTTCAGAATATGCCATAAAGCTATCATAACCAAAACAGTATGGTATTTACATTAAAATGTACAAATAGACCAATGGAATAGAATAGAGAAATAAATCCAGGCATTTACACCCAAACTTGTTAAATTAACAAAGTTGTAAAGAACTTACATTGGGAAAAAATAATCTTTATAATAAATGTTGTTGGGAGTACTGGACATGCAGAAAAATTAAATTTGACCCTTATCAATTATGCAAAACAAAACTCACAATGGATAAGATACTTAAATATAAGACCTAAAACTACTTGAAGAAAACATAGGGGACATGCTCATGAAATTGGTATGGGCAAAAATTTCTTAGATAAGACCTCAAAGTACAGGCAACAAAAGCCAAATTGAATAATGGGATTGCCTCAAACTAAAAAGCTTCTTCGGCACAGCTTACCTGTTAGAATAGTTATTATCAAAAAGACAAAAGTTTTAGAAAGGGAAGCATTTACACACTGTTAGTGGAAATGAAAATTTGTGAAGTCACTGTGGAAAACAATATAGAGGTTCCTCAACATATTAAAATTTAAATTACCATATGATTCTACAGTCTCAATACCAGTTATAGATCTGAAGAACCTGAAATAAGTGTATTGAAAATGCATCTGAACTCATGTTTGTCATAGCACTATTTACAACAGGCAAGATATAGCATCAACGTAAGTGTCCATCAATGTGCAAATGAATCATGAAAATATGATATATATGCGTGTATTTAATTGAATACACATTACCCCTTAAAAGATCAAAATCCTGTATTAGCAGCAATATGGATGGACTTAGACAACACTACATCAAGTGACATAAGACAAGAATAGAAAAATAAACAACATGTTTTCACTCACATGTGGTTTCTAGAAAAGCTAATCTTATAGGAGAAAGCACAGTGGGGTTACTTGAAGCTTAAGTGATTAGAAGTAAGAAGGATGTGGAGATGTTGGTCAAAGAATGCACAATTACAGTTATAGAGGAAGAGTAAATAAAAGTACAAAATAGGCAAATATATATAAACAAAACTACAAAAGCGTTTGGCTGGGACCAGCAGTAGGGGGAAGAATAGAAAGTGGGAGAGAGAAATGAGAAATGACAAATAATGGTTATGGAGTTCCTTTACTGGATGATGAAAATGTTCTAAAATTGATTGTGGTGATGACTGGACTATTTGCAAACATACTAAAGACCAGTGGATTGTAGATTTTAAGTGGATAAAGCGTATGCCTTGAGAATTATATCTCAATAAAACTTTAAGAGAAAAAAGAATTTTTTTTGAAATATGTTGATTGTATCACTCAAAAAAAAGTTGAAATCAACAGACCTCTAGATAGATTAACCAAAAGCAGAAAATAAAGGACCCTAATAAAATCGATCAGAAATGGAAAAGGAGATATAACTGATACCATGGAAATACAAAAAAAATCTCTGAACACTATAAAAATCTTTATGCATATAAACTAGAAAATATTGAAGAAATGGACAAATTCTTGGAAACACATGACCTGCCTAGGCTTACTCATAATGAAATAGAAATTCTAAACAGACCAATATTAAGTAAAGAATTTGAAGCAGCAATAAAAATCTTCCAGTGAATAAAAGTGCTGGACCAGATGGTTTCACAGCCAAATTTCACCAGACGTACAAAAAACTAGTATGTGTACTTCAGAAACATCATAACATCAAGAAGGAAGGAATCCTCCCAAACTTGTTCTGTGAAGCTGATATCACTTTGATACTAAAGCTAGAAAAGGACAAAACAAAAAAATAAAAGAAAACCACAGGCCAATATCCCCTATTAATATAGATGCAAATTTTCTCAATGAAATTCTACCACACCAAATTCAGCAGCACATTAAAAAGATAACCCACAATGACTAAGTAGGCATCCCAGGGATGCAAGGATGGTAAAAATATGCAAATCTTAAATGTGATTTGCTACATATACAAAAGCAAAAACAAAGACCATATGATCATCTCATTAGACACAGAGAAAGCATTTGATAAAATTCAGCACCCTTTTAGGATAAGAACTCTTAACAAAACAGGCCTAGATGGAATCATACCTCAAAATTATAAAGGTCATACATGACAAAGCCCAAGCCTTCATCACAATGAACAGGTAAAAATGGAAAACATTCCCACTTAGATATAGAACTAGACAAGCTTGCCCACTGTCACCACTTCTATTCAACATAATGCTGGAAGTGATAGCCAGAGGAATCAGATAAGAGAAGAAATGAAGAGTATCCAAATGGGGACAAAAGAGGTCAAATTATCACTCTTTGCTTATGATATGATCTTACATCTGCAAAACTTCAAAGATTTTGCCAAGAGACTCCTGGAACTGAGAAATAAATTCAGCAGTCTCATGTTACAAAATCAGTGTACACAAATTTGTACACCAATTCCTGTATGCCAACAGTCAAGCTGAGAATCAATCAAAGACTCAACACCTTTCACAACAGCAACAAAGAAAATAAAATACCTACGAATATATTTAGTCAAGGAAGTAAAAACATATACAGGGAGAATTATAAGTCACTGAGGAAGGAAATCACAGAAGATGTAATCCAAGGGAAAAATATATCATGCTCATGGATCAGCAGAATCAACATTGTTAAAAGTCTATACTACCTAAAGTTATTTACAGATTCAATGAAATCTTCATTGAAATACCTATGTCGTTTCTCACAGATCTAGAAAAAAAATACTTCTATGTTTATTCTGGATCCAGAAAAGATCCTGAATAGCCAGAGCAACCTTAAACAAAAAAAGACAAATCAGAAGGTGTCACCCTGCCAGATTTCAAATTATACTACAAGACTATAGTAACCAAAACAGCATGGCTCTGGCACAAGAACAGAGACATAAACCAATGAATCTGATCTGAAATCTCAGATATGAAACTATCCTCATATTTCTACCTGGTCTTTGACAAAACAGACAATGACATACACTTAGGAAAAAATCCCTATTCAGTACATGGTGCTGAGAATATTGAATATACACATGTAGAA
Organism: Otolemur garnettii; assembly: GCF_000181295.1. Taxonomy (NCBI): domain Eukaryota; kingdom Metazoa; phylum Chordata; class Mammalia; order Primates; family Galagidae; genus Otolemur; species Otolemur garnettii. The sequence goes on from NW_003852419.1 coordinate 16,723,959, forward strand.
GACTGAAACAGGATCTACACCACTCACAAAAATTAATTCATGATGGGGCAGCGCCTGTGGCTCAACAGAGTAGGGCACCAGCCCCATATGCCGGAGTTGGCAGGTTCAAACCTAGCCCCGGCCAGAAATTGGAAAAAAAAAATTAATTCAGGATGGCTAATAGAAGATATGAAACTATAAAAATTGTAGAAGAAAATGTTGGAAAAACTCTTATGACATTGACATAGGCCAGGAATTTATGAAGAAGATTCCAATGGCAATCATAGCAACAACAAACCTTGAAAAATTGGACCTGATTAAATAAAAAAGCTTCTGCACAGCCAAGAAAACAATCAATAGAGTGAATAAACAATCTGTAGAATTGGAGAAAATATTTACATGCTATGCAACTGATAAAGGAATGATAATCAAAATCTGTAAAGAACTCAAACAAATAAGGAAAAAAAAATTTAAAGAACCCTATAAAAAAGTGGGGAAAACATGAATGGAAGCTTTTCAAAAGAAGATAGACTAATGGCCAATAACTGTATGGAAAAATATGCAGTGTCTCTAGTCATAAGAGAAATGCAAACCAAAATCACAATGAGATAACACCTAACTCCAGTAAGAATGGCCTTTACAAAGAATTCCAATAGAACATGTGCTGGCATGGATGTGGAGAGAAAGAATTTTTTTTTCCTTTAATTTCAGATTAATATAAGGAACATACAATTAGGTTACATTGTTTGCATGTGTTAGGTAAAGCCTAACACAAGAAAAAGGAACTCTTACACTCTCTTGATGGGACTGCAAACTAGTAAAATCTCTGTGGAAAGTTGTATAAAGATAACTCAGGGAACTAAAAGTAGAACTACCATTTGATCCAGCAATCCCACTAATTGGGTATTTCCCATGGGGAAAAAAGTCATTTTATCAAAAAGACATATGCACTCAAATGTATACTGGCAGCACAATTTGCAAATACAAATATGTTGAATCAACCCAAGTGCCCATCAATACATGGATTAATAAAATGTAGATTAATAAAATGCTCTACATCTATACTATGGAGTAAAACTCAGCATAAAAATAAATAGTGAACTAATATGTTTTGTAACAACCTGGATGGAACTGGAGAATATTTTTCTAAGTGAAATATTACAAGAATGGAAGAACAAACACCATGCATACTCATTATGAAATTAGAACTAATCAATCAACACCCATGTCCACATATTGTGGGTAAAAGCTAGAGTAGGCTGGAGTCCTTGAGAATTCATGCAGGTTATGGCTCTGAGGCTCAGCCCCTACAAACAGATGCACACCTAAGGCAGTGAGGGAAATTTGGAATGTCCTTTGGCATAGATGAGAAAATAGTCTGAGAAATGTCTAGATAGAGATCAACAGCTTAGAGACAGGATATAAATAACACTAGAAAGCAATTGATAACTACCCTGCAGCTGTATATATCTAGGCTGTGAGCTGCAACGTTCCCTTATTAAATCCTACCCAAAGTATTCTTTGATCTGTAGTTTAGTGCTCCTCTATCCTTCAGCCTAATAGCTTTCTTCTGCAGACATAGGACTTCTTGTTTGACTGAAACATGAAACTGTTACCTTCTCACATTTTGCCTTGTGTGTGTCTGCCCCCCAAATCCTAAGTAAAAGGCCTTGAATATTCTGGTCAGGATGGCACCTGTTAGCCTCACTAATGGCTGAAGCAGTGTCATCTCTCATGGGTCAAAACACTGTATGTGTGTGTAAATTTTCCAGCACCTTATCTCCCTATGTCTGCCAGCCCCTGGGCAGTGGTGTAGAGTACCTGCATAGAGGGACTCCCAGTCCACCATGCTGTAGCTCAATTCTCAGTTCACAACAACATATGGGAGCACAACTCAAAGGAAATCAAGAAGATGGAAGGGATAAGGGTGCAGAGAATTCATACCTAACGGGTATGATGCCCACCACTCAGGCGAGGGCACACTTACAGCTTTGACTCAAACTAATCAGAAGCAATTCATGTAATCAAAACTTTTGTACTCCAGTAATATTTTTAAAAAAGTATGGGGGAAGATGGTAAATAACAATATTTTAAGAAGAGTGTAAATGAATTTCTGAGATCCTAGGCCTTTATTTCTTCTGTCAGATACTTTGATCAAAGGGATTTAGCCACAGTTTTCTTGTAACAGATGAAGAAAAGAATGGAGTTTAAAGGTGTTCAGAGGACAGAAAGACAAAAAACAAGGAAAAGGGCATATTTGGGAGATAGTATTTGAAAATTAAGGCTAGGTTTTTAAAGAAGAAGATGAAGAAGTCATAATTTCAGAACTTATTAGATTAGAGGTAGCTATTCAAGAAAATAATATAAGTGATATCTCAAGAAAAACAAGTACAGAAAGAAAATGAAAGAAAATAGTAGTAGATTTTTGAGGAATAATTATTTTTTAGGTTTAGAAAATATCACAGTCAGAAAATTAATGCGAAAGGGAGGAGAAAAATCAGATGTTGCCCGTCTATAGAAGCCAAGAGAGAAGAAAATACAGCCGAGTGACAGGGATATTTGAAAATAGCTCAGAATACTTCAATAGAGGTTGAAGACGACTCTGTAAATTCCATTTAACTTCACCATCAGGACTTGGAGATGGGAGATAGTTTTTGATGAATTACAAAATTTAGTAAATAGAAGCTATGATTGGACACTTCCCCCCACCAGGGTACTTAGTAGCAAAGAGAATGTAGTGCAATAATATGTTGATTGTAAAACAAGATGAAAGCAATTTGCTTTGGAAAATCAGATGCTTTTATGCTTAAACAGAAACAATTAGAAAAGGGACAAACCCGTGTATCATGAAGATGCTGGAGAAACTCAGAAGAGACCAATGCCTTGGTGGTGCTGGTGACCTTGGGTGTGTTGCCAACTTGGAAATTCTCAGTTTCCTGATGTGCTCTGAGCCATCTATTGCAAAATGACAAGGCATGCAGTGCATATCGAATCGAGCTTAGTGCTTGATACATAGGAACTATAATTTTTGATAACCAAGTTTTGGGGGGGACTGGAAAGAGGAGAAAAGAGAAGGAAAGAGGAAGATACCAGAGAAAGTTTCAGAACGTGAAGCAAGTGACAGATGGAGAAGAAGAAAGATTAGGGAGGTTGTACCAGATGGCCTCTGCTTTTTCAGTAAAGTTGGAAGTAAGGTCATCTGTTCCGAATGAGGACAGCACAGTTGAGAATGAGGCACCAAAAATGTAGAAAAAATGTTAGAACATTTTTCTTTTCCTTGAGAGAAAAAGGATATGCAGTTCATGGAAGCATAAGATACAAAGATTCTGAGGAGTAAGATGTTGAAAAGAGAGATTAGAGAACAAGGCTTAAGCAGACATGATGGTAACTTTCTCATAGTTATCAGGCCAAGTTTGGCTGCTGACAAGTGAATGGATACTCTACAATACAAATGGTGGGGTCGTCATGATTTAAGGCCACTTTCAGGAGTGATTATAATATGCTACAATGAACACTGGACGTCATTGTCATGGAATGTTGGAGCCTGAAGAAGTCTTGGAAAACTGTAGGAGGATGAAGAATTGGGATAATTGAAATAGAACTTAGGACAGGAGCCCTGATGAATCTGAATAACAGCTGAGGAGATGGGAGGGAACAGAACAGGGAGAAGATGAATTAATTGTACTAAGAAAGAGAAGTCAGATCAAAGATGAGTCCAAAGTGGGAGAACTAGAAAGTTGGCAGAAGTGCATTGATATCAGGGCCATTAGAGTTGAAGAAGCTAGAGAAAATTTTGTAAAGGGTACGACTTGGGACATCAGTGAAGATTCTCAAATTGTTGGGGCTGATAGAAGAATTAAGGATGCAAACATTTAACCCCATAGCAGCAATAGAATGTCATGGAAGAAAGATGAGAACAGGCATTAGATGATAGTACCAAGGCTACAAAGAGGCCTTTAAAAAACAGAGAACATAAAATTTCATAACAAAAGTTCGACATAAAATTTCAAAAGGAACATTTGCCTGGGATCCAATAGATCTGAGTGTAAAGCATGACGCTGCCACTGACTAGCTCTTAGATTTCTCAGATCTGAGAGATCGCACTTACTTGCAGAATCAAGGAATGTCAAACTCAGAAGTGAGGACAGAAGGGGACTTAACAGAAGCTGGACATCTGGGGACATAGAGAGATGTTGGGCAAAAGTGCAAAGTTTAGGTAGATGGGAGAGACACACTTTTTGAGATCTAGTCCAAAACATAGTAACCATGGTTAATGATAACGTTATTATATTTCAAAATTGCTGAAAGAGCATATTTTAAATATTTATACCATAAGAAAAAAGCATGTGAAGTTCTGGATATGTTAATTGATTTATTCCTTTCAGAATGCTTAGATCAAAACATCATATTTTATGTCATAAGTATATACAATTACTATTTGCCAACTTAAAATTTAAAAAAAGAAAGAAAAAATGAAGAATTTGGATTTTGAGAAGAATAAGAGTTAGGTCTAACAACTGTAAACTGGAATATAGTTAGATATCTCCAGAAGCTAACAGACAATTTAGAGAAATCAGCTACATAAACACGTGAAAAGTGAAAAATAGACATGACCCAACGATACCAGATTGCAGATGCTGAGGGAGCGGCAAGGCAAGGACATTCTCGCTCAGACATAGCTCAGGTGGAGAACTCCATGAGAGGGTCACGACCATTCGTTACAGAGAAATGAAGAAGCCTCATGCTCTTGCTTTTTTGTAACAAAAATCAGGATTACCTAATGTCATGGCCACCAAGTCATAGACCCCAACCAGCAAAGAAGCTCCAGGCCAGAGCCCCAGCACCGCTGCCTCACTCTAAGACTTGTGTCTCAGGGAGAAGCCCAGACTCACCGGCACAGTTTCAGGGGACTCCTAGCGAAGCCCTCTGGAATACACCCCTGCTTTCCTGCTCCCTCCACCCCACACCCAGTTTCTGCCTCAGGCAGTGGGACCCTGCTAACTCCCAACCATCATTGCTTTCTGGGAGATTGGAACAGTTGAGATAATTCACTAGCTTCTAAATACGTCTGAAGCCAAGCCCAGGAACCTGGTGTCCAGCTGCTAAGCACAGCCTTCATGATGACCTATGGACTGGCCTCACCAGAGACAGACTCATGTTCTTCCAGTGATCCTGGTGTGATCAGAGCTGGCTACTCCATCAGGCAAAGGGCACAGCACCCAAGGTGCACTGAGATTTTAGGAGTCCAAAAAAAGTGTTTTCACTTTAGTTTACTTTAAAACCAGAAAGGAAAACATAAGAAAAGGGAATGAAGATGTTATCATGAATCTAGGTTGTATTCATCAATCATAAAATACAATTTAATTTATGTCATTTTATTTTATTTTATGTTGTTATTTATTTTGTCTGGTGAAAGGAGCTAGTGGAGACCAAAGTGCTGAGGGCCCAACAAGAATCATAAAGCATCTCTGGGTATAATTGTTAACAACTTCCCTTTTTTCCTTCTCAAAATTTTCTTGATTTTTTTTTAATCAAATTATGTGGTGACTTTGCATATGAAACAGAGGGAGTGAGAACCGGGCCACTGAGGGGAGATAGAAACTCCCTAACCTACAGTAAACTATGGATGAAGGTTCATTTTAGACCGACAGTCATGCTAAAACTCATGGGCACTCTGAACACTCACTCTGAAGGGTGCCTTGCATTCTTAGAATCATCCTAAGAGAAGCCACTTCACCACCCAGGACACCAGAAGGATAAACAAGGGGTATGTTGACTCCATCGCTGCACAAAGCCTTCCCCCAGCAAAGTCCCTGCCGCCGTCCGGTTTCTTGTTAGGTTTTGAGTGTTTTTCTCTGCTCTCACTTTCTCTCTGTCTCCCAGGCTGCCAGATTTTGTTAGAGATATTTTTGAAAACATGCTGATTGGCTCTGCCACAAATTTGTGTCCTCTAACCCCGCACTGTGGCTCAGCAATCCTTCTTTTCATCTCTTGTTAACTCCGGGACTCCTCCTCCGATGCCTTGGCACAGAGTAGAATGAGAAACAGGTCGTTGGGTCTTTCCGTCACTCAGCAAGTCCTGGTTGAGGACCTACAGCAACACTCAGGTCGCCGGGTCCTGTCACAGACTTGGCCTCACGTTGCTTACACCGTAGCAAGGAAAGGAATGCAATTTACCTTTTTGTTTGTTTGTTATAACATGCCTACTATGTGCCAAGTATGACAGTGAACACCTAGGGATTGAAAAGATTTAGATGTGGGCTCTGCTGCCCTGGAAGAAATCGCTTTTCAAATATACGTAAATGGCTAACGAGAACTCTTTAATTAGTGGGTAGGTGGCTGACTATGCCAAGTTCACTTCAGGGAAGACTGTACTTCTCTGCAAAAAATTGGCCCAGCCTCCACGATAGACCTCCCTGTGCTCTTAATTTGAACCTCTCCCATCTGCAGGCATTGCTACATTTAAACCAAAGTGAATGTGAAATTATTTTTAAGTCATTAAAACCCTTGGCCCAAACGGTTAGCCAGAGCCTGTTTTTCCTTAGTTAGAAGCTGTCAGAACTACTTAAGAACAAAGCTGAACAAAGTGTTAAACAAACGTACAAGCAGAGCCAAAGGGGCAGTTCAAATATCACCAGGTAATCCAAACCCACTGCGAATCTGGGCGTGTGCCTCTGCAGACTCCGGGACACCGCCACCCTGATTAGCTTTTTCATCTTACCCCAGTGAGGATGGACATTTTTCTTGTTACTGAGAGTCAGGAGGAAACTATTATTTCTTTGTAAAGACAAACATCCATTTCAGTAAGTAATTTAAAGCACATACTGCAGAGAACATGTGTGGATATTTGGCAAAGAGTGGGAAGTACTAATAACATAACTTCTCCTTAGCTGGTCTTTTCGGGACTAAAAGACAGAATTAATGCTGTCTCTTTTCTGGTATTTATCATATTAGAGATGCTTACAGTTCATCAACTGTTGGAAATGACGAAGTCTTAAGCACGTAAAATGAGGAAAAGAGGACAAGAAAAATCCATCACCATTTTCTGTCCTTACTTAGAATGTCATCAGTATTTAACCAACGCTCTTGGTGTCAGCCTCGCTAATGACTCTGTCTTTCATTATTTAGATATGTCTATACCTGAAGAGCCCTGGGATTGTCTCCATCATGCTTATTTGACTCTGGCACTGTTTGCTCCTTTAGGATTTGACTATTTATCCTAGAAAAAAATGCATTTACACATTTAAATGCATATCCTTTCATGACACGTGTGGGACGCTAAGAGAGGATTAGGGGCTTATGACATTCTGGGGCACTAAGAACAATTTCACCCTAGAAATGAGACACTTTGTGACCTGCCCCTCATCTTGGCACCGTGCTGGGCAAAGGGAGGATGCACTTAGTATTCACATAGATATAGTCCGTGCAAGAGTTTGACTGTTGGAAGGGAAAATGCTCTGTGTCCCATCTCTACTTTCAGGGAGTTTACTATTATTTTTGAATAATAGATAAATATGGACAAGATCAAAGATAAGATTTATTTAGTCTCATCAAGGAAAACAATATAAAAATTTTGAGTGTTGCACATCGAGGCGTAAATGAAGTAAATAGTACTGTGCCTGGTTCCTGGCAGGTGCTCAGCAAATAATTGTTAAATGAATGAATGAGTGTTTTCCATACCCCAGAAGGTGGTGACTCTCAGCAATCACACATTTACATCTCCTTTAGGAAAACGAGGCATCCATGTTATGAAATGCATAGTTTTGCAAATAAGTATAATAATAATCAAGTTCATTGACTCTTAGGTCCAGTAAACTTTCTAGAAAGAGAGGGCTTTCCTGTGCATGAGGGGTGGGGACCTTTTGATGAAGACTTTAAATGGATCTTCTTATGTAACTGCTCTGCAGAATCCCTGCCTGTCTTTAAATCTTTGGGATCCTCCTAATTGCCAAAAATCACTTCCACAAATTCCATTTGCTCTCATTTCTGCCTGTTGTAATGCATTGTTTCTGGATCAAGTTAAATAATTCCTCTCCTTCCTTTGCTTTTCTACCTTTGAAATGTTTGCAGACTGTAATTATTTCCCATCTTGGCAATGGCTTCAATGACTTATCCATTTTCTTTAATCTACCCAGATAACTGGGTCTTCTATGGGTTTAATCATCTTGGTGCTCTCGCCTGGAGTTCCTCTCATTGCTGCTCTGTTCATTTGTTCTGAAAGGAGATGCCTCATACTGAATCCTGAATGCTGGTGGGATTTTTAAGGAGCAGATGTTTTCTTGGTATCCCCATGATACAATTATTATTATTATTATGTGGCTTTTTTATGACATTACCAACAATTTGTATTTTCTCCAAACCTGCACCTAAAGTTTTGCAAAGCTCTATTTGTGCATAGGGGGTCTTCATTTTATTTGCATACCCTGAAGAGGGAAGGGAGAGGAGCAGAGAGAACGGGGGAGACCGTATGTATGGACACACGGACAGAAATCAGAAGAAGTGCCAAAGAGTTTACAGCAATCTGACTTAACAACCTTCAGGGTGCTTATTCACTCAGTAGTTTACAAAGCCTTATTCTACAGTTATAGAAACAGGTACAGATATGTAATTATATAATTTCCATCCTGTGGAACTAAATTATTTCCATTTTGCAGATGTTAAAACTGACCATCAGAGGAGTCCAATAGCTGGCTTAATGAAGCCAGGGGCAGATCTGGGACTCAGCCGTACGACCCTAACACCCAGTTCAGAGCCATTTCTGCTCCACAACAGCTGCCCCTTCACCACAGCTGTTGTTTAGAGAAGCCAATTCCAGTTTCAGACACTGAATGTATAATAAAACATAATGGTAAATTTTATCCTCAGCATCAAGTGCTTATTGTATACTTTGTTTTATCAGATTGATTTGCGGCCCTCCAAGGGAAAGAAAGAAGCAACACAGAATGTGGAGTGCAGCTTGTGTTTTTCTTTGCAGTGCCCTCCGCTAACAACGGGCGCCAGAAGCCAAGGACGAGCCCACTGTTCCGAGCTTTCTCTGGTGTAGTGAGAGACTAAACATCACCATGCCCTGGTGATCATCAAAGAGAGCACAGGATACAGAGAAGGCAACGGTGAGTTTCTGGGCTGAGAGTGCCCAAACTGTGAACAGGTTGTCTTCCAAATGTTATCGCAAAGGTGGTTATTTAGAATAATGAATCCATGTTGGTATGGGGAGGGGGAAGTTGTACAAATGAGGTTAGGAGTAAAAGTCTGGCTTTTACTACAAAAGTCTGGCTGTAAATACCTGCTGTATAGTACAGGTGTCCTGGAGTCTCAGTAGCTTATGATGGTGATAATCATAATAACAAATGTGTTCTGGAATGTCTAGAACACAAATCCAAACCCCAGCCTCAATCAGTGCAGAGGATCAGGATTTTTCCAGGCTCTAAATCACCAGCGTCCTAGGGATCTTGGGGATTGGGGACTGTGGTGCCAGGACAGAGCATGACTGAGAGGAGGAAACAGGCAGCTGAAAGTAGAAGCTAACATGAGAACCAGAGACTCCTTCCAGCTAAGCTCTCAGTAGAAGTTCCTCCTTACTTTGCTCTCAGTAGAAGTTCCTCCTTCCTTTGCTCTCAGTAGAAGTTCCTCCTTCCTTTGCTCTCAGTAGCCTGGGGCTGAGCCACCATCTTTCCTCTCTGTGAGCACCACTTGTTGCTTCAAATCTCCTTCTGACCAAGGCACTGCAGGTCACCAGAGAGGCCCAGAGCTCCCTCTGCATGCTGCACTCCATTCCAGAAGCTGGCACACAGCGGTGCTAAATGCTGGCTGAATGTGCACCTGCTCCTGTCTTCTTCCATAAAGATCATACCAAAGAAAACGGACTCCTTGCCATGCCCTACTTTCCCACCGCTCTCTCAGTATCAGCCTATAATTTCACAAATATTCAATACATAAATTCACAAGATGTACTTGGCCTAAATATAAATGGCTTAGGTTGTACTATTAAACTATCCAAATAAGTATCCTTTTCCATAAAGTTACCTGTTTATATCTAAATGTTTCCATATAGTTGCAACAATGATGCAGTCACCATCAGCCTGGTTCCTAAGCCTAGTGCCCTTTCTTTAATCATATAATAGCAGTGATGGCCACACCTACCCCACAGTGCTGTTAAGAGGGTGAATGATGTCTCTGACAAAGGTTTAATACCCAGAATCCATAGAGAACTTAAACGTATTAGCAAGAAGAAAACAAGTGATCCCATCTCAGGGTGGGCAAGGGACTTGAAGAGAAATTTCTCTAAAGAAGATCGGTGCATGGCCTACAGATATATGAAAAATGCTTACCATCCTTAATCATCAGAGAAATGCAAATCAAAACTACTCTGAGATATCATCTAACTCCAGTGAGATTAGCCCATATCACAAAATCCCAAAACCAGAGATGCTGGCATGGATGTGGAGAAAAGGGGTTGTACCTAAAATGTGTTTGTATGTCAACTGTGTTTATTAACCTGGGTTTTTTAAATGATCCAACTATCTTGTTTGCATTTTATCAGGTTTTCTCAATGCCATCCTAATGTTTTTAACTTTAGGAAAATAAAAACCAGATGAACAGATTTCAGCTTTCTTTAGCATGAATCTGGGCTGTGTCCATAGTTTTCCCCTTTAGGGTCTAAAATGAGAGGTAAGAAGCAATCAAATCCACATCTGCCTCTGCAAAAGCCACGAATCCTGATGTATTTCTCTGCACAAGTCCATCTCTGAAACAACACTTGACTTTCTTTGAATAATCCTTTTATGAAAGACTATGATATTCCTCCCTAAAATGGGCTGAAATAATTAGGGAGCAGAGCAAAAAACTATGCTAAATCAGGCAGCTGCTCCTTAGTAATTGCTAACTAACCTCTCTGAGCTTCAGTTTTCTCCTCTGGAAAATGGGCAAAATACCACCTACCATTCTGTTTACCATTTAGGGTCATTGAGGCCATGAGGCAGTACTACAGTGTTTTATCTTACTATAAATATTGTGTTTTCTTTCTTGCTTTCTTCAAAGTCTACATTTATGCATGAGAGTATGCTCTGTAGATAAACATTGTCTTTCATGTGTGCTGAGACAGAAAAGGATTAAGAACAGTTCACCTGTGAAAAAATAGATGATTTGTAGCCCCTTAAGAATTTCTCCATGGGTGGTGCCCATAGCTCAATGGGTAGGGAGCTGAACACATACACCAAGGCTGGCGGGTTCGAGCCTGCCCTGGACCAGCTGGGACAACAATGACAATAACAACAACAACAAAGAATTTCTCCATGGATGTTATTTTTCCTCCCCTGGACTTTTCTGGTGTGTCCAGGAAATCCAAGAGCTCACCTTTGGGCTCCCTGACAAGCATCATGATCTCTCTTGCTTTCAGTTTGTTCAGAAACATATGATCAGCAGCCAACCCCGCTGATCTACGGTTTGACATTCTCTTGTGAGCACGACAGAGTGTTACCAAGATGCTTGTTTGAATTGAAGGCCATCTTTCCTCTCCTTAGAAGCAGGTCATAGAAGTCTCTGTAGTCAGGGGAAGACTTTTTCTGAAGTAGTCTGGGGTGATCTCCGACACATAGAGAAAAGCCCAGTCAAGAGCTCAGTGTCCTAGATCATAGAATATGGCTCTGATAATCCTAGTCTAGAAAACTGTTCAAGAAGATGTAACCAAATACCTGTCCCAGTCATAATCAAAGTATGTAAAGATCACAAGAGGGAATGCACTCACAGAATATGAAAGGCTCAACATTATTAACCTACTGGGTGCTCTCCAGTGAATGTGTGCTCTTGGCGTTGACTGTGTTAATTTGCTGTGTCTACTGACCCATGAGAGTCTGTGGCAGCATTAGGAAAAGTCAACAAAATCTACAATAACAAATTTTCTGTTTTTAATTTTACATTTTCAGCATGATTGTCATTTTCAGAATATAGAAGGCTGGAACATTCTGAATCATCTAGTAGACTATCGTATAACCTAATACTGCCCCAAGACTTCACTGCTCAGGGGTGTCTGTGAGTTTACAGTCACCCTGGTACCAATGATCCCATCCCCTCAGTGCATGTCTGGCTAGCTTAGGTGATCCCGTCCTAATGTTACTGAGACAGCAATCATCACTTGTCTGCCATTGTACTCTCGTTGAATTCTTTGACTAATTATAAAGACAAAACTTCTCTTTTACAGTGATCAGCTACAATTGAAAGATATTTTCATAGAGTTGGAGTTTAGCTTCATAATTTACTTAATAAATCTAGAATGTTTTGACATCATGAAAGTGACAGTGCGGTGGAATAATGTTCGACATTAATTGTCGCAGGCTAATAAGAAAAGAACAGAAGCAGATTCAATATACAAACGGGTTTTTTGTACCAAAGGAACAGTAAATGACATCACAGCACATGGTACAAACTGACAAAGGTTTTATAGCTGCTCGAGTAGAGAATGCTGGTTGGGTAATTAAATCATCACAGGACACATAGTACGCACACCCTGAGCTCAAACGAACCACACATGGCAGCGGCACCAGGCCTATCCCGTGCTGATCCGTCATCTTCATATATCTCAACTTGAGACCGCTCATAAGGACTAACCTCTAATAAACAATGAAGAATTCTTTATGAAATTCTATTTTTAAAGTATTTTGAGTGTTAATTTTTGTGTGGATTGCTGTGAATATGTCCACTAACGCAAGGAATTATTGTTTAAATTAGTTATTTTTATAAAAGGAAAAATGACTCTAATGACAGGCATGACTCACGGAATGACCCATCAGGCACAACATCGCAAATATACAAGGTGACAAAAATTCAAACAAATGCCTTAATATATTTATCTTTACAATTAAATGCACATAGATAGTCTAGTTCAGGAAAATAATATAACATCATCTGTCACATTACATGATTTTGAATAGTTTTAATTATATATTTTTATTTGTATATAGTGTGATGTTTTGTTTGTTTTTATAATGAGGGATTCTAAGCATGTTTATACATACTTGAGTGAAATATAATCAAAAATACAATTTAAGACAACAGTGACAACTTATGATAAATTTTTTTCCTCTAAAGTTTTCTTCACTTTACTCCAGAACTACATATTTTTGTTTAACGAATAAAGGGTTTCGTAGTGAAATATGACATTGATGAAATGCCTATCACATATACATTATTAGGTATTGCTATTCTCATGTTTAAAATTTAAAAAAATATTTCAAGGTAATAAATGATTTGTCCAAAGTCATAACATTGCCAAGTTGCCCAATAAGGATTTGAAGTAAGATATGCCTCGTTGCAATTTCTATTTATTCACAGCAAGAGAATACATAGAACACTTAAAAACAGTGAGTTTGGGTTTTGAAAGTGTTGGCCTGAGGTCCTTATTCTTTAACAACAATTGTATAATAGGGCCAGGGATCTAACAAAGTTACTACTAATCATGGCGATGATGAGAAATAATCACTTGGATAAGAATGAAAAGCTTTCTATGCTGGCTCAGAAGTACTCACCAAAACTGGAAAATATTTCGCAACTGCTATGTAAATATCACTCACTCATCCCCATTTATATTCATTATTTTAATATGCCATTTATAAGGCAAACAATTTTTCTTCTCCCTATTTTCTCTTTTTTCCCTCTTTTTTCTCTTTCTCTTCCTTGCCTCTCCTTCTCCTCTTCCATTTTTTTGTTCTGTTCCTTTCTCGCACTGCCTATGTCTCCCGATGTCATTGTCTCCCTCCACAGACATTTCTCTCGTGTTGATCTAAGTAGGAAATGTTTCCTTTCATTGATTGGCCTAGAGCAGTGTTTTCCAACTTTTTTATCTCACAGCACACTCAAAACTCTAAACTTCCATGGCACACTTAAATTATGTTGCTCAAAAAACAAGTAAAAAACAGAATAGACTTATTGTGCTTTAAATGTCATTCCAGAATAATTTAATTAAGGATCTTTAAATGTTCTCCCAGCTCACCTAAGATCCTCTCACAGCACACCGTTTGAAAATCACTGACCTAGCGTGATACCAGATCCACCGCCCAGAATAAGAGAAGAATGTTTCATTTGTCTTATAGATGGATTGTAATGCTCTAATACCAGAGAATCCAAAATTGTTTAACACCAAATGACAATATTTCCTAGAGGGAATAAGCATATTAGAAAGGCATAAGAGCTTTTCAAATAAAAGCAAATCAAATATGTATTGAGTACCTACCATGTACTAGGGTTAGAGTCACAGGCAGGGAAGGAAAAGAGGGGCCAAGCCTCCTGTTCAGAGTAGGCATACGAAACTTTAAATTATAATGCAACCCAAATAATTGCTCAAGGCAATTATAAAAAATATTAAAAGGTAATTTAAGAATAATTTGAAAAGAAACAGCAAAGAAAAATGCAAAATTAAAACAAAGGTAGAATTTAAATTGCATCTGAAAATTTTATAAGGATTGACGTAGTCGGAAAAGTAGAAATATTGTACTATAATTATTAAAGTGGGGAATTATTCTGGTCAAGAATATATTAGACCAATCAATACAAAAATGCTCTAAGAAAACCCCAAAGCAATAATGAGGAGCTCCATTTGGAGAAAGAGTAGATACTTGTTAAGAGTAGCAGGAATAGCGGTAGCAGTAACAGTAGTAAGAGTAAGGCCTGTAGTTATGGTGGTAGTTACCACTTAGGAAAAACCCACTCCATCTACTGCTAAGACCTGGATCTGGTGCTCCAGACCCTTCATGAATCTCAAGGAAGAAATGTGGCAGGTCATGCGTGGTAATTATAAATTATTTATTTTCCCCTTAACTGTTGTACTCCATCTTTAACATGTAAATAAGTCTCTCTTAACTTAAATCTAAGAAATGGTCAGGGCTGTAATTTTGTATAGGGAGAAATGATGTTATTTGGGGACAAGGCAAAAGAAAAAGTTCTTCTTTTTTTTTTTTTTTTTTTTTTTTTGGTACATATGTTTCTAGTTTTGCTGCTTAATTTTGGAAAAAGGTAATTCCACATCAAAATTAGGCCGAGTGAAAAATGCACACACAGTAATCTTCATTTTCATTATCTGGAGTAGTTCAAAAGGCTCAAAAAATGGAACTATTCTCAAAGAAAGGAATGCATGTTCAGGTAATTACAAATAACAGACGCATCTGGTTATCTTAATTGTTTGGGAATGTCTCAATTAGCTGAGAATGTTTTCATGATGACTTGGAGACAGTGGAAATTTTTCACAGCAGATTGGATTCGCTGGTGAGAGGAAATATAGGCAGCTCACCCTGAAGTCTATTTATGACTGCAGGACTCATTCGAAGATCCCTATCTTTTGGATTTTATTTGCCTATAAAGGGAATATAAATGCTTCTTGTTTGTTCGTTTAATTTCTGCAGCTTCATGGACTGTCTGAAGAGGAGACAGGACTATGGACAACAGACACTGAGACCGAGGTCAGACACATCCAGCCTCACTTTCTCCTTGTTGACTCCAGCACCCTTTCTAAACAGAAGCTGCATTTTCACTAAAGTTTGAGGCTCAGGCTTCCTCAGTAATTTGGGTTTGCTCCTTGACGAAGTTATAATGATGCAAAACCTTAGAAACATCCTCAGTCTTGTACAGGACTGATGATTTCCGGATTGAAAGAATCCACATTGGCATGCTTTGCTCCGTTACTCAGCGACCCTCCATCTGCCTCCATAGAATTGCCACCCTCCTACCCGATCCTGATTCCACTCAGTCAAATTCAATCCAGACCCTTGTTCTAAGCTTTACTTCTATGATTTCTTTTAAAGAAACAGACCTGTTAACTGCAAGAAAGTGCATAAGCAATTACTATGATATTTAACAAATCAGTGTTTCATCTCCCCTGGGTGGGAGTAGGTGACATCTACCCAAATCCCTTACTTTTTATTTTTTTAATTTACGCTAAAGGTTAAAAAGAAATAGCATCATCTGATACAGGGGCAATTTCCAATGCACGTGTTTAGAAATGCTTCAAAAGTAATTTTTCAATATTGACAAATCCCATCACAAACCAGAGGAAACTTTTCATAAGGAGCTATTAGAGACACATCACTAATTCTTTGCTTAATTTCCACCTTTGCATAGAAAACTTGAGATGGGTTAAATCCTACACAAAGAAGGAATGCACAGCTGGTGTGAATCTAACCAGCAAGTGGATGTCTCACTGTCCTGAACAAATCCAGATCAATATTCCTGATCTGGAAGCTCTTGAAATTGAACTCCAAATCTTGCTTTCCTGTAAGAGTCAGCAGGGGACACCTAATGCTCTCTAGGAGTTAACACTCCTGAAAAAGAAATCAGCCTCTCTTAATTTCAGTGTGGTCCCACACACAGCAGAAATGCTTAGAGAGCATTGAAGAGTGGGGTACAAACAGAGCAGGCAGGTAGAGAATCAGAGACATTTTAGGGAAATAGATGTTTAATTTCCTCTCTCGGAGGGTAGCATGTGGTACCCTAGTGCTTCAACCATCGTCCAACTTCCAGCCTGTAGATTCACCTTTTCAAAAACAGAACCTAGTCCTTGCCATTTAGAAGAGACTTACACGTTACAGGAGTCCCTAATTAACGGAGGGTCTAATCAATACAATTTCATTTTCTAATTGTGGACCCTGAGAAGCGGAAATGTCTGTGTAATATGTCCTGATTTAACACATCTGGAAATGGATCCCGAGTGCCGAGATCTTAGGGCTTTTCTCCTGACACACGGTTTCGCACCTGATCCTTGCTTGTCTACCATGTAAATGTTGGACAAGTCACAGGGGGGTTCCACACAAACCCTTTGTGTTTTATAAGATAGTAAACCAACCCTTTGCTTAAACAAGTGGAAAAGCTTTTCTTTATGAATCAAGTATTAAAGAGCCATAATGTAGATGTAGAAAGCCTGTCGCCAAGGAACACTTCTTTCTCCCAGGATTTTCCCTAAGCACCTTGGCTTTATAAAAGCACACTATCGCTCAGAGATTCCCATTTTCACCTTCCCTAAATCTACCAGTGTGATTGTTATCTATGTCAGAAAATCCTCTCCAATGGCTTTTCTCCTCAGCACCCACCCATTCTTCAGGGTTCACTTAAGTCTACCCACCCTAACTGCTTTGAAGCCTTTGATTACTCTTCTAAATTCTGAAGACTTTCCAACTCAGAAGAGTTATAGCATTTAGTTTGACAGTGGGTCACTTGAACATTCAATCAAGCCCAATGCTGTGTCTACTGCTATGCTATTTATCTAGTGAGATCTGTAACCTCTTTGAGGACATGAATATGCTTTGTGTGTGTGTGTGTGTGTTTTTTTTTTTTTTTTTTTTTTTTTGAGACAGGAGCCTCAAGCTGTCCCCCTGGGTAGAGTGCTGTGGCATCACAGCTCACAGCAACCTCCAACTCCTGGGCTCAAGGAAGCCTCCTGTCTCAGCCTCCCAAGTAGCTGGGACTACAGGCACCTGCCACAATGCCCGGCTATTTTTTGGTTGCAGCTGTCATTCTTGTTTGGTGGGCCCAGGCTGGATTCAAACCCGCCACCTTGGGTGTACGTGGCTGGCGCCTTAGCCACTTGAGCCACAGGAGCCAAGCCACTTTTTGTGTTTAACACTGTGCTCACTCCCCATTAGGACAGGCTGATAGGAGACACAGCTTCCAGGCTGCATTCATAAATTCCTCCAATGGCAGTCAAGGATGGATGCTTTACACTTTATGGAAATGAAATTTAATATTTAGGTGATGCTGGCGAGTGATTGGTTCCTCACCAAGAGAAGATCAAGAGAAGTTTACAATGTAAGAAATCACCTACAGATGATAAAATCATACATTTATTTGTCACAGAGTAAGAAGCAAGCAAAGTTTCATACGTTGTTTCTCATTCAGTTGATGATATATTTTGGCTATCAGTTTGACAAATGTAGTAACATAATTCTACATACACATTTGTGAAGAGAACACCAGGACTGACACTAAGCAAGGGACTCAGAATTCAGTGGAAATGCCTCAGAGCAAAGGTAAGAGGACTCTCTGAGGCAACAGAGAGTGCTCAGCCTTCTGAGTCCCAGGCGACTGTCCTCAAATCTTAACTTCATGGATTGGACAATCGTCTAGCTTCCCTGCTCCTGTTTCTTCACCTGTAAGATAGAAGTAATAATATTTTATAGAATAAGTGAGATTGAAATTGAGGTAACACAAGGATCTCAGTGTCTAAAAGCCATAAGATACCAGCCAATGCATTCTCACTAACCCCTAATACTCAAACCTTGTTGCCCCAGTGTTCAACCTAATTTCTTCAGAAAGGTGGGACTTACGTAGGTTCTCCACCTCCTCAAGTGTTTCCAACCCCAGATGGGTTTTCCTCTCTTCACTGATCTGCACTCGTTTTCCATCCCTGCTGTATGTAATTAGCTTAGAGGTTCTACAGAACATAGACTCAAAAAGTGGCCCAAGAGGTCATGCTCTGAGATGAAGCCTTGCTCTCTTCCTTCACACTATGGCTGAGATGCTGGATGAGACAGAAGTCACCTTACCATCTCACCAATGAAGTTAGAGCCAGAGCCGCGACAGGATGCCAGGCCTCCTGGCACTCAGGTGTGCTTATACTCAGTGGGCCAGTAAGACGCATCTTTTTACTCACAGAGGCAGAGCAAACCAGTTCCTCCCCGTAGGTTTGCTTTAGTTAGATGAGGGAGAACAAGATGCCACAACAATATTTATTGAGGACTCAAGTATTTTATCTTTTACTTTTGGTGACTTCTCCATTGAGAAATTAAAACTGCCTCCTCTTCATGCTCTTATAAAGGCCACCTGAGTGACAAGAGGAGAGAAATCCTGGCAACCACCACCATGTCTTACCCTTGACTGCCATCAGCTTCTGGGCCAACCTCTGTTACTGTACCTGTTTGTGTACCAGAGTTTACCTTTGATTATAACACAGTCTCATGGGCTCTTCATTTGTCTCTGGGATCTGACCTCCACACAGATCTTTACCCAAATGGGTCCACTACTCTTTTTCTGTCTATCTTGGTCTCTCTCTGTCACTCTCTTTCTCTTTCTCTCCCTTTCTGCCTCTCTCTCTAAAGTTCTATTACTCCCAGAAGTCTATTCTACACCTATGAAATCAGAGGGTATAAAAGTTGTTCAATTCTATTCTTGAACTGCACGACTCTTTTCCACTTGGCCTTGTACAGGAATGCCAAAACACTCAATGAATGTTTGGCACATAACACACAAGAAAATAAAGTCAAGAGGGGGCGGTGCCTGTGGTTCAGTGAGTAGGGCACCAGCCCCATACACTGCAGGTGGCAGGTTCGAACCCAGCCCCAGCCAAACTGCAACAACAACAAAAACAAAATAGCAGGGTGTTGTGGCAGACACCTTTAGTCTCAGCTGCTTGGGAGGCTGAGGCAAGAGAATCACCTAAGCCCAAGAACTGGAGGTTGCTATGACCTGTGATGCCACAGCATTCTCCCAAGGGCGGCAGAGTAAGACTCTGTCTCTAAAAAAAAAGAGAGAGAGAAAGAGAAAAGAAAGTCAAGAGGAAAAAGTGCAGGAGAAGCAAGGAGTAGGTAAGCCACATGAGCACATAACTAGATAATTAATGTGAAATTCAATTATTTATTTAATAGTTACTTCAGTCAAGAAAATCAAAGGCTGGCTGAGCTCCATCCCCGAGTATGAAACGCATATACAGGCTTACTTGTTAATTGGATAATTGATGCGTTGCTGTCAATTCAAATATATAGTCACAGATAAAGCCAAATTTTAATCATTTCCCACTCACTTTTAGGCTATTTGTTTGTTTTTGCCCACCTAATATTTCTAATCTGTGCTGGTCTGCATAACACATGGAGGGGAAGAGTGGCCGGCACAGTCATAGAGGCTTGGGGAAAAATCCAACAGGAGTGCTAATAGAGAAGTGTTTTAATTTTTATAAGAAAATATCAGAATTTAGTGTAAAAAGACAACTCTTTGAAATCATATAGTCAGATGTACTAAGGTTTACAGAAAAGAACAACGGGCAGAGAAAGATTATAAGTGATAGCAATATCTTATTCCTCAGAGTATTAAGTAGATGTTTAATTAGTTTAGGAAAGTCTTCAGAAGAAAGAACTGAACTTATGACATTTGCTAGACTGTCTGGGATTAGTATTCAAAATAATTTCAACTGGTGAAAGTTTGGTTAATGGTGAGTGTAGATAGGACCAAGATTATGGCAAATAATCATCATAGACACTGGACTTTGGGGAACACTGATATTTGCGATTTGTAGCTGGTTTATAAAAGTTCAGAAACAAGCATTTGTATATCATTGCTTGATGTTTGAAAGGACAGAGTCGAGTGCATAAGAAGTACCAGACTGGAAAGCAGGTTTGCACCTCGACTCTTCATAAACTACTGAACTGCAGAGAGCAATGTGCTTTGCTCATGCCCTTTCTGATGGACTTTGCAGCTCTTCCCAACACAAAGTAGCATCTATTTCTCCACCCCTTGACTATCAGTTGGCTTGACAACTTGATTTGACCAGTGGAATATGGCAGGAGCAACAGCATGCATCAGAGCCTGGGCCTGCAGAAGCCCTGCTGCTTTCTCTTGCCATGAGAACAGCCTCCTCTAGTCTGCCGGAGGAGGAGGGACCACCAGGCACAGGTGAAATCAGCTAGTTTCCTAAGCCAGGCACCCAGACATGTGACAGAACCAGCTAATACTGGAAAGCCAGGTAGCTGACCTACAGCTGAGCTCAGATGCAGGAATGAGCCCTATCAAGAGCAGAACTGCCCAGTAAACCCGTGGCCACCACCAGCAATAAAAGGTTATTGTATTAAGTTGCAGCATTTTTGGAGTGGTTATTGTTCTTGCATTATTACTGTGATAATACACGAGTGATACAGAGACATTTGTGTTCGACAAGACGAGCTCCCTCTATAACATAAGTAGGGCTCTGATTTCTGGCAGAGTAGATTGCATGTCTCTAATTTGACCGTGGAGAAAAATATAGAGATATGAACATAAGTATGAATATATATATTCATCTATGAGTGTCTATATACACAGTATAGAGAGAGATATATATGCTATATAATCACATATCTGTAGATATGACCAACTTTAAATGTGTATATCTAGATTAATAGACAGGAAGTGGGAGATCAGACAAGATGCTTTATACAGAGCTCTTCAGTGTGATACATTCATCTCCATATAAAGGTAAATTACTCATTTCTGTCATCGAGGATTTACTAAAGGCACTATTGATAGCACGTCCTGTGCACTGACAAACGGGGCCAGTGCAGATTTATTTAGTAGGTTGGGAAACTAACATATCTTGTGATTTAGCCGAACACTGGCTTTATTTGCTCACCCATCTTTTTTTTCCCCCCTCCTATTATGGTTAGGGTAGCCCTGCATAAGATTTTCTCACATCAGTGATTAGTCCCTGTATCATTTTTATAGGTCTATTTTTAAAAGGTGCTTATTTAAGTGACTGGTAACTAATCATAGTTCTATAATTGACTGAAAAGTTGACTCAGTGTAAAATTCAAATTAAATTGAAAAGAAGCCCAAACCCTCATTATAAATTATTCTTCCCAGCTCCACAAACACTCATTTTACAAACAGCGAAAGCATGAAGAGACAAAGTTTGCCTTCCTGCAAAAAATATGTTCAACAATTACAGAGCAAAATTTATAGCAAAGGAAGAATGTTCCTCTTTCTTTGCTGTGACACTAATAAAAGGAAAGAAATATAAGTACTGCTTAGTGTAGGCTGAGAAATGCCTAAATTTTAAAATTAGAATAGTAGCATTTTATTTCTGGACAAGCCCGACTGATCTTTTTACACAGAGCGACAGACAGGCTTAGGGGGGCATGACCTCATCGCAAAGATTTGGGCTTCAAAGGCCGCTCCTCAAACCTCTTGCTGATCACCTGCCCTTCCACCACCCCAAATTAAACATTTAAAAGTTTTGAAGCCTTCTTGCTTTACATGAAACATTTTTCTGCCATCCTTCAGTCAATTACCCAGAGGCCAAAAATATCTCTTCCCCCATTCAGCCCATGGCACCTCCACTGTGAAGTGCTCTAAATCCATTAGCGGGGCCCTCTCTGCATGCGACATCATCAGAGGAACAAAGCTGTGATGATGTAGAACAACCCACGTCCATGTATATCACCAGAGTTCTAGCCTCTTGATCAGCCGGCGGGTTTAATAAACATTCCAGATGGCTTGCTCTGCCTGAAGGAAGAATGGATAATCACACTGCACTTTCCTCCACACAATAATAAAATAAGGCCATGGTAGCACAGAAGCGGAGCCTGCCAAAAACACTGAAAGGACTGCTTAGAACAATAGAACCGAGTGATTGGAAGGCACATCAATGCCCTCACCCTTTATGAGGGAAGGTGGCCTGCTTTCCTATAAAGCATGCAAAACCAATTGTGTTATGCAACAGCTCTGCTAAAAAATAAAGCAAGCAAAAAAGCAAAACAAAGAAAAAAACCCTACCAAAAAAACCGAACACAACAAAAACTCCATCTAAATAACTTATTTCAAAAGAATTTGGTAAAAAGGCAAGTTAAATAAAAGCTCAGAAATAAAAGAACCTTTGCTAGCCGGAATTCTGAGCTATGCATACATAGCTGGACATATATAGCTATGTGCTAATGGATATAACTGGCCAGCAGAAAGCATTTCATGATCTTTATATTCATTTTCTAAGAAATCTTGAGTAGGATTTCTTAAATTAGTACGTGAAGGAATTCTGGGTAGTGTCTGTGGAGGCTTCAAAAGATGAACTCACAGAAGAAAGAGCCTGACACTCAGCGCTGAAGCCCAACCTTACAGCGTGCGTCTCTCATCTCCTTCCTGTTTGTTCTGAAGGCTTCCCTCCTTTTCTCCTTGAATAGTATCTTTTGCTCTTTGGACAAATGTCTCATTTGTTATAGTTAATATGCTCCTCATTGATACCTTATTTTCCCTTTTCGTTTAAAACATTTAATTTTCTTGCTGAGTGATTGGAGTATATCAGAATTGTAATTTAAAATCTGCCCAATTGTAATTTAAAATCTGCCCAATTTAAAATTGATCAGGAAAGGTCTAGACAGAGCCCAGAGGATTTGTAGGGTAGTGGAACTATTCAAGATGCTACTATAATGATGGATATAGGTTCTATACGTTTGTCCAAACCCACAGAATACACAACACAAGCGTGAATCCCAACATAAACTCAGGTGATAACGTTGCATCAAGGGAGGTTCACCACTAACAGGTGCACCAGTCTGGTGCAGGATGTTGAAAGGGGGGAATCTGTGCATGTGTGGGGATAGGGAAGCGTTAGGAAACCTGTGTACCTTCTGTGACCCAAACACTTCTCTAACAAAGAACGCATTAAAAAAGAAAGAGAAGTTTATATTTTCTTATCAGTGGGCTATTAGATGCCATGTGCCTAAAAGTCAGAAAAGCATGCCTAGAAGTCAAGTGCATAGCTTTAAGTCAACTTATAACCCAAATAAAGTTTTCCAAGTACTCAGTAGATAGACCTGCACCTCAGAGTATCCCAAAGTTCCCTAAAGGTAAGCCAAACCAAAGGATGACTCCCCTGAGGAAAAACATCTGTTAATAAGGGGAACTTTTGCTGCCTCCTGTCTCTCCTAGTGATGCTCTGGCTGCCTACTATGAGCTGTGGGTTTTTACGGTGATGCGAAGTGGCATGAGCTGATGGAAGTTGTGAATGATGCTGCCCTCTGAAGAGGAGCACACTGATTTAAGGACCTGTAAGGTTTATACGTGTGCCTCTATATATAATATGTATGAAAATTTAGTCTTTTAAGTTGGACTTACCATTCAGCACCTTAGCCCCCTCCCCCCAGATGTCAGCTTGTTTTATGGGGCAATAAATTAAACATTCTAAAGCCAAAAAGTTATTTCTCTGTCTTTAATTAGTCATTTAGTATGCCAAAAGGCAATACTATGAGCATGATAACATAAAAAATATGAATAGAACTATATCATATTAGGAGTCCTGTTAAGATACCCGTTCTCTAATTTGCCTTTAAATATAGCAAGTCATTATAAATCAAGCATAAGTTGGTAATTTTTAAAAGTTCATCTGGATTACAAATATGTGAGAATAAGAACTTTGTTGAAAAAGAAGAAGAATATTAAAATGTATTATAGAACTATAATAATTAATACAATGTGATACTGGACCAACAACTGAGAGAAAAACAGTGAAATAAAGTGCATATCAATTTGGAACAAAGTTAAAGTAGCTTTTCAGATTACTAGGGGAAAATGGATTATTAATTTGGTTGACATCAGAGAAATGCACCATCAGTAGAAAATGTTATAACTCAGGAGTGCATTTTTGACTTACAGTATTTTCAGCTTACTATGAGTTTATTTGTATGTGGCCCAACTTAACTATGAAGCTTACCAAATGGGCATGACTTTCACACCACCATAAAATCAAAAATGTGTAAATCAAACCATCAGCATAAGTCAGGGATCATCTGTATACACATGTGTGTACGCACACACACAAATACGGTAATTCTTATATGTATTTATCCTATAAATAAATAAGAAAAATAAAGACAAACTCTAAAAAGGTAAAATATTTGGGTAGAGAAATTACAAAAGCTTATAACCAAATAACCAATAAATGAAGGTATATCACCTCATTTATCATTAGGAAAATGAAATAAAACCATGCATCAGAATGACTAAAATAAAAAACCCTGACAATACCAAAAGTTTCAAGAATGTGGAGCAACTGATACTCTCATAAATTGTGGATGGAAGTATAAATTGCTCAATCTTGGACAACTCTAGTCATAGGTACCGAAGGTGAATGCATGCATACACTATGGCCTAGTGGCTTCACTTTATGTATATAAGCAATCAGAAAGTGTCTATATGCGCTAATATATGTGTATGTAAATATTTCTACCAGTCTAATTATGATAGAAATTTAAATAGATTTATTGCCTAGAAATGGTAGAGTTGACAGTGGTACAGTCATATACTAGTATATTATATAGCAATGAGAATAACTATTCCCTCATGCAATAATATAGATGAATCTCACTAACACAATATTGAAGAAAGATCTGAACACAAAAGTGTTTATACTACATGTTGTCACTTCAGTTCAAAACAATCAGGTTTACCATTGGTAATAGACATGAGTATATTGATTATCTTTAAGAGAGGAAGGATGATAGACAAAGGCATAAAAGGGTCTTCTGCAGGTGCCAGTAAGGCTTACTTTTTGATCTGGTTGGTGGTTATGCATATGTGTTTACCTGTTCACCTTTTAAAAATTCAGTGATTTCCATAGTCTTCTATAGGTATTTGGTTCTTCATTGTAAAGTCTATTTAATTAAAAAAGAAAGGTGTGAAGGTGAACTGATAAGATCTGCTGTGTTTGCTACAATAGTGGGGTGTTTTATACCTTGGGGAGGGAGTCTAGGGAAATAAATCAGTAAATAAGGCAGGATTTCAATGGTAAACAGCATGTTGAAATTAGGATAAGTGGAGAATGATCTAATAAAGGGACGATTCATGAAGGTATGACTGAGGTGTAGGGGAATTGCAAGTAGTAACACTGACTCATCATTACCCCAAGTCTGAGGGGCAACAGATGGGCTGGGGAAGGAAAGAATCATGTTGCAAAACTAAAAACTGCCTTGAGAAGCCCTTTGGCTAAAGAAGCATCCAGCCCCAGACAAGACTGGCAAGGAAGAGCCAAGCAATAAATCCCTTGATCAACCTCTCTGTTATATTGAGGTTCACCCCAGAGAAAGAACTTACATAAAGGGAAAGGTACATGAGTAAGGATTTGTTAGGGGGAATTGGCTCACTGATTATGGGGGCTAAAAAGTCCCACTACAAGTTGTGGGCAGGTTGGAGAAATAGCAAAGCCAGTGACAGGACTAAGTCCAAGTCTGAAGACCCTCCAACCAAGGATGGTGATGTTCCAACTCTCATTCTGAGGCAGAAGGCTCCCCAGCCCGAGCCTGGAGGGCTGCTGATATGAGTCTTGGAGTTTGAAAGTGAGACAACATGGCATTGTGATCTCCAAGGACAGCAGCAAAAGGGCATGGGCTCCCCTACAGAGAGCAAGAATTCTCCTTTCCTCTGTCTTCTGTTCTAACTGAGGCCCCATTGTATTGGGTAGTGATGCCCACACTGAGGGTGAATCTTCATCACACAGCCCACTGACTCCAATGCCAGTGTCTTCTGTTTCCAAACATACCTCCACAGGCACATCTGGGCAGCCCAATCACACTAATCAAATACAAGACCACATTGGTTTCTCTTTGGACAGAAGAGTGACAGGGTCAGTGCAATGACTGAGAATTAATACTGCTTTTGAAGCTACCTAGGTATCCTTTATTCAGTCAAATCAGTACCCAAGTTAATCCATCACACTCTCCTGCCTCTCTCTCATCGCTTTACAGTGCTTACAGTTTTATGAACCCAAATAGAAACATGAGAAAACCTTTACTATTGACCACATAGTCAGCTTCTGAGTGTAGATGAAAGGGTGGAAAGAGATGGAGAATGGACCCAAAGGGGAAATGGAGAATAGAAATACATAGAAAACCAAACAAATAAAAAGTAAGATACAATTATTATTGAGCTGGTTTACATAGAAAATCACATGCATTTGTATACCACTTGGCTGTGAGCAATATTTATTTAATCACATACACAGACACTGAATAGGGAGGTAACATAAATATTGGGATGGGTATGTATGGTGGAGACAGCATCATATAAAAGCACTAAATTTTCTCTTTACACACTGGAAATTAAATAGATTGTGGTAAAAATTGAGAGAAAGAAAGTAAGTAAGGCCATTATTCAGATAGGTAGGAATAAAACCTAGAAAGAGCATTAAGGGTTTTGTGTATTATTGACTTGGGAGAGGAAATCAGGAAGTGAGAAAGACTAGGAAAAAGGTCTCTTTTCTTTTAGTTGTGATTGTTGTTAAAAACCATGTAGGGCTATTTGGTATTTGAATTACACGTAAATACTACATGGGTTGGAACACATTCTTCTTAGTAAAGCATCACAAGAATGGAGAAGCAAGAATCTAATGTACTAAATGTAATATGAAGGCAATAGATGATCTAATACAAGATGGGGGGTGGGGGAATGAGGGAGCAGGGAGGGGGAGGCGGGGGATGGGAGGTCATGGTATATGGCACACCTCTTGGGGGCAGGACATATAAGAGGGTCTTTACCTAACAAATGTGATCAGTGTAACCTAATTCTTTGTACCCTCAATGCACTCGAAACAATAAAATAAAATAAATTTATACATTTATATCCTAAAAAAATGCTGAAGAGAACAATAAAATCAGATTGTAAAAATAAGTCTAAATATGCCTATAATATTAATTACTTAAGATGGGTTAATCTCAATTATTGAGGCAGATGCTATCAGATTGAATTTTTAAACACAATTCCAGCTGTATGCTGTTCTTTTTTTTCAAATACAATTCATTTATTTATTTGACTTTCTGTTTTTCTTTCTTTTTCTTTTATTAAGTCATATGCATTTAGATCATGAATACATTTATGCATTTGTGGGCTACAATGTGGGTTTTTTTATACAATTTGGAATGGTTACATCAAACTAATTAATATAGCTTTCACCTCATGTACTTAATTATTGTGTTAAGACACTTATGTTCTATACTTATATACCTTTTTGTTAGTCCTACTTGATACATCTTCTTGGACATCTTCATTGTAAGTTTTTACTTTTAAGCACTGTTTAGCTTTACAGTAGACCCCTGTATGCTGTTTTTAAAGCTAAACAGTGCTTAAAAGTAAAAACTTACAATGAAGACGTCCAAGAAGACATATCAAGTAGGACTAACAAAAAGGTATATAAAGTATATAATCTATAAAAATCTGGCATATAAATTTAGGCAATTCCAGGTAAAGTAAGTTTCATACCAAAAACGAAATTAAGGGCTCGGCGCCTGTGGCTCAAGTGGCTAAGGTGCCAGCCACATACACCTAAGGTGGCGGGTTCGAATTGAGCCCAGACCCGCCAAACAACAATGACGGCTGCAACCAAAAAATAGCCTGGCATTGTGGCAGGCACCTGTGGTCCCAGCTACTTGGGAGGCTGAGGCAGGAGACTCGCTTGAGCCCAGGAGTTGGAGGTTGCTGTGAGCTGTGAAGCCACAGCACTCTACCCAAGGGGATAGCTTGAGGCTCTGTCTCAAAAAGAAAAAAAAATGAAATTAAGGCAAAACTCCAATTAATTAGGATACAAAGATGAAAAGATAAACAAACATAATGAAAAAAATAATAATCATGACTGTATGTACCAAAATATCTATTCTCAATATATTTAAAACAAAAACCAACAGACTTACAAGGAAAAATTCATACATCTACAGAGTTGAATATTTTAATAGAATTCAGTTATAAACTAATAGACAAGCAGACAAAATGCTGAATATTTTTAACTTGCAGAAAGCCTCAGGATATTTCAAAAAATATGTATGCAGAATAAAAAATCAGATAATACCCCAAAACTTAGAATTTGCAATAATAAAGAATAAAGACCAACATGTGTTTGAATAGTCAACAAGGTGGAGACACTTCCCTAAAGAAACTTTGGAGTAAAAACAATGTCCTATTAGTAAGTGAAAACATTTATAAATAATGACAAAAATTTTATGGTGGTGTCCAGGGAAATCATAACTTGGAAAAATTATAGTTTTTACATTTTTTAATACAAAAAACCAGAAAGACTGGGAGAGTGGGTAATGATCCAAGTAAAGAAGCTTATTGCAAAAATAATATAAATTTAAAATAAAATGATAACTGTAACAATAGGTTAGATTATGACTTTTACCATTTTGTCCAGCGTTGACAGCAACATGAAGCAACAATCACTCTCATTCACATGATTGGTAAAAGTATACAATAACTTAATATTTCTAGAGGGTCATTTTGCAATCTGTTTTAGTAATTTAAACTGAATACTTTGGGAATATTTTATTTGAGGAATCTTATATTCTGGAAATAATCAGATGAGTATACAAAAATGAATCACCCTCCCCAGAAGAAGGCAAAGAGGAAAACTTAATGTCTAGTAATAAAAAAAAAATGTTTATAGTCACTATACAAGGCTCATATAATATCACTTGATCATTTTAAATGATGACATATAGCTCTATTCATTGGCATGGAACTATGTTCAAGATCTATTGCAATGTGAAACATCAGATTATAGAAAAGTACACAGTTTCATTTTTGTTAAGAATCAACACAATAGGAAATACATACAATAATTGTAGAAGAATTAGAGAAAAGTGGAAGTGTACCAGTGAAGTGTCTCTAATTATGTAAAACCAAATCTGCCACCTCCACAGGCTGACAAGACCCTTATCACTTGCGATTTTTTTTTTCTTTTGTCACTTTAGTCATTTACTATCTATTACGTTTTCTGCATTGATGCAAACGGACTGAATACCTTCGTTGTTTCTTGCCCTGGATAGTTAAAAACTGTTCTCAGAGACTTACTTCTTAAGGCAGTCAGACAACGTGCATTTTTTTTTAACTCATGGCAAAGAAAGTAATCCCTTTTTCACATCTACCACCAAACTCTTTGAGATGCTCACTTTTCTATTTCTATATAAGTGTTTGTATGGCATCATTCCAGAGCACAGCATAGCTGCAGGGTAATTGATGACTCCTAGTATAGAATATAACTTACTGTATTTATTGACTATGTTCTTCATATTGGACAGATCTGCTCCTTGAAAACAGAAATGAAGGCTCATACATTACCTAGGTTTTGTACAAAATGTATTACCCTATTAATAGGTTGATTGAGAGAAAGAATGAATGAACTGAAATTTATTGGAGCCCCTATGTTCCTGATATTGTGTTCAACACATTTAAGTTCAATAGAATGGTTTCAAATACACAGGCACATTTATTAACTGATTGATTCTTAGAATCTAAATTCCCTCCATGTGCTTTGCAGGTAGAATGCAAGAAAGTCCTTTGATATCTCTAACTTTTTCTGTCTGTTTCATGCAAATTATTTCACGCAAAATTTGGATGACGAATGTTGTTGTGACACCAAAAATATTGCAAGCTTGAGGGTGGGGTGAGTAGTGAGAGTAGTTTGCATGTCTGTGGAACCAGGTCAAGGACAGTGAAAGAGAAAGACTAGGAGAATAAGATATAAATTATTGGAAAGAGCCAAAGTAATCTTAAGCAAAAAGAGCAAATCTGGAGGCATCATATTACCTGACTTCAAGTTACCTTACAAGACTATTATAAACAAAAGTCTATAATTCATGAGACTATAAAAATTCAAGAAGGTAAAGTGAAAAAATTTCTTCTATACATCAGCCAGCCTAGGCAAAGAATTTTTGAATAAGATCCCAAAGACAAATACAGCAACAACAAAAATAAATAAATGGAATTTAACTGGAGAGTTTTGCACAACAAAGGAATAATCAACAGGATGAAGGGACAACCTACAGAGTGGGAGGAAATATTCACAGACTATGCATCCTAAAGAGGGCTAATATCCAGAATTAGCAAGAAACAAACAATCCCATTAAAAAGTTGACAAGAGACATGTACCCAAGATTTTTCAAAAGAAGATAGACAAATGGCCAACAATCACGAAAAATGTTCAACATTACTAATCATCAGAGCAGTGTAAATGAAAACCGCAGCGTGATACTACCTCACCTTTGTCAGAATGGCCATTATTAAAAAGTAAAAAACATAATAGATACTGGTGTGATGAAGGAAGGAAGGAACACTTGTATTCTGGAAATGGGTTGCAAATCAGTACAACTTCTATGGAAAACAGTACAGAGATTCCTCAAAGAAATAAATGTAGACTGAACTGTTTATTCCAGCAAACTCATTACTGGAATTTCTTAGCCAATGGGAAAAGAATTCATTTCATCCAAAAGACACCTATACTCAAATGTTTATCAGAGCACAATTCACAATTTCAAAGATGTGACATCAACCCTAAGTGTCTAACAATTCATAAGTGGATTAAGAAAACGTGGTACACACACACACAAATATACACACACACATATGCACACTATGGGGTACTGCTCAGCCATAAAGAGGAAGGAGATAATGTTTTCAGCAACTTGAATAGAACCGGAGACCATTATGCTAAGTGAAGTATCTCAAGAATGCAAAAAAAAAACCAAACCCACATGTACTCATTAATAATTGGAAGTTAATCAATGGATAGACAGGGGCACAAGGAGATATAAAAGACGATGAAAATCAATTAGAGTGGGGGATGAGGGGTGAAAATTATTGAGGAGAATAATTATTATTATGGTGATGGGAACACTAAAACAGCAGCTTGAGTATTATATGTGTACAAGGTATCCACGTAATAGAAACATTGGTGCCCCCTTAATATTTTGAAATTTAAAGAAGGCAAGAATACAAAATACAAATATGCAAAAGTATATACAAATACACAAACATACAAAATACAAAAAGTTTAACATGAAAGAATACAGCAAAGGTAAAAATAAAGAACAAAAATGACCTGATTTATTTTGCAAAAAATAGCAAAACTAAAGATGTAAATATAATGATTTATAACAATTTCAGTAATTACAGGCAATCCCTGTGTTACGGATGACCCAACTTATGATATTCTTTACTTATGATTAGGCTACTGAAGCTCCTGATAAAGATAATTTATAATGAAATAATTAATAAATTGGGAACTATTATTTTTTTCTGTGCATGCAACAAACCAGTATGGCGTACGCGGTTTGTTAGCATAGCAGCTTTACACTAGCAGCTTGTCTCATAAATAGAGAGAGAAGCCAGTGGTACAAACAAGATCATGAAGAATCAGAAGATCCAGAACCAAAAAGTTCATGACAGAAGAATTAGCTGAAGACTTGTTCTCACTGAAGCAGGATTTACTAAGCTTGAAGAGCAAGATCCTAACACTATGTGGTTCACAAAGGTTTTACTGTGCAGTTACAGAGAACATCAGCTGGTAAAAGTATTTATGATGTAAAAAGCAAAAAGGCTGTGCAAACATCCCTTAATACTTTCTCAAGAAACCTACCTCAGTGGTAAGCTGCCCTCTTCCACCAACAGAATCAAATCCTGATGCTCCAGCGCCATCTCCATCATCATCTTCCAATTG
Organism: Otolemur garnettii; assembly: GCF_000181295.1. NCBI lineage: Eukaryota > Metazoa > Chordata > Mammalia > Primates > Galagidae > Otolemur > Otolemur garnettii. Next base: position 16,756,129 of record NW_003852419.1, read on the forward strand.
ATTTTATACCATCTTCTTGCCTCAAAAATGGCCCTTCCAACAAGTAAGAAATTGATGCAACATTAGGTGTATCAACCTCTAATACTCATTTTTGGAACTTCTCCTACCTAAACTTTTTGGGTGAGTTTTTTTTTTTTTTTATTTTCTGTTTGTACAAATTAAAAGAAAGAGAAAAATTGTAAGAAGCATTAATCAAAAAGTAAACAATTTCAAACTATGGAAATTATGTGTGGTTTGTACTCAGCTTCATATTTTACACCACTGCTAATAAACAAGAATTAACTGAACGTATGCTCCTGGTGCAGAGAACTGTTAACACGTACCTAGGAAATTTCAGACAAGTCTTTCTAAAATTAGATAAAATTTCCCTTTGTGTCTGTTTTGATCAATATAGTGGTTGAATCCCTAAATCGAATATAATTATTAGTCATCCAAATATGGTTTAAAGCAGTTAACACTACAGAAAAGTTCCTTAAAATAAGAGAAAAAGTGGATAAGGTGGTTGAGATGAGAGACCCTACTGCAGGCAAACTGTGAATATTAAAAGAGTCTATGTTTGTAGTCATGAAAGTTACCATCTTATCAAGAGTTTTTCTCTCTTCTGAAATGAAATGACTTGTGTGAGGTCATTTCTGCTATGATTCATCTTTCGAGGCCCACATACACAAAATGCCTATCTACTCTACCTTATAAGATTTT
>NW_003852419.1:16756914-16774437 GCF_000181295.1 Otolemur garnettii
ACAGCTCACAGCAACTTCAAACTCTTGGGCTTAAGTGATTCTTTTGCCTCAGCCTCCCAAGTAGCTGGGACTACAGGTGCCCACCACAATGCCTGGCTACTTTTAGAAACCAGGTCTCACTCTTGCTCAGGCTGATCTCCAACTCCTGAGCTCAAGCAATCCACCCGCTTCGGCCTCCCAGAGTGCTAAGATTACAGGCATGAGCCACTGCACCCAGCCTATCTTATGAGATTTTAAAACTTCATACCCAGTAAAATAATGACAATTAGGGTATCCTATTGTGTGATGCCTCCAAGGAACATCACAAGCTGCACCATATCAAACTGGAAGGAGGTGCAGGCTGTCAAGACACTGCAGTCGATCATATCTACAGGCATTAACACTGCCTCCCACATGGCCACTGCTGGGACAAAGTCGACCTCCTGGACATAAAAGTCAAATAAAACATGAAACTCTTAAAACAATGAAATAATTTGTAGAGGCCAAGAATGATACCTGTTCAATGGGAATTGGCCATGAAAATGAATGACAAGAGGAATCACGACTCTGTAATCCTGAAGGAAGAAATAAAAACTCAAATGTAATTTGTTCTTAAAATTGTAAAGCAGTATTGAAGCAATTGGAGTAGTATCAGAGTATAAATTAGGTTATTTATAAGTTATTAAATTTCTGTTTTCAAGCAGGCTAACATAAGAAGGGTGTCCTACATGTACCAGCAGTATTGGACTGGTCATTTGGCCAAGGACCTCAGACTTCTTGTTGGGAGGAAGGTGTTTGTCCATTTGCTCACATTTCCATCTTTCTCTTTCATCTCTGACAATGTTAGGTGACGTTTCAACGTTTGCCTTCTTGATTCTGTGATATTTTCCATCTGTGAAGATTTGTGGCTGAAACATTTTTATTTTGCCTTGTAGTGGCTCTGGTGATTGTAGGATGCTCAGAGAAGAAAAGCTATGCTGAATCTCAGAAGAAATGACGCTTAGTAGATAATCAATTCTTAGGATCCCAGCAGGACAGCAGAGAAGAGGGGATTTTTAGGGTAAATTCAGATGAGGGAGCAGAGTCACTACTGGCTCTGGTTGTCAACCAGCGAAGGGTGCCCAGGGCAGAGGAAGTTTGGTTTCCTTGTAGTCAGGCACATCATAAAGAACTAACTTCACTTCACAAAAGGCAAATCGTGCTATTCCGTTTCTTTCTTTTTATCTCAGTTTTCATTTAGTGAACTTTATTTCCTTTCTTTAGGAAATCCACAACAATAGAAAAATATGAGTTAATAAGGAGGGAAAAAAGTCTTTCTAAAGCAATTACTTCAGAAATTCTTTTCTTAGGGTGGCCTAAGATTTTTTTTTTTGAGTTTTTGTTTAATTAGGTTTTAAATCTTTCCTTTCTTAATTACTTTTTTTTTTTTTTGGTATTAACACCTAAATATACTTCTATTCGAAGCACAAACATACAGTGATAACAATTAGCAGAATAATTACACTCTTTCTGTCAGTGTAACCTCATGGCACAGAAAGTATTACAAATCCATTTTAAAACATATTAAATGTTCATATTAATGAGGATAATAGAGAACAAGTACCAGCAAACTAAATATTGTTAATGATTTTGAGCTATTAAATTCATTACCATTTTCTTTCATAATAAAGTGGTTACTTGCTAATTAGACCTTTTTTAACTCATCATTATTGAATTCATTACATTGTGTGCAGTTAACCCTTGGAGGTCTGTGGGTGTGTATGCACAATTAAAATCCTTTTAATACCATATTAAGGCGATATGGAGAGTTCCTGGGGCTTTTCTAACAGTTGTTCCGTGTACTCTCCTTATGTACATTTCCTTGTCAGGATGTGCCTGGAAGTTTCATATCTGTTCCTGCATTTTCACCAACAAATAATACAAAAGCAACCTTAATTCATGAGAATTATAACCATGAGCATTTAGAATCAAAATGCATCCCTCTTGTTTCATTGTAAAAATTAGAAACATATGAAAAATACACTAAACTTGACTAAAGCAATAAAGCAATCATTTAAAATGGTTTTAGTCCAGCCTATGAGGAAAGCTCTTAAGGAAATTACCTCCAATTCTAAATTGTAGTAGTAAATGTTAATATTGACCTATGGAAGAATGATAGTGACAGAATTTTAGGATTTGTTTTACTATATTAAGATGATTTCACTACTTTTTTGGCCATACCAATACCCTGGGTATGGTCTGGTATATGGTCTGTTATACAGCCCCCCATACATTAAAAGTGTGTGCATATACATGTATATTTATGTATCAGACATATAATACACGTGCACGCACATATCATGTATATACACACATGCATGTGTGCACATGTACACATTGACCCCGCTACTTTCTGAGACATAGTCTCACTGACCCAATTGCTTGTACTCTTTTCCTGATTTTTTTTTTTGTGATCATATATGTATATTTTGTCATGGCTATTAGCCTCAGGAAGGCAAATATGACCAAAGAAGAGATTTGTACTCTATGTAGGTATTGAGTGCCAAAATCTAAACTGTTATCTTTAGTAGCAATGAACTCAATCTAAAAACAAAGGTTCAGGTGGATAAATGAGCGTATGAATGAATGAACAAGACAGCTATTCATCAACAGTGAGATGCTGTGTGTGTGGACTCATGTGCACAGCCCAGATGGGCAAGAGGTAATGATGAGCTTGATGTTGGGGTGAGTGGCAGGTAGCACATTGGCTAGGCGATAACATACACACTTTGAGACATTGATTAGCCAATAGACAGTATATAGAAGAGAGAGTTCAACATGATCTCCCATCTCTAATTGACCACTGTCAATTCCTTCCTTGTACATACATGCCATCCTTCCTTTGAGAAGTAAAGTCTACCTCTCCCCTCTTTTTGAATCTGGGCTGGCATTAATGACTTGTTTCTTTTTTTTTCCTTTTGAGACAGAGTCTTACTCTGTTGCCCTGGGTAGAATACTGTGGTGTCATAGCACATAGCAACCTCAAATGGGCCCAAGTAATTCTCCTGCCTCAGCCTCCAAGTAGCTGGGACTACCGGCACCCACCACAATGCCTGAGTAGGTTTTCTATTTTTAGTAAAGGGGTCTTGTTCTTGCTCCCGCTGGTCTTAAACTCATGAGCTCAAGTGATCCACTCACCTCAACCTCCCAGAGTGCTAGAGTTACAGGTAAGCCACCACACTTGGCCTTTAATTTTATCATGAAGAGTAGGATCTAAGTGATGAAGTAAATCAGACAAGAAAGAGAGTAAAGTGAGGAATAATCATAGGAAATTCTGTGGGAAGAGGAAGAAATTTGAAGTATGTTTTGGAGAGAGCAGAAATCATCTGAGAAGGTTAATGACAAAAGAGAAGAAGGAACAGCTGGACACATGGAATAGTCCTTGGGGAAGGTTGTGTCAGAGGAAGAATTGTAGTAGGATTTCCAAGCAAGTGCTCAGCAACAGAAGGGCATTGAGTACTGAGAAAGGGTGCCAGAGAAATGGACTTAAAAGAAGCGCACACAAAATGTAGTTCACAACACTTAGCGCATACAGAATCAGAGTCTGTTGCAATAGACACTCCGTTATTTCCCTCTATTCTTCTGCTTCTTTATTCCTACCGCAGTATCCCTTACTTCTTGCTGAAAGCCTCCACCCCTTCAAACGCTCTGCCATGTGTCTTTGTATTGGCTTTCAGTAATAAAATACTTAATAAGACATGATTCCCACTGAAGTGTTGCATGAGAGTTAAACGCACACATGCTTAAGTGTGCACACTCACACATACACACACCACTACCCCTACCACCGCCATCACTACCCATTATTAAGACTAAAATGAGTAATATCTTTGTGTCAAGTTTGAATATTTCAGAGCAGAAACTATGTCCATTTTGTTGATTAGTTTCACTTGCTAAGCAAACTTTTTATGACACTGATATACTACATCTCATTTTAATAATACAGAGGAAAGCACACGTTTTACTCTGCACACCGAGAGCTAATAAGTAGAAGCACATCTCTTATAAGTAAAAACTGTCATCCTCTCTCCATGTTTATAATGATTAGAGAGTTAAGAGTAGAAGTTGAAACAATTAATAGCCTCTTTTCTCTATTTGCCGTTTTTTTTCTTAAAGAACTGGGGCACAGAAGATAGTACGTAAGTAAAGAAAGACTTGGAGTTTGCAAATCAATATACTGAAAGAATGTAGGTCAGGTTGCTAGTCTTCTAAATGTGTTAAATGTCTCTCAAAATTACTTTTTAAAGGATCTGGGGCATGAGTTCTTTCCCTCTGTGCCTGCCCTGATAAAAGGTTATCAACTCCGAATCAAGATGGCTGACTGAGCAAACGACTTTCTTCTCCCTCCTCCTCAAATCCCATCGAAATGACAGAAGAAACATAAAAATAAATCTATATCAGTTGTAGGAAGCCCACTGGGGTCCTAGATGAGTGATCAGTTAGGAAATCTGGAAGATATTTAGCCGATGAAAACTTATAGACCACAAAAGCCTCCTCAATATAGGAAATCTACAACCTCCACAGACAAAATCAAGAACCTCCAAGAAGGCTTGTTTTTCTCAGTTTCATCCCTCAACAAACTTTGATATTTGAGACAGTTGAGACGAGAAGGAGGAGCAGGTTTTGTCACTTCTTATACAGCAAATAGTTACTCTCTCTTCCTAGCAATCTAATTCTAATATTTGGCTTCAGTCAATACCTTGAGTATAATATTTTAAACCTGGATTTCTTGCATGGGAAGAGGGTTATCTGAAGGTCTCAGCTCTGTTAATTCATGAGAAGTAGTATTAATGAAGTCAAGACTTTGAGTTCTTGCTGCAATTTACTGTATTTATTAATTAGTTTTTCTTCATTCATTAAACAATTTGGCATTGCCAGATAATTGTGCATATACTCAAAGAAAGAAAATATTTTCTAGTTTGTAAAGACCAATCCAAGTTATGTTTCAAGTTCCATCTGTGTGAGTGATATGTGTACTCCCATCATCCTATCCTGGAAGGACAGAATGTCATTCCACAAAGCTGTTGAGGACACACCAGCAGGTGCAGACAGAACTGTGGTCTTAGAATATTTGGGAATGTGTGTGCCCAGAGAGCTAAAGAGTCAGTTTTAGAAATAAATTTTGACTAGCGTAAGAGTCTGAGGCAATCTTAATGTCAAAGAGAACAGTGTGGTAGGACAGGACAAAGGTTCAGCTGCCTAGCTGATCAAAATATAAGTCAAGAATAAATTCAGATGGGAATGTATTGACATTTTAAACAAAAAAAAAAAAATCTGAGGGTCTCCAGTGCCTTGGATTAAATGTGTTTTGTTCTACTGAAGTCCAGATTATATGTCACCAAAATAATGGGGCTGTATTTATTAAAACATAAGTCACCCAAAACTCAACAATAGTCTTTCATATAAAAATTTACCATTTGGGGACATTTTACTGTTATTTCTATAATAATAATCCCTTTCCCCAAAACTTTTCTTAATATTTTCAATTTGGTATCTAAGCCCAGGACACGTCTATTAAAACACACCTAACTGTGGAACATTCTTTCTTTTTAGAGTGAATTTTTAGTCCTCAATGCAGCCAGTAATCATTTGTCTAGAATTCTGGTGGATAAGATAATCGGGTTAGCTGCTAATGATATTTTTGGTCAAAAATGAGACTTATTTTTCATATGGCTTGTAAACTGATTAAAAATGAAAGGATTATTGCTTAATAGCCACCTCTCACTCCTGATTACCAATACTGTAGACCCTTAAATTGCCAATCACAGTTCTTAGTGGAGAAATGTAAGATGATCAAATTGATAAGAGAACACCATAAGAAAAATAGACTCATAATCAGGGGGCTAGAAGGACTATCCAACATTATTATTCAAGTACAGAATTCCGTATATTCAAGAGTGTAAATTATTTTGTTTTAGAGCTATGTGATATTTGAACAAAATCACAAAATTTACGTTACCCCGTTTCCCCACTTCCAATTTCTCAATGCTGTTTGTGAAGAGGAATCTCATCCTCTCGGAAATTCAGGACCTCTCTCTCTCTCTCTCTCCCTCCTCCCCACCCTACCATCTATCATCCATCTCTCTCTCTCACACACACACTCCTCACAGATGTGCATACATTCCTACCAATTGCCCTTCTCATCTGACTCAAGAAGAAAAAAAGCCTTCTTCGTTTCTTATCAGCTATTCCAGAGTCAATTTACTCCCTTTAAATTTACTGTTGTATTTGAGGTATTTAATGTGGACATTTCTTTCAAATACCCATTTTTGCTTTCAGTCCTTGCAGCCCAGAAGGCCTATTTGGCAAAGCAAATTATCACCCTTCACAAAACATAGGATAGAAACAGTGTATTTCCATTTGCTCCTCATTCTAAATGTTTTAAGGAATGAGATCCTGCAGATCAAGTTCAGGGTCTTTTGCTATTTTGTGCTTCCAAAGATTTATCCAAATGCACACTTTTATTTTGTTTTCTGTGTTTTTGCTTCTTTTTTTCTTGGTTTTGCTCTATGATTAAATCTTCAGGCTCTGTAGGATAGGTGGCAGGTAATCCTGGCAGATGATCTCAGATTTGGGTGCTTATGTTTGGTATTTTTAAAGTCTATGTAAATGTCTATAAATTCCTCATCCTTTTAAAACTGAGTCACTTCACTTGAAAATAGAAGGGTGTGATGCCGCTTAGAAGGGTGATGCCTTTCTAAGAGACCGGACAAACGAAGGTTACTTCCTCCCCAGGGGCTTCCATCCCGAGGCCTCCTGTAGGGCAGGCACAGGTCAAGAGGGAAAAATAAGGTGTACAGAATAGGTGGTCACTTGGCTACAAACACCTCTCTCTCGGACTTTGGCCAAGGGTTTGCCTTTGCTACAAGAACACACTTAGCGTGTGCGACTCAGACTACACATCTTAGTGGGAGGGGATTTATACGGGCAATTCCTTCTCTGCAATATTATAAACATAGCCTATTATCTCCTGACTTTCCAATTCCTAGTTTTTTTTTTCTTTTCTAATGAATGATTCATGTATTAATAATGGTAAAAATAATACTTTGCAATTACAGTATGCTCTTTTTCTCTCCAGGGTGCTCAGTGGACATTAAGTACATAATCATTTTTTCATTCAGAATGTCCTGGGGGGTGGTTGGGAGGCTTACTGCTGGGGGATATCAGCTTTATATTATCCTTGTTCTGCAAACACACATTTTTTTGTGTGCAAATGCCAGTTTTCTGCATTCTTTAGGAGAAGGAAACTAAGATGATTCCTCACTGCAAGGTACCAAAAAGCCATGACAATGTACGTTGTACAAGACTGCAAGCTCTTTGATTTTTAGGATAGCAGGCAGCTTGGGCTGATCAGTTGAGTCCCTGCTGGAGGTTGTTCCTCTACCTACTATGTGAACGTTAGAATGCCTCAAGCCTCAATTCTAGGGCCTCTCTCTGCTCTATCAGCGCTCTCTTTGCATGTTGCTATTCAGTGCTGAAGGTTTAAATGCCATCTCTCTGTTAATTTATTCCCAAGTGGAGGAGGGAAAGTGAGACTAGAGGCCAGGAGAACAATTGGAGGACTAGTGTACTAACCCAGGTAACAAATGGAAGGGGCTTGGTGATAGGCATGACGAAGAGGACAAAGAAATAGGATATAGAATCAACAGAATTTAAAGACAAGACAGAGAGAAGTGAGGGGCTAGAACCAGGTCTCTAACCCAGCAAACAGAGTGCACAATAATATTATTGACTAAATTTGGAAATGAGGGGAAGCACCAACTTTGAGATTTATAGCTGATAAAATTGGGAGGAGTCTGACTAGACTGTGATAATCTCTCTTTCCTTTGAATTGGCTCCCTGTGATAAAGATGGGCCTCTGGTGGCTTTATTTTTATGTAACCTGGCCCCTTGGACTTAGCTGGTTGGATCTGGAATGGTCATCTCATCCAATTAGAGTCAATCAGACTCCCTTTCCCTGGAACATGGAACTGTACTGATTATTAGCTAGTCAGTCTGGCTGTGGCTAGAACTTTGGGTCTGTTCCTTCTAATAAGCAACGCAGGAAGTCAGCTTAGGCAGATAGGCAGAAAGAAATGGAAAAAGACATATAGAGAGAAGGAGAGTCGCCTGCCTTTGCAAGGACCGCCCACTTTCTGCATAAAGCCTTAGCTGCCTTTGGTTTTCCAGAATATTTAGAATTCCTAAAACACTGCCGAATCCAGTATTCTTCCAACCAGTTGTTCTCCTCTCTCTTTAACTTAACTTTTCTTAAACTTGCATTCAATGAAAACAGAATATGTGTTGTCTATACACAAATATTATAAAAATAAAACTCAGCATAGACTTTATTGTATTTTTTTCATGAATAAATGACTAAAAAAATTCACTCCTTCTGCCTTAGTATTTTAAATCTATAAATAAATACTCACAGGGACAATGTGTCCCAATCTCTGACACGTACTGAGGAAAATTCAAAGACTGTAACATTTGGCCCTGCCCTAGAAAGTATTAGAAATGTGTGACACCTGAAAAGTTAAATCCTATCAGTTTCATAATGACATAATGTGGAAGATGTCACAAGACAGTGCTATACATGATTAACTACCAAACAGTTCAGACAATAATGCCAAAGGCAATCAGAGGCTAAAGAGAGCCGCGGGCTGGGAGGACAGTTAGACTTCTGTAAGGAAGAGGGACAGAGGTTGGAGCTTGAAGAATGGTTAGGATTTGGACAGTGGACAGGAGTGAGAAGGAGTGAGACACCCTTTACTGAGAGGACAACCATGAACAAAGTCGTTAGATAGAGGAATATCTAGAGCCCAGATGCCTAAGAATCTTGATCCGAGAAGGAGGTTTGATGGACAGAAGTGACAATAAAGAATGCTGTTGTCTGCAAAAAATAATTCAGGAAGAAAATGCTCTTTGGCTCCCCCTAAAAAGAACCAGTTTTATATCCATCTGCCTGCTTTTAAATCCACATGGGCCAAAGGGGCTCTTATTCCAATGCCAGTGATTGGTGACAACTCCCAGGCAAACAATCAGATCCCTAAAAAATGTGGCTTCTGTTGTATCCATGGAACTATCAGGCCAAGAAACACCCCTCCTCCACCCCACCCAACAGAGGAGAGTTTGGAAATTGTGCTGGACTCTCTGTGGCAAGACTGAACAGCTTGGAGAACAGGAAGGAATGAACCCAGGACTTGGCAGCTCAGCCACAGTGATGGTAAACGGATGGAGAATGTGAGCCATGTGGAGTACATCAGGGCCAACGTGGCTAAATCTGCACTGGCCTGTGTCTGACCCTGAACGAAGAAAACCTTCATAAGCGGAGGCCCAGCTCAGCTCCCAGGACACATGTGTAAGCAATACCACCGCCAACCTGCTGTCCACGCTCAGGGGCAGGATCCTTCCTAACAAAATGCAGATGGCGGAGTCTCCGTGTGCCCAGCCAGGACACACCAGCTTGGGCCTCAGCTTTCTCTTTTGAAACAGCAACACATTTCATAATGAATCTTTTAAGACCCCAGTTGTAAATACAAACAAACTTCAAATCCTGCTCTGCTGCTGGAAGCTACCATGATGAAAACAAAAGGAGGGAAGGAAGAACCCCAGTCCTTCAGGGCGGGTGCTCCAATCGCTGCTCCCCACGCATAATACTCGTTCGCTTTTTAGTTATGCTTTAGTTTTATTTTTTTCACCTATTCTCCTTAGAGCAGATTCCAATTTTTAGGCGTCTTTATTCAAACCAACCTCTAAAATGAGGAGATCTGATTTGTCAGCACTTTTCCCCTCTCAGACACTCGGGTCGTATTTCACAGGCACTTAAGCCACATGATCACAAACCATCCATGTCTTGTCCAGACATCAGCATCACTATTTCCATATGAATCTAGGTCAAGGCGATAGCAAAATGTTAAAAACTTGGCGTGCTAGGAAGCAAAGCAAAGAGGCCAGGGGAGAGCTCAAATTCAGTTTCTAGTTCAGCTCTACGGTGTCGCAGAGAGAAAGTTAGAGCTGACCCCACCGAGTCAGCCCGTCTTGTGATAGGGCTGGCATTTAATAGCCACACAGACGGCTGAAACGTCCAAATTCAAATCCAGTTCTAATCTCCCAAATGCCATAAGTCTTTTCCCGCTCCTCTTCATACCCATGTACACACAGTGGGGGAACAGGAAGAAAGAGAAAGACTCAGGCAAAGCTGTTCGCACGTAAAAATCAATGAAGCTGCAAAGTCTGTTCTATATGATGAAAAATTAATGCAAGTTAATTAATTTTGAACCTTAATGAATTAATGTTTGTAGAGCACTTTGAGATTCTTGGATGAAAGATGGTATAAATGGGTTTGGGTATTGCTTTGTGATGTCATTCTGGGACATTGAGTTCAGGTGCCACAGAGTAGTATTATTAACACAAAGAATAATAATTACTCCTAATAAAACAACCTCAGATATATAGGATTGTTGTTAAATTTATTTTTCTTTTTTTTTTTTTTTTTTTGAGATGGAGCCTCAAGCTATCCCCCTGGGTAGAGTGCCATGGCAGCACGCTCACAGCAACCTCCAACTCCTGGGCTCAAGCGAGTCTCCTGCCTCTGCCTCCCAAGTAGCTGGGACCACAGGCGCCTCCCACAACGCCCGGCTATTTTTTGGTTGCAGCCGTCCTTGTTGTTTGGCGGGCCCCGGGCTGGGGATTCGAACCTGCCACCTTAGGTGTATGTGGCTGGTGCCTTAGCCTCTTGAGCCACAGGCGCCGAGCCTGTGGTTAAATTTCTAAAGATCAGTTTACATTCTGCAGACAGAGTACAGTAGTATGGGAGAAGTTAGGAAGCTGGGGCATTCTACTATGCCCACAGGGGAATCCACTTGTAATATCCAAATCCTTTTGAAATAATGGGAAAATGGTTGACAAAAGAATCATTCCAAATTAATTGCTAACAGATCTCACTATAAATTTCTGCTCTAGCTAAACAAAACTGCTCATTTTTAACACAATGCCCCACATTTTCTGACCTGGGTGTCTTTGCTCTGCTTTTCCCTGCATCAGGAGTGACCTTGACCCATGTCCATTCATCAATGTCCATTCATCAATGTCCTCTAAAGTGTCACCCTTCCATGAAGCATACCCCAAAGGTGTGCGAGGTAAGAATCCCTCAGTTTCTTAGATTCCTTTAATTCTACATTCATGATATTATTAAGAAATATAGTCTATCCATCAGGATGGCAATAGTGATGCAAAATCTTTGTGATTTAAAACAATGTTTATGTTTTGCTGATGGCACATTATCAAGGGAGACAAAATGATTTTCCCAAGGTGGAACCAATATGCCATTGACACAGAAATTGCCCTGATTAGTATTAGTACTTTGAAGAATATTAGGTATTCACTGACTATGAGGAGTGTATAAAATACAGCTTCTGTAGGTTTAATTTCTCTGAGCTTATAGCTGTAAGTTTTTTCTTACTCCTTGAAGGACCTCCTCCCGTCTCCTTCCCTTCTTCCCCTTTTCTATTTAATGATAGAGACTCAAAAATAGTTTTTCCTATAAAATAAAAATAAAACAATAAATGCAAGAAGTGTTTAAATTGCTGAAAAATTATGTCATTTTACTCCTTAAAATTCCACATGAAAATTACTTCTTCTATATTAATATTAAAATCTTTATACTTAGAAAGTATGTCTTAGAAAGTAGACGTGCAAAACTAGCTTCCTCTCTTGTGTTAAAACAAAGAAGTGGCAAGTAAATTTTCCTTGTGTGTATTTGTTTTGTTATGTATTTAGATGTCAGTGATTTTGAAATAAATGATTACCAGTGTGACACTTGATAGTTGCATATTATTATGAGAAAAAACAGAAATCCAAAAAGAAAGAAATTAGTCCTATATAATCCTCTCCTGGAGTGATACATTCTTTCTGTGCCCTTACGAGGCCTTCTCTCTGTAGGAGTCTATCACTGGTCTCCCTTCTCTTTTTATAAGGACAGTAGCACTGTTAGATTAGAGTCCCACCCTGTTGGCCATATTGGAAATTAGTCACCTCTTTGAAGACCCTATCTCTAGATACATTCATATGGATCAGGGCCCACACAGATGACTACATTTAATTAACATTTAATTAATTACCTCTTTAAAGGTCCTATCTCCAAATGTGTCTTCATTCTGAGATATTGGGGGTTAAGGCTCCAATGTATGAATTCGGAGGAACTCAATTCAGTCCTTAAAGGCACCAATAAGTGTGACTATTTCCACAAATAGTTAAATAATGCTAGTATTTTAAATATATATGCATATATATTTATCATCTTCTTTTTATTCTTAACAACTATTGATCTCAGAAACTCCTTTTTATGGAATTCCTCCTCCCTTCCCCTCTCCCTCTTCTTTCCTTCTTTCCTCCTTTCCTTTCTCTCTGCCCTACCTCACTCAGTAGAATCTAAATTAAAACTACACATGGGGAGTCCGTGGAATGGTCTCTCCCATTTATAGATGTGAAGAAATAAAGACATGGAGACTATGCTGGTGTGAGGAGCATCTAGTGGGGATTGCCACTAAAGGGAGGGAAGATGGCAGCAAGCAGCACCACGCAAGGCTCTTGTTGGTTTGGGGACTCCTACCTGGAAATACAGCTTTCATTCTCAGAATACACCAGCCTCAATCATGACAACTGAACAAGTGACATTTCTAGAACCCATACCCATACCTCTGACCCAAAGAACACCTGAGGTTACATGTAAGAGCTCCTTGGGGGTGGTCATATTCAAGCTCACCTCAGAGTCTGTGTCTTGTTCTACATCTGTTGCCCCCAAAGCTCATCAGTCTCCTTACTGGCATTGCTTCTTAAGGCTATAACCGGTAGCCCTGTTATTCAGGTATTAATTCCAGGATATTCATAAGCTCGTTATTTGGAGGTACTCCTCTTTTCTGTTCAAATAAGCATTATATTGAAGTGAGGAGAAGCACACACTCCCTAACCACACTGCTCACAATCACACACAAGAGTTGCTGGAGCCCTCGGCTTCTTATACACACAATTCCTCATTTGCCTGGCTGTTAACAGCCATCACCCATGTTACACCACCCTGGGTTGTAACAGAGCTCCTTGGAGTTTTGGCTAGAAGGCAAAATATTTGTATGACACTGCCTAATACTAAAATCAAAACAATTTCTTTTTTCTAACCAGCCACTCTTCCTCTTCCAACTTCAGGTATTCTAGTTCCTGCCCTACAGGTAGTTTTACTTCCCCAAAAGTTGTGTCATTAGAGAAACTCAGGGGTGCTTTCCATTCCCCAAATTCTCATCATCTTCATCCCAAGATGATTTGTTGAATCTAGTTATTATTCTCCTTGGAGGTTATCAGAGACTATGCAGACAGAACCATTTCCAGCCTCGAAACATGTCTATGTACGCATATACCTAAATTTGCAAAAAGCGTGAAATTTAGGGAACTGTTGGCATCTTGATACACAAAGCCATTTGATGGGTCACATCTGCCCCCAATATGAGGAAAAGTACAATCAGCACAGAAAGTGGTGATATGACCCGCCATCAAATTCAAAGAAAGTGAAAAGCTTTCTAAAACACTTTTAAAAGCTAGGCTCTGATATATTGGGCAGTTAATTCATCCACCCAAGAATTAATATGTAGGATTTGTGAAATGCACAACCCTAGGAGTGTTTATTTAAACATACATAAGATCTCAAAGCGCTATCATAACATGGGTTCCCTGCCTCCATTTTAATTTGATTGAAAGCTTCACTCAACTACTTGTTATCCTATATAGCTTAGAGTGAAGCTTCCATAAACTTTCTTTCCAAATTGTCCAATCATCATCTTCTCTTATGTCTCTGGAGCATCCTCCAGAGAAAACCAGGACATTCGCTCAGTGACTGGCTCATAATAGGTACTCACTTATATTTTTGTAGCAAATAAACATGAAAGCAAAAGAAAACACAGGTCCAAAATAGATAACATCTTTTTATCTTAAAATACAATTGATGGGAAGATGTCATATTCAGCAGCTAAGAGTGTAAAATAAATGGGATTTTCCGTCTTCTCAACTCCCACTAGAGTTAAAAAGGCCTCTCAGCTCACAATTGTATCTTCAGTTAGAGGTTATGAATTGAGGTGGACTGGACTCCCCTAGAAGTCACATCCTTCACCTTGTTCTAAGGCACATCTGAGCTGCGGTGGGTGGGGCGGGAGCCTGGAGGAGCGCGGGCGGCTTGGGGGGTACGTTGCGGAGGCGGGTCTCCACCACCTTTCCCTCTGCACCTCGAGCCCCGGAGAGAGGGTTGTCTGCATAGGTGTCACGAACCCTTTGATTCACAGCTTTCTCATCTGCCTGCACAATGCTTTGGTGCCTTAATAAGATTCAGCTGAAAAGAGACTTCCTTCTTTTTCACAAATTGAAAGAGAAAATCTGTTTGGACATTTTTAAGGGAAATGGGGAGAAAAAAAAAAAACCTTCTGAGTTTTCTTGCATTTTTTTTTTCTTTTAAAGTTGTTTCTTTTTCTTAGCAGCTTTCCAACTTTTCTGTTCATAGCAACTGAGTCTTCGGGTGGGGGGATTAGACAAAAGAAATAATAAGAAAATATTCACATTTTAGATTCATGGACTTGAAGGTCCAAATAGGGAATTCCACCCAGCTGATAATTTGTAGCATGAATTTTTTGTTTAATTAGTATTATAGACATAAGTTAACAGTATTTTTTGGCTGACAGAGAAATTTATCAAATACTTAGGCACTTTTAAACTTTATGTTTTATTCAGGTATAAAGGGCAAAGATCTAAACTCTTCAGTTCTATGAATTTGACAACTTTCTAAATACATAAAACTATCAACCAAAGTAAAATACAGAACATACCTATCACCACAAAAATGGGTCTCTCTCTAGTCAATTTCCCTCATTCCTAAGGGGAAATTGTCATATTAGTTTTACCTATTCCTAATCTCATTAATATGTAACATATATTCTTATATCTTTGCCTTCTTTCATTCAATATAGTGGTTGTACCAAAAGTATGCTCATTTTCATTGCTAAGCAGTATTTTATTGTGTGAATGTACTACAACTTATTCTGTTGAGGGTGTTGTTTAAGGTTTAGTAGCCAAACAAGAGGCTGATGTGAACATTCTGTACAAGTCCTTTCTGTGAACACATGTCTCAATATGGGCAAATACCTAAGAATAAAATTGGTGGGCTATCAGGAATCGTATACTTAACTTAAAAAAATCCAGCCTTCCAATTTTTCAGAGTGGTTTTACTACTTTACAATCCCATCCACAATGGATGAGCATTCCAGTTGCTCCATCTTCTTGCCAACATTTAGGGATGGCCATTTTTTCTTATAAAAAACCCACTGTGGGTGGTGCCTGTGGCTCAAAAGGGTAGGGCGCTGGCCCCATATGCTGGAGTTGGAGAGTTCAAACCCAGCCCCAGTCAAAAAAAAAAAAAAAAAAAACATTGTAAGAGATATAAAAATTGTATGTTATTGCAGTGTTAATTTAAATTTAATTTGCATTTGTCTCATGACTAATGGTATTGATCAACTTTTTGTTGATCACTTGTATATATCTTTTTTGTCATGTGTCTATTAAGTTTTTGCCATTTTTAAACTAAGCGCTTTGTTTTCTTATTGTTTAAATTTTTGAATTTTTATACACATATTCTGAATGAGGTCATTATTGAGATATCCATTTGGGGATATCATTCCAAATTTGTGGCCTGTGTTTTCTTTCCTTACTGGTCTATATATTGATTGAAAAAGGTTTTAATAAAATCCAATTTGTAATTATTTCCTTTTATGGTTTTTGTTTATCATATCATGTTTAAATATTCTTTTCTCTGACCCAAAGTCATAAACATGTTCTCTCTTTGGCTTTTGAGGCTTTATGGTCTTAGACTTTTCATTTAGAACCAGAGTGTACCTCAATTTAATTTTTGTATATAGGTGAGGTAACAGTCTAGGTTCTATTTACATCTACATAGATAAGGAGTTGTTCCTGCACTCTTCTTGGGATAGCTTCTTTCTCATATGTAAGACTTTTATCTTGGGACTATTATAGAGTCACATAATTGTAGAATCACATAGAAAATAATAAAGAGAGAATCTATGTATTATTTCCCACATTTCCCCCAATGGTAATATCTTGCAAAGCCATAGTACGATACCACAGCCTGAATATTGACACTGCATTGGCTTTTTCCCTCAATGTAATTCTCTGACGCATTCATTCAGGTTGTCAAGTATATCAATATTTTGATTCATTTTATTGCTGAGTGACATTCTACAGCACAGTTTGTATTAACCATTTACCTATTGAAGACCAGCTAGGTTGTTTTCTGTTGGCCTTCTTATGAATAAAACAGCTATCACATTTGTGTTGAGGTTTTTGAATGAACGTAAAGTTTTCAATCCCCGGGAAAAAAGCCAAGGAATCCAGTTGCTCAGTTGTTTGTTAGTTGCATGTTTAGATTTCCAAGTAAATGCCAAATTATTTCATTTTATGTTCCTACCAGCAATGCATGAGTAATCCAGTTGCTCTCAACCTCTCCAGCACTTGGTGTTACCATTATTTTCTCTTATTTCAGCCATTTGATAATATGTACTGATGCTTCCTTGTGGTATTAAGTTATATTTACATAATGGCCAAAGATGATGCTGAACATCTTTTCATGTGCTTATTTGCCATCCTCTTCTGTGAAATATCTATTCATGTCTTTTGCCAATTTTCTGATTAGATTACTTATTTTACTGTTGATTTTTGAGAGTTGTTTATACATTTTAGGAACCAGTGTTGAGTATGTGCTCTAAAAATATTTTCTTCCAGTATGTATCTATACTTTTTTTTTTTTTCCAGAGACAGAGTCTCACTTTGTCACCGTTGGTGGCTGTCATAGCTCACAGCAACCTCCAGACTTGGGCTTAGGTGATTCTCTTACCTCAGCCTTCTGAGCAGCTGGGACTACAGGCACCCGCCTCAACGCCTGGCTATTTTTTTCTTTTTCTTTTTTTTTCTTTTTTTGCAGTTTTGCTGGGGTGGGGTTCAAACCCCCCACCCTCAGTATATGGGGCCGGTGCCCTACACACTGAGCCACAGGAGCCACCTTGAACCTATTTTTTAAATCTTCTTAACGTGGTCTTTTTCAGAGCAACAGTTTTTTATTTTTTTTTTATTATTTTTTTTATTAAGTCATAAACACATAGATCATGTATACAATAATGCATTTATAGGGTACAACGTGCTGATTTCATACAGAATTACATCACACTGGTTAATACATACCTCATCTCATTTACTTAATTATTGTGTCAAGACATTTATACACTACTACTTAGTAGCTCTGACATATACCCTAGCATTATGCACCACAGGGGTGATCCCACTATTCACCATCCCTCAAACTAACCTGCCCCCCTCATCTCCCCTCCCCCCCTCCTTTATCCTGGGCCATAGTTGTGATCTATTCTTCATATGAAAGTGTGAGTGATTGTAAATTCATTTCATAATGGTACTGAGTACATT
>NW_003852419.1:16786294-16786711 GCF_000181295.1 Otolemur garnettii
CTCTGAGAGCGGTTCAAAGAATAGTCTCAATTCTCCTAATTCTAAGCAACCCACTCACATTCAGCCTCTCAATGCTCAAAAAGGAGAAAAGGAGTGCACGAAAGATAGGTGTATGTTTTGGTGGTGTTTTTACCCCCATGTATATAACAAAAAGTTGCTCAATGCCAATGTTAGACAAATTCAACTGGACTATCTACTTCTAAGCTGCCTTCATTTTGAAAACACAGCATAAATCTGACCTCTCCAAATTGTCTCTGAGAAAAAGAATTGAAGTAGAAAAAATTCTCTCTCCTGGGTGTTCTTACACTTTTCTTTTTCCCCTCTGGGGTTTTGTCACACTTATTCCTAATGGTCTCCACTCTCCTCCCTCAATGAGGTTCTTTGCTGCCCTCTCTCCCTGACCTGACTGTAGACAAA
>NW_003852419.1:16787435-16792218 GCF_000181295.1 Otolemur garnettii
GAATCTTGTTGACATCAACGCTCCAGAGAACAAGGAAATCATCTCTGCTTTCTCAGCCCATCTCCACCCATCAGTGGAGTTTTTATATATCATTATGTTGTATTTAATTCAGACCTACAAAAACTCATCCCCAGGGAAATTATCTTGCAAACACAGGCCTCTAACAATTCCCCAGTGTAATGATCCCTTAACCTTTCAGTAACAGTTCATCTAAAAAAATACTGCTTGATCATCTACTGTGTTTCACGTCTTACAATAGGTGCCAAAAATGTATAAGTGAGTGGGGGGAGAAGAGGAAATACAGGTACATTCCTGCTCTAATGGAAAAATAAGCAGAGCTACAGATGCCTAATAAAATTATTGTCTGTTTGGGAATCACACAGTGTGGTAGTAAATCTCCAAAGATGTTCCTTTGTCCACCTTGACTTCAGGTGTTCATGGCCTTGTGTAGTTATGCCCACACATTGGAGATGGACTGGCCCTTGGTGCATTATAACCAACAGAATGAGGTCAAAGTAGTACCAGCCCAGTTTCAGGTCTGAGTGGTGAGCAGGCCTGACAGATCTTCCTGGGTTTTTTTATTGTTGTTGCTGTTTACTTTTTGTTTTGCTTTGCTTTGCTTTTGAGGGGCTTTAAGTCACCATTAAGTAGTCCGGCTCCCTGCTAGAAAGACTTTATGGAAAGGCCACATGAAGATGGGAGGCCCTCAGACCACATGGAGAGAAAGAATCCAAGCGGAGCTCACTTTCCAGCCAACCCACCAAAGTCCCAGACATGACAGTGAGGCTTCTTGTATGCTCCAACCCTGTTGTATGCTCCAACCCTGTTGCAAGCCCCAGACCCAGCCAGCATAACCTGGACCAGGAGAGGCTTAGCTCAGTCCAGTCAACTCACAGGCAAGGAAAAGCAATAAAATGGTCATTGATTTAAGGTACACATTTTCAAGATAGTTTTTTATGCATCAATAGAACCTCTTCACTGCCATTTTTACTTGGATTACCTTGGTGAAAGTATTGAACCTTCAGAAAGCTGTTTCCTCAACTCTCACTTGGGACAAGAATAATATTTTACAGAGCCGCCATAAGCACCAGATATAATATACGTAGAATACCCAGCATTTGTTGTTAATAAATAGTAGTAATTACAGGTGATTAGAGGTTGTTAGTTTTTTGACACATTCTCAAAGGATTTTTATTTCAAATTGGTATTCTGACAACTATCACCCTAACCCCAAGTTGCTATTCATGTTTGAGAAGGCTGTTTCCTATCTCTATTTGCATAAAGTCAGGACTGAACGTGAACACTTTTCTATCCACACAGAAAATTCAGGAGATAAGAACCTATAACCTACCTGACATATTCTGCATTTTTAAAATAACCTACTTGCTTTATTTTGTATAAGCAAAATATGTATTCATTTGTTATGCCAATATCGAACAACAAAAATTGTTAAACATTGCATTACAAAATTCTGACCCTTCCCTCTAATTTAATGCCTCCTGAGAAGCAATGGAAGATTTGTAAAATAAATGATGTAAAACATGGGACGTTTGGAGTATGACAAATCTCATTTATTTTCACTGTCATCACTCACCGTGGTATATATTACCTGTTTCATGCAGACTGAAATATTACAGATGTTTCCAAAATATTGGATTATGGAGAGACCTCCTAAATTTCTCATCTGGTCAGTTTCAGTTGCAATCCACATCTGCAAAGCTTCTGCATGTGTGTGCTTTAAAAGCTTCAGCTTCTTGTGTCTTCATTCCTGGACCCATTGCACAACCAATGTCCAGCCAAACAGAACTCGAAAAGAGTTCCTGACATTCCACAAGGCACGTAGGATTGAAGAACAAGGAGGCAAAAGATAAAACTAGTTATAACTATTCATTAGTTTTTGGTACATCAGATAATTCGCGCAATGGCTTCAGGGCTTTAATTGAATCACTTTTCCCACCTTGTCTTAATTTTAATTATGCGGCAATCATTATTATCAACCTGTGCAAAGGAACCATATGAAAATGTGACATATGACAATATACATTTACCTAAGCTCCAGGACTACAGTGACCTACAGGCAATTAGCTACTGCCTCTAGCACTGAAATGGCCAATTAAAGAGTTAACGAAATGCCCTCCAAATCACCTACATGTTCAGGTTTTCTGGACTGCCAGGAACGTTGCACTTCAACTGATGTAATTTTTGACTGACTGATTTAGTAAGTCTACATCTGCTAAAATTCCAAACTCATGCCTGTAAAACTGAGGAGTCAGGTTTTATGAGGTGCTTTCACTGTCATTAAAGACGATCCCACCTTAGCCCTTCTCCTAACAAGACAATCTTGCAGCCGTCATTAGGAGATGTGATCCTAGCTTGTCATCATGGAAAAAAATGGCTTGCTAGGTCAATGAGGATGGTACCGAGTTCATCTCCGGGATGTAAGACATTCATTCTAGTGACTATAAGCCAGAGACTAAATATAAAGAAGAAAGAATGGCAGGAAGAGAGAGAAAGAAAAAGGAGGGAAGGAAGGAAGGGAGGGAGGGAGGGAGGAGGGAGGGAGGATAGACAAGAAGGAAGAAAGGAGACTTCAAATTGTAAAACACTTTGAAATCTTTCATAGGAGCTATGCTATCATTAAAATATGGAACAAGCTAAGCAGAAAGGGAAGCAATAGTCTCATAATTTTTTCATTGTTCCAGGTATTTTATCTCCCAATTCTGACTCTATAGTAAGATTTTGATAGATTGGTCCCCTTGGGTGTAGATCCTGAGGTGAAGATTTGGTCAGTAAGTGGACCTGCAAAGGCCCAGGAGTGGAGTGAGAAAGCAGACAAGAAAAGGCAGGAAGTCAACACAGGGTGTTGAGCAGATTACCACTGTGGTCAACCATAGCTCATGCCTACGGGGACCACTGAATGGCAGGGTCAAACATGCCGAGACATCCCCATAAGGGACAAAAGTCAGCCTTATTTATCAATCATTGGCCAAGAGTGCACTCAGAGTCTGCTCTGGCCTTCCCCATGTGAAGTGTGGGCATGCTCCAATAGCCAGAGGAAGACTCAGGCACTTACAGCAGAAAGTCTTTAATCTGAATGGGGTGACAACATTGAGATCAGATGTCAAGAGAGTTTGCTATAAAAATTGACCCAAATTAAGTGTGTCCAAAGAATACCAAATTTGGGTCTCATGGTGGGTGGGTCTCATGGTGGCTCAGTCTACATGGCTCATTCATTATCCCTTGGATATAAAACTGATCTGTTTGCCTGTTGTAACCCAATTCAATCCTTAAGATACGTCCTTGGTGTGAAACGTTTCAGAGCATCACCCTTGAACTTTGGGATATCATAGAATGGAGGGGCCAGTGAGGATCAAGAAGCAACTTATGATCTATAGAAGAGCTCACTAATTCTCTATAAATCACATGTTCTATGTGACTGAACTAAATATACAGAAAATATTATGTTTGCCAAATTAAAACAAATTGGAATGCAAGCATAATAACTGAAAATGTTCTGAGATACAAAAACTAGAAGAGAAAATTTGAGTCTTACAGAAGTCTAAAACACATTTCAATCAGTGATCAGAACTCTCCTCTAAACTCATCGGTCTGTGACCTGGACCTGCACATTAAATACCACAGGGATAAAGATACAGAGGGGAAAGTAGAGCATGTTGGGTCTGGGTTTTAGATAAAAGCCTAAGTCAGACACGCTAAGAGGGGCTCTAACTTCCTCTGTCATTCTTACCTGAGAAATCATTTCTGAAAGGAGGCCCAGATACCACAGAAAGAGAAAATCCTTTTTCAGATGGCTTCTTAGCAGAAACCCCAGGAAGCTCAATCAGCCAGTCAATATATATGCAGTGGGTGTATCAAGAGATATCTACTAGGAACCTGAGAACAGGCAAGCACCAAGCTCATGCTTAGGCTCAGAGAAGCCAAACTATCTGGCTATGTCATTCTACATTGTCCGAAGATGGGCTGATGGATTGATGGGTTAGGGATTGAACAGGTGAAGGAGGGAATTCCCCCAGGCCAACCTTTCTGTGGACAGTAACCTCTCTGTAAAACCCATTTCATCCTGAATGCTTCAAGCATGTTGTTATAAATGATGGCTCCATAAATGATGGCTGGTGGCATAACACACAAACAGCATGAAGACTTCTTCAGTACAAATTGTAAGACCTACAATTCTTTTTTTTTTTTTTACAGTGAATTCTTCAGTGCATTGTAAGACCTACAGTTTTTTTTTTTTTTTTTTTACAGTAGCCACTATATTTATTTTATTGCCATTTTTTTCTTTATTCTTTTTTATTATTGTTAAATCATAGTTGTACACATTAATACTATCATGGGCTACAGTGTGCTGTTAAGACCTACAATTCTTGAAGTGCTGTGACAATTCTCCCAGGTAAGGACTAAGGGAACACACAGAAGAGCAAAACTCTTTACAAATCCATAGCAACACCCTTTGGCTGGGGTCTGCAATCCCGGCTTCAAATGGTTAGGGATGTCTACCACCTCGGAGAAGGTTTTCTAGCTTATGGAACAAATTCTTTTCCTCTCACTTGATTCTTTCCTTCTATGCTAGATAATCTTCCACTCACATGGTGAAGTTTTCTCTCCTTTCTACAGGTCATCTTCACTTGTATCTTCATATTTCAACCTTCCACTGATTGTATTTTTGCTAATAAAATCTTCCCACTACTCTTGTGCTACCATCCTCTGGAGGTGCCCTTACATACCCCCAAATCAGTGCAGTCAACAGAGCAGATATATTAGG
>NW_003852419.1:16793065-16814511 GCF_000181295.1 Otolemur garnettii
ACCGTTCCATCATTCAGTCCACATTTTACTCATCCAAAATGGTCGTGAGACCAACCCCAATTCAAGGGGTGAAGTAATAGAACCCCATCTCCTGCTGAGAGGGCATGCAAAGTCCCATTGCAGAGGAAATTGATAGAACAAGGCTGTTAACCAGAACCATCAGTGGACTGTCCCATTAACAAAACAGTTCAGATAAAAAGGCGGCTATAAGGAAGAAAAAACAGCAACAGCAAGCACTCCTTTTTTAAAACTAAGAAAGGAGTTATAAGTGTAACAATTGTTTATTCACTTATTTGATAAGACTTTCTAGCTTGCTACTGGGTATACACATGATTCAGATATAGTCTCTCTTCTCAAATGGTTCACAATCTCATGAGTTTGCACAGAGCAAGCATCATTCGAATGCTGTTTTGCACATCGAGAGAGCTACTCAGAGAATATTAGTCGGTCAGTGATGGCAGAAATGCTAACACACTGATGGCAACACACACAAAAAGAATATTTTTTTCTTGAGGTCACAGTGTTTTACTAGGAAAATAGAATAAAAGCTTTGAAAACAAAACAATCCTAAAACAGAAATAAATAAAAAAAGAAACATAAAAACTTGAAAATTAGTCATTTTGCAAAATAATATGAAACCAGAAAAATAGTTCCTCACTCGTCTGGCAGTGACTGGGCTCAACAAGGCACACAGTTGTCAGAAAACATTCTCTGAGACTCCACCAGGTTCTCCTTGGGGGACAGTCCTTTAGGGTTTACAGTGTGCTAGAAAATGAAGAAGATTTAAATGTCCAAGAGAGACTGATCTCCCTGTGTAATTCTCTCCTTTTGTCTGTGGGGCAAGCGATGCATCTCCATTGGCAAAGTCAAAACACCAGTCATGAACCTTCCTAGTCAGAAGGCAGCCACCACCAGTACGACATAGGAGCTTCTCAGAAACAAGTGACCCAGAGCAGGGCAGGAGCCCTAAGTCAGGCAGCGTCCCCAGGTCATCTAATTTCCAGGTCAGGGGAAGGCAGAGGTCAGCGAGGATGCAGAGTACGTGCTCCTTCCAGTGTGTCGTCAAGACAAGGGTGAGGAGGAGGGAAGAAATTGACAACCCAAAGTTATTCTTACCTTGACACACACACCTACCACATCATACAATCACACACGTGGGGTCACACCAATCAACAGTGAAAAACCTCCGGCTTGGATTTCTTCTTGAAGACATCTCCCTCAGACCTGCCTGTGAAGGCCAAGAGAGCTGTGTGAAGGGGCAATGCCTGTGAGCTGCAACTAGGGGCTCACTTGATTTGAAAAGTGAATTTCAAGATGAAAATAATCAGGGAGAACCGAAGCCACCCAGTTGTTTATGTGCTCATGTGATTGTGTGGACGTGAATGCGTGTGATTATGCCGCAGTGTGTCTGCGTGTAATAGGGCATTAACACCAACTCACATAAGCTGCTCTGCTTTGAGTTGGTATTTTTTTTTTTAAGAAAATCAAGCCATATTTTTCCCCCTCTTCTCGTTCTCAAAGATGAAGCAGTTTACAGATGCTGAATCCTTTTTTAGGAATAATTCTCAATGCATCATTCAAATATCCTTTGAGCTGAGCACACGAAATGCACATCATGAATACATATAATCACCGCCACAGGCCTTTGTGAAGACTTTGAAAATAGCATCTGAAAGAGCCGATCGTGGGTCTCCATCTGAGGATGTGCATTTGGTGGGTGAGTGGGGCTGAGCTGATTCGGGCCACTTTATCTCTTGAATAGGTCTTATTCCATCTCCCGTGGTTGGAAACACTGACCATTACAGAGACTCTAGTAGTTAAAAAGGTAATTCACAATTTCTAGAGCCCTGTAAGAATTGTATGGTTAACTCTGTCCAATGCTGAGGGTATTTTTGGAATTTCAACACAAAGAATACAAATAAATATATATATATTTTTAAATATTAGCAGCTTAAAGCTAGCTAATTTCATTTGTTTGTAGGCTTGCTTGGGGATGATGTGATCAAATTTCCAGAGCCTAATGTTACAAACTCTTTGCTTTTTATTTACCTGCTAGAAACATTTGCAAATGCTCACTGTGCCGTTCAACAACCACGATCCAACGATCCAGTGAAAGGCATCTTTCCTGCCATCACTGTGACTCCTTGCTAACAGCGTCACGTCAGGACTGTTTCCTTCACCTTCTTCTTCAACAATGTGCAATGAAGATTTTTAAAAAAATTATAGCTGTTCTCTGGAACTCAGAAAACTTAGCCTAGATGACTGCATGTCTTTTTCTCTTGTCCCATCGAGATGCTGGAAGGTCTGAAATCATATACTTGTCCCCCCCCTTTATTTACAGCTCCTGATCCTGGAAGTCTGTGATTAAAAACAGCAGGTATATAAGGTAAGAAGCTTCCATTCTCCAGTTCATAGCGCATAAGATTTTCTGGTAAACTCTTTCATGTAAACCTAAAGCTCATTTGTATAACGCAACACCACAGAGGGCTTCCAACTGCCCCCAACCCCTTTTCCAGACCCAATGGTCCTTATATATTTTTAATCAGTAAAATATCCAAAATCGTGTTAATTGAAATATAATACAGAATTCAAAACATTTATATCTCATTTCCATTTTATAAAGATTGCCTTTGCAATTCAAAAGGTAGAAGAATTGTTAATAAGGAAGTGGTCCATGTAACCCTCCATCTCCACATACCAATAGTAATTACATTAAAATGAGGGAAAATAGCATATTTCATTTATGTACAATGTATAGCCAAAGAGTTCTCATATGTATTTCTATGTTCTATAGATAATTCAAAAATAAAATATATCTTTACCTACCCCCTAAAATCCAAAGTGTATTTCTTAATTTAGAATGCAATTATTGAGTGCCTTCTTTTCATTCAACAGACATTTCGGGTCATCATGTTTTTAAATGAAGAGTAAAGCAACTTTATTGTATAGAAATAGTAGAATAATTAAATATTAAAATATATTAGAAAGCAAGATGCAATTTACAATCAACTCTTCCAAGTGCATGGTGATCAGCACACTAAAAGTTATTTTTGGAGAACCTACAATATGTTGCATTACAAATGAAATCCATGGTCTAGTCCCTAACTTCATGCATGTTGAACGTTTCCCCCAAATTTATTTTGGGGGAAAGCAGCAGAGGAGTGGGGCTTAAAAGGGCACAGTAACTGGCGAGAATCTGCTGAATCAGTTCTGGGTCTTTTCCCTGTAGACAAATCCATGGCAGCAGCAAATCCCAACAGGCAAGCTTTAGGACCAATCTGAGTGTTTCTTGATGTAAAGAATTAAATGCTTTGGCACATGATAAGCACTTAGACTATCTCTAGCCTATAATACTCAAGAAATGTTAACCATTATTATTGTCTTGCTGTTTTATTTCTCTGATTCCTTGACAGTCTCTCACCAAAATCTGGCCATCCATCCTGATGGCCAAGGGAATCCAGGGCCAGCACAGTTTCAGGTATGTGAGTAAACGGCAATAAGCATTGTGTGAAAAATATTGCAGTTATGGCACACAGTCATTGGTATTTAGGTTTAATACTTTTGCCCCTCCCTGATGAGACTTCCCATCACAACTGCAAACAAAATTCTCCCTTCAAAAATAAAAAATAAATGAAGGAAAAGGAAGGAGAACAGGAGGGTAAAAGAAGACCTGGCATAAGTAGAAAACTCCTCGATTTCACCCTACCATAAACAGTGGAGAGGGAGTTTGGATTTGGGGGGAGCCTGTGAGAGGTTTGTGTGTGATTTTTCTTGATACTGTAATTTTAAGAATATTTTTTGGATCAGTTTGTGTTTCACAAGAAAGAATTTGATAGTTTAAGAACATTTAAATAGGACATTCTCCTTTTTTCTTCAGAATTTGTATTTAAGAATTTTCTTTTCAGAACTTCCACATGAATCTTGGAAAAGACAACTGAAATAAGTTGGGATCTCCTCCCAATTCTCAACCACAGAAGGTGCAGATAATAATATTTATTTCATTTAAATTTTTGTTTGTTTGTTTATTTGAGACAGAGTCTCAATTTGTGGCCCTCAGCAGAGTGCTGTAGTGTCATAGCTCATAGCAACCTCAAACTCTCAGGCTCAAGTGGTTCTCTTGCCACAGCCTCCCAAGTAGGTAGGACTATAGGCTATTTATACAGGTGGAGTCTCATTCTTGTTCAGGCTGCTCTCAAACTCCTGAGCTCAAGCAACCCACCAGCTTTGGCCTCCCAGAGTGCTGGGATTACAGATGTGAGCCACCGCATCCAGCCTTCATTGAGTTCTTGAGAGATACTATAGACTGAAAATGATCCCAAAAGATAGTCACGTCACATGACTGAAGAAAGGTTCTTTGCAGGTGAGATTAAGTTAAGGACCATAAAATGAGATAATCCTGGATTATCCATCCAGATGGGCCCTAAATCCACATCCAGATGGGCCCTAAATCCACATCCAGATGGGCCCTAAATCCAGTGCAAGAGTCCTTACAAGAGAAAGGCAAAGGGAGACTGGAGACAAAGAGAAGACCCAAAGATGGACAGAGAGGTCCACGTGAAGACCGAGGCAGAGATGGGGCCACAAACCAAGAAACTTCTGGAGCCCCCAGAATCTGGAAAAGGTAAGAAAGGATTATTCTCTGAAGCCTCTGGAGAAAGTGAGGCCCTCCCTACACTTTCATTTTGGACTTGTAGCCTCTAGAGCTGTGATAGAATAAATTTCAATTGTTTTAAGCCAAGATGTTTGAAGCAATTTTTCACAGCAGCTTCAGGAGACTGCCAGAGAGGGTCAAATGAATTAACACACGGAAAGCACGCCACTAGTTCCTGGAATATTCTCATTCATTCACTCATTCATTCAACAAACATAAGTATTTTCATGTCCCAGGACGACGACTCTTATACTAAGACTATGGGGGGCAGAGAAAGGGAGGTTTAGTCAGGAAATTACACACCTATGATTTGATACAGCATTTCATTACAAGGTGAGTTCCACTGTCACTGATTAACTAGCTTTGCTTTGGGTTTCCATTGAATGCTTTCCCTGTTCTGCTGAAACGTATCCCCCCCAATACATACACATCTGCAATTTCTGCACCTACCCACATTCCAAAGCTTCTCTTTGTTGCATCTTTACCAACCCCGACTTCCAGGGCAATCCCAAAGCTGTCCCCATGGATAGCAACCTCTAAAAGCTATGGAAAATATAAAGAGGCTATTGCTCCTTACACAGGGATGTAGGATTCCTCGCCATCGAAAAGCAAGCTAGCCTGCTTTCTAAGTTTGCTCACTATCTCTACAATCGGGACCATCACTCACAAACGGACCTTCGTAAACGTTTATCAGTTATATATCTGTTTTTAGTTTTAGTAACTTTCTAATGGGAACACTGTCTTCAGCAACTGCAACTGACCCTAATGATATCAAACTCGTGGATAGAAGGTTCTTTACTTGATGGAAGCCTTTCTCCTTAAATTTTATTATCCCAGAGAGTAAGAAACAGGTGAGTCCTGTTCCTTTGTTTTTTAAACTTATTCTTTACTTTTATAATACATTTTTCAGCAGCAGTTTCTTCTTCTACTATATTTTGTAAAGAGCCCTCCAAGAGATGATTCTTTTAGGAAGTGATCGCTATGGCAGAATTATAAACAGCCAAATGTGTCCAGATTCATATAAATGTCCTGGATGTGACAATTTGCCCCCCACCAGAAGTGATTCTTTAATAAGATTGAGCAATTTACCTGAGAAAAGCGTTTGACAGAGACAGAAACTGTGTCGCTTGTCCAAAGGAAGGACACAGATAAATATTTTCATTTGGCTTTTGCTCGATGCCTGACTCTGAGCTAGACATCATTCACGTTTTTATCCATCACGCTTTAGACAACACTATTTTAGCCAACATGAGCAACCCGCAAAGTTCACGGGTGTGTACATGGTCCCACCTAGCCAGACAGTTGATTAGATGGACTTCAAGGGCTTGGACAAACGGATTCATTCATTTCAGGAAAAAAAAGTGAGCCAGATACTGAGTACCAGGCAATGCTATAATGGGTAGCTCAGCCTTTTTCTAAACCTTGGAATCAGGCCGGGGTCACTGATGCTAATTAGCAACAGACCAGCTCCTTATCCCACACAGGTCCCGTGAAGCTGAAGAAAATGAACCTGGTCTGCCAAGTTAGAGTTTTCACTTAATCTGGGGAGGGAAATGGGGCAACTGCCTTTAGCCAAATCCTCCTGCTAGGCTCTCTGTTGGGTACCAAACAGCCAGAGGAGGGCAAGGGATGGGTGAAAAGTAAAACACAATGGCTGAGGGAGGGCGCATGAATTAGGAAGCCAGGCATTGCTGCAGGAAAGCAGATGGCAAAAAGGGAGGAGTTGGGGAAATGTCAGAACACCCAAGATGATACAATCAAAGACAACTTTTCAAGGCCCATCCGTGTGTTCTGTTTTATTTTCCTAGGCTTCTGACATTCACAGCAATTTACGGATCATTGAATCACTAAACATTTATTAAGCACCTCCAATGAGAACCTTTCATCCACTATATGAGAAACTTTGCATATATAATTTTGCTTAATCCTTACAGTTATCCCAGGTGATGGGATATTTTACATGTAAGGCGTCTGACAGTTTGAAAAGAGAAGTCCCACCTCTAGTTAGTGGCAAAGTCATAACTCAGTTCCAGGTCTGCCTGACTCCAAAGCTCATGCACTTTCCACTGTGCCACTAGAGTAAAAATAGTAAGAAAATGGTTCATTAACTTTTGCAAGGGGGAATTTTTTAAATCAATACTTTAATAAAAAGGCCAGTGTTGGAACATTGTATTGCTTTAGGGAAAAATCCCTCCAAGATGAAGGTCCAGGAAAAGATGCTGCTCATTTTAATATTTCTTGTAAAATTTACAACAGGGAAAATTTGGGGGGCTATTGTTCTCAAAAGTTTCATATGATGGAGCACCTGGAAATAGGCATTTTCATCGTGAGCTAACTAAAAATTAACATAGAAAATGTAAAATATGCACAGACAGTAGATACTTTTTGCTAAAATAGACAACTTTGAACATTACATGCTAATAAGCAAGTACCATTCCTAATAAAAATTTGCAGAAGAAAACTTAAAATCCAGAAAATAATGTGTCAAATATGACTTTTCTGTAGTGTCTGCCTTGTGGAGCGCTTACTCTAATCCACTTTAGAATACTGGATTGTTATGCAGAATGTGAGAACTCACACTTTGGGGGATATTTTATACTACAGTGGGCTTGAAGTTTTGAAATCCAGGGCGAACATCCAGTGATGGATAAGTTACCAAAACTCTCACTTCTCAGAAGCGACCAGTTAAAAAAAGGTTGAGACTTTCACAGAGAAGCTCAAATATTCATTTGATTGGACATAGTTAGAAATCTGAACTTACCAAAATGTATAGATAATTCGTTAGAAGCAAAGTATAACAGGGCTTGGAAAGAATGTAGCAGAATCCCTGGGAGAACCTACTTTGCTAATATCTTCCTAAGTTCCGTATTTGCTTTGAGTTTCCTATATGACTTAGTGACTCTAATTCTTTTTTCTCAGCCTTTTACAACATGTGCCTCAAATGTGTTCATTTGAGCTCTAAGTAAACCCTGACATTCATGTCTACCCATCACCTTTGGGGGCGGACTTTCTCCCCACATCGTGATAACTAAGAGCCTGAGTTCACCTTTTGAGCCTCTGCACCAGGAACAAGATATTATAAAGTTTTGACCTTTGGAGATGGAGTTGTAAAGCATTACATATTGTATCATTTTTGTGTCCATATTCTGTTTCTTCTTTGTTGTGTGTCTTAAAGCCTGGTGTCTTCAGACCACCTTACGGGGGCTTCCTTGCACCCCCAGCATCTGCTGGGGTTCAGCCAGTGCCAATGCCGAGTGGGAAAGTGGGAGGAAGGATGGGTTGTGTTTTATGTTGCCCACTCCCCAGGTGTAGTGTTGGCCGTGGCTGCTATCTGGGATGGCCCTGTCTGATAGTGTGCTGGGTTCTAGAGCAGCCATAGCAAATTACCACGAACCAAGAAGACTACAGCAACAGAAACACATTCTCTTCCTGTCCTGGAGCCTGGGAGTCTGAAATCAAACTGTCAGCAGGTGTGTTCCCCCTTCAGAGGCTCTAGGGGAGAACCCTTCTTTGCAGCTCCAGCTTCTGAAGTCTGCAGATATTCCTGGGGCTGAGGCTGTGTAACTCTGTCTCTGCCTCTGTGAGGCTTTTCCTCTCCCCTCTCTGTCTTACGGTTCTCTTCCTTTTATGAAGACAGGTTGGATTTGTAAGGAATCATTGGATTTAGGGCCTGCCTGGATAATGCGGGATGATCTCATCTTGACATCCCTAACTTAGTTACACCTTCAAAGACTTTTTCCCAAGTAAGTCACATTCACAGGTTCCAGGTACACATCTTTTAAGGGACCACCATTTAACCCACTAAAAAGGCGATAGCACTGACAAGTCCTCTCCTCTGCTCCATCAGGTAGAACCTGCTCCATCAGAGGACACCCCACCGTGGATGGGTCCTCTACACTTCATCGACTTCATCATTTCACAGCTATGAAATAAATCCCTGTGTGAAACTTTTCTCCTTTTTCTTTAAACATATCCTTATAACTGTACGTGCACCCTGACTAAAGTCGTAATATCACCTATATACTACACTGTTGAGGATACGTTTTAAAAAAACTAAACATGATCTTATCAACTGAGATTCTGATACTAACCCCCAGTTTCAGCCAGAGACCCCATCCCATCCTTCATGGAATACATCTTCCATGACTCATACAGTAGGATTCACCACTTAAAATTCAGGAGTTTAAAATTTGGAAAGAACTTACAAAAAAGCCAAACTCGTTCTCTGTGCTTCTGCTGAGTTATACCAAGACGTTTACTATTTTGGTGCCTTGTAGGAAAAAGAAATAGGATCTTTACAATAAAGCTTTCCCTGCCCTCCACTAAAACAGAATGAACTTCCATAAACATATTTATATATGTTCTTCAAACTCCCCCAAATAATAAAAAAATTCAGTTAACCAAACTAATAAAACTCATTGTTTGACACTGTGGTGATCAATCACCTAATCTACCAGCCGTTATAATTTTTTAAATAATTCATTTCATACTGTGGGGATATCAATACTCATTTGTACATTCACCCTTTTTCTGATGCTTAAACATTAATTTATTTTTCTCTCTTTGCTGGTCTAACTTAATATGAACACATTCAAAGAACAACTTATTTGCCAGATGAAAGAAAATTCTGTCGGGTTTATTTTCTATTTTAGAATTTTTTTCCTTTAGGAAAAAACACCCATTTGCTCATTCTTCAGAATAACTGGGTTGGACTAGATGACTTCATCTTTAAGCCTACTTTCTGGAACACCCAGGAATTTACATAAATTGACTCCTCTATCATGTCAATACCATGATGTCACAAGGAATCCTGAGGCCCCTGGGGCTTCCATTGAATTGAGTAAAGTTGTTTCACTTTCCAACTAAATTTGGAAAGCGTTGTATGTGCCTGGATTAGATTCTATTCATAGACTCTGCCTCCTGCTGATGAAGGCCGAAACTAGTCTAAAATTCCCTGCAGACACTGCTTGATCAAGTTCAAATCAAACATCCCAAGCAGCGGCATAGACAATGCCCTTATTGGTACCTTTGGATTTCCCCCTCCTGTCGCGTCATCCCTCTCATGTTCATTACTTCAGGAGCCTGTCCTTGCCTCTTCTTGCCAAGTGTATGCACCTGAAGAAACCAGGCGCAAGTAGTGCATTTAAACCATGTTGCTAATGGAAGGTGTCTGTTATCATTCATGTCTTCCTTCATTCATTCATGCCAAATCTCCCAAGCATCTCCCATTATTTGTACCTTCAAAAATAATGCTTACTATTTCCTAGACAAATTTCCACCATGGTCTCATCTCTTAAATAGAATCTTCCCTACATGGTGTTCATAGAATTTAAAGGGAGTAGTGAAAGAGAAACGATATTTAGCACATGGGGGAAACGTACACACAAATGTGCATCTCCATGCATATACATATGCATATGTGAAATATGTGTGCAGATATTTAAAATTATGGTTTGAAAGGTGTTTGCCAAAATTCAGGACTTCAAGTAAAAATAGCTCTATCCCTGCATCAGTTAGTTTCTCTTGGAAACTTTAAAAAAATATAATATTTTTTGATGGCTTTACCCTGCGCTGCCCAGCTACATTAAGATAACAGTAAACTACATTCTTATGGCTGTCATAACATTTAGCTTGGTGCTGCTTGCAATGTGAGTAATCTATTAAGATATATAAGGTGCAAAATGCTGCCTTTGTGTCTTGGAGTTCTAGCTATCAGCTGTAAAAACCAAGTGCAATTACTGCCAGTGTGGGGCCTGGCTGCTTTCCACCGAGGCCCTCCTCGGCCAGAGGGTTTGCAGCAGTGACCCCTGGCAGCCTTGGCCACCGCCACTGGGGCCGCCCAGAGCTCCTTCTCCTTGTCTCTGTTCCCTCCGCTCCCTCCCTTCTCTTCTTTCTTGCTTGTCATCAATCTTACTAAAATGACAGCAGACAGATGTTAGCCTTTGCAAAGATCAAATGAAATCTATGGCTCTGGGGCTGTTCACCAAGGAGCAGAGCAGTCTACACCCAAAGCAGGCACACACACGGGCAGAGACTCACCTAGAATATATTTGCCAGCCCTTGCAAGCATTTCTTCATAAGCACTGGCCACTTGGTAAAGGATTTTGACAAAATGTAGTTCTTCAGTTGCTTCAGAGAAGTCTAGCGATGGACTGTTGGGAATTTCTTATTAAAGTGTGTGTGCACGTTCATTTAAAAATAATTATTAGTGCTCAACTTAGAGGAGACAGTATTTCATTTGGCCAGAAACTCATGGTTTTTAACCCCTTCTTCCCAAAGTTGGACTGTACCAAGAACCCCTCTGCCATTTGCCCTTGAGTGTTCAGATTTCTCTTACTGAGCAAACATTACTCCACAGAATAGCTATGCTGAATGTGCCCTTGTCTCATGCAATTTCTTTACATCAATGTACAAGACTATTTATCCCCAATAGAAATGTTTACCTAATCTGGAAAATGTCAGGCCATATGGTGTACATTGTATGAATTTCATCCGTCCTTTAACTCTTTCCGAAAGTCTTTTTTTCTTTTTTTTCTTCCCCCTGCTGCCCCTTTGTTGTGGACCAGGCAGAAATGATTAAAGGGGGATGGAAATCAGAAGAGAGGGGTCAGGGTGGGAAGGAAGCTGGAAGAGGCACAGATGGGAAGCACGGGGGAGGCTTGTCTCTTTGCTGAACGTGACATCTTATAGAAGAAAGGCCAAAGGAGTCTCAGGATCAAGGCAACCTTTGCACAAAGTTAGAGTAAATCCAAAATAATAATAATAATAAAAAAATCAAACCACATTACCAGTGACCTTAGGATGAATATGATGCATTATTAATAATAACAACCCCACAGGCTACCTGAAATTTAGAAAGACCAAATCACCTTTAGGCTATACCCCTCATCACTTCCTAGAAATAATGAAGTCTTAACTGCATGCAGAAAAGAGCAACCCTCTGGTACTCTGAGCCGAAGCAAATGTTTCTGTAATGTATCTCCCTACAGGATCTTGGTAAAAGATAGATAGCTATTTAAAATAAGCGATATCAAGGAAGAATAAACTATTATGTTTGTGCCAATGCTTATTCATGGTTTTATAACAAGACATATCTGTTTTCTTCATATAAATCTTGACTCTATATTTAGAGTTTGCAAACAATGATTCTAGTTTTTGGCTGCCTGCCACTTCTGATAGAAAGCTGGGATAGCCGTACTACATTACTATACCATTAAAAAAATTCCCAAAATTCCAAGTGCAGAACTTCCTAACAGGCAAGATAAAAATAGAGAGTATTCATATATATACAGAGGAAAAAGAAGGGCAAAAGTTTACAAATTTAATGGTGGGGCCAGAGAACATATGTAGTGTGGCTTTTTTTTTTTTTTGGTCAGTCTTTCTAAATTCTGGTCTCTACCCAAACTATAGATGCAGAAAAGGGATCTGCATTTTGGGTCTTTTTTAGCCTTCAGATTACTGCTGTCAAAAGGCCTCCGTTCTGTCTTAGCCACTCACTTAATTCTTACACAACAGTTCAGCATCCACCAAGCACTCAGCAAATAATGCCAGGGTTGACAGTGTCCATATCAATGTCAAGTAGTCGGATCCATTTTAGAAGTTCAAGCTCCCTAAAGAAAAATTCTTGTCTTCTCTCTCCCTCTCCCTCTTATACCTAATAGTTTTGAAAACACCTACTGGATACCAGAACATTATCATTCCCTTTTTTTAGTTCTTGGTTCTAGGGAAGGGGAAAAAAGATGCAACAACAATCCCACAATTGACAGTTCCAATAGCCTCTGTAAGCTAGTAGTGTTTTGGAGGTATAGAATTTGCTCAGGAGAATTCATTCATTCATTTGTAGTATGCTCATTCATACATTCACCTAACCAAAAAAAATGCATGCTGGTGTTCCAAACACTGTGCTAAATACTGAGGATACAAAGCTCAAGGACAGGATCTCTCTCTCAAGGATTCCCCCAGACAGACGAGAAAAGCAGCCAAGTAAACAGACCATTAGGGCACAGTGTGATGGGAGCAGAGAGACAACTGTGGGGGCTCTTCCATCTCAGAAAGTCAGAAAACTTGGAGGTAACATCTCCTGGGTTATATTAAAGAAAGAAAAGGGCAATTGTGGCAATCCAGGACAAAGACAGAAGCACGTGAGAAGCTTGGTATGATCATCTGGTGTAAGAGATGGGGACAGGGTTCAAGGAGGGGCAGCGGGCAATAGCAGATAGGGCCATACAAGAAGCCAGTTCCAATACCATGGCTAGGTGAAAAGAACTCTAAAAGCTTGATGGGGACACTAGGATGGAACTGATAGGGATAGGAAAGCCATTGGAAGATCTTCCTGAACATGAAAAGACTTTAAAATAAATACAAGAACTAAATACAGGAGTTGAATTGAAACACAATTCCAAGACCCATAAGTAAAACCAAATTTTGACATCACATAAAAAGTGAAAAATACCAATGGCCTTCAGTCATCAAAGGAATTCAGGAAAACACAACTGATGGGAAAAAATTAGAAAAATAACTTTAGCAAAGAAAAAAAGTGGAGTAAGATGTCACAGTGAACCAGAGTTTAGGAAAAAGTTTCTATTACTCCGAATGAACTTTGGTTATTAAACTGAATGTATTGCTAGTAAATCGTTTCTTACTGTGAAATGGGGAGAGAAAGCAAGGGCAGCCAACATAGGAACAGTCACTCTGCTCGGAGTGGATAACCAGCCTTGGCTATCACAGACACCACAATTTCTAAATCACATCTAGAGAAGAAAAAAATCAAACACATTAGTTCCATTTACAACCAATGTTGTTCAGCATATCAATTAAAAGCACAAAGTGCTCTCTCCGCACTCCTTCCACCCGATTTTCAAATATTTATTGGTGCATTATACTGAACATTTCATCACAATCAGTGTGGAAGTGATAGAAGCCCCGTAGAACACACTGCGCTTTTCATTACAAAAGTGGATGGAGCAGGACAAAGACTCAATTGTTAATATCTTAAAAACAACAGCATTAATTATTAAACAGAGATAGTAATACATGGAATTAGCTGGAAGAGAAATGGAATGAGCCATTAGGACAGTTTTTAATCCTCTATGAGTGTACTTCTAATAATAACCTTATTAAGTTATAGAGATAGTTGAGAAATATATCACTAACTCAAACGTCATAGATAAGAGATTGGAGAGAGGCTCAGAAAAGTCATAATTAGTATCCCACTTGGATTGCCTTGATTCTTATTTTGAATGATTCCAGGGGAGGCAAACTAAAAATAAAGAATAAGCAAAAGTGTATTTTGAAATGTAGACTCATCTTCATAGATAGGTAAAAATCAAGATACAAGAAAGAGAAAGAGAAAAGGAAAGAAAAAGAAAAGAGGGGAAAAAGGGGAGAGAGAGAGAGAGATAGTAATAGAGGAGGGATGAAGGAAAGCAAGAAGGATGGAGGGAAGGAACAAAGGCCAGAACAAACAAATGAAGGCAGGCCAGCCGCCAGCCTCCAGTGCTCCCCGGATGCACTGAGCTCCCAAGTCTACTCACCAGGAAAATATCTGTTTGTAGAACCATTACAAGAGACAATGAAGATGTGTGTGTCTGTTTTTTTTTTTTTTTTTAATTCAATGAAACTGTTTTTTATCTCTCAATTAATGCCAAACATTAATGTTAAGTAAGATAAAACCCACATTTCCAAAATCCTTGTTATCTACTCAGTGATTTTGCAGAATGCTGAGAAGCCTTCTGGGTAAGTTAGGCAGTCCGGTGTACCAGCGCCTCCTTGAGTTCCTCCTCCCCACCTGACTGCTGCTGTCTGTTCCTCCATGAGGGAGCTAGGAAGGACCATCCATGAAGGAAGAGGTAGGAAATGTCCTCCGGTCTTGAACACATTCACACATTGAATGTTTAGTCACTTATGACAGAAAGGAACACGTACTGAATCTTCATCTCAACTCTATCAAACTGCTGCACCCAATTTGTGTTTCCAACTTAAGCTTAATTCTAAGCTCATTTTTCTAATATGCTGCATGTCAGAGTGAAAGCAAGCTATTTGCCCTGGAATTTGCCTCTTTATATCATTCCAAAATTTACTCTATTGAGGTGCTTTGACACTAAATATTTTTTTTTAAATCAAATGTCTTAAGGTTCAAAAAAGATCTCAAAATTACACATTCTAATAATGGATTAAATATTGCCACCTATAGCTGAGATTAAGTTTTCTAAAACTGGTGTGTAAGAGAATAGTCATGGCCTCTGGGAGAATAGCAAAAAATGTCCATCCTCAGTTCCTTCTTATTGTTCAACCTATGAACAAAATAATAAAAATTAATAAGAAAGCAAGTATGGAAGAAACGTTTACTGAGCCAGATGTTTCACAGGTATCATCTCATTTAATTCTCAGAGCCTTCTTGTGAGATAGGTATGACACTCTCCCAGGATCCACAGCAAGCTGTTGCCACAGGAGCATTTCAATACCGCATTTGTCTTCTGAGATGGAATATTAACAAGCGTCCATTCGGAGCTCGGGCTCTACCCTGCGGTCCCTTGGGGGTTAATCCATGCCATTCCAAAGTTCAGTGTGGGGACACTCAGAACTGAACAGTGGGGATTTTAGAATGTTAATGGCTGGCTCTCCTTTGATTGGCCCAGAACAAATGCAGGGTACAGTAAATTGTCCTTGTCAGTTCAGCTCGCATGATGATATGCTTTACTTCTAGACATGCCTTGAATCTGTCCCCTGAATTTATGTTCAGAAAATAAACACTTCCAGACGGCAATAAAGCATTCAGTTGTGGCTGGAGAGTGCATAGCCTCGGCCCAACCAAAGCTCTTATCTTGGGAGGTTTTAAGGGCTTGAGCCGTCTAGGTTCCAAAATCGTGTTTTTCTTATATACCAGCCTGGCACAAAATGTATCCTTGCAAGCAGAACCCCAATATCAGGCATTTCCCCTCTTTTTGCTCTTCTCTTTCTCTTTTTTTCCACTCTCTCTCTTTTAGAATATTTGCTGCAAAGACTTTCACTTTGTGTTTCCAATTAGGAAAATACTTCCTTTTTAGCCAACTGGTCAAAATGTAAAGGAAGTTGGTTAACCTATTTTATCAACTGTCATAACCCAAGATTGATTATGACTAGGGGTTATTATCATGTTTCTTGAAATTTAGGTAGCTACTCACCACATTCATAAATCTGTCCATATCTGAGTACTATCAATATTTGTATTATTATTTACTCTTTCTGTAGAACGGACTTTAAATAAACTACCATTTATTCTAATGAATAAATTAGAAACCTGATTGATACGCATATGTTTTTAATATACATAAAACTAAATATACCACCACTATGCTATTTTAAGTTCATCATAGTATCCCTAAAGCCATGGTCTTTCCACCAGTATACATGCCATGCCCTTAGAAAAACACAATTCTAGGACAACACAAAGATCCTGAAGAAGATAAAGTAACCACAATATAAATAAATAAATTATAAGAGTAATAAAGATATCAAAAATTCAGGATATGACTATTTCTTAAAAGATTAAACAGCTGTTTCATTTTCACCTGAAGTGGCCAATGGGACAGCTATGTTTAGGCGATTTGCAGATTACATGGTGTATGACAGTCTCTAGGTGCCACTGATAAACTCTTGGCCAGCCCGCAATGTTTGTTTGCACCTTGTAATTTTCATGATCACACTCCAACTTGGTATTCTTAGCTGACATCTCTTTACCGCTGAGACCTTGGTAAAGCTAAATGGAAGAGGAACACTCTCTGAAAGAAGCAGCAGATAGAACACCACCAAGGGGAAGGGAATAAGGTCTCATTGCAGATTCAAACTTTTGGAGATTGAGTTGGGATTTACATGTGTCTTTAAACTTTCAAAAAAGAAAATTAAGTGACTTCCTGCTCTGGGTGAATATCTGTAGATAAATGTAAGAGCCATGGCCAGTAGTTAAAATAGAGAATATGTTGCATCAAATGTCAAGATCTCAGCTATTGATATAGATTGCTACTTAACCAGGAAGGACTGTTTCCCTTCATTCCTTCCTTCTTTGGTTGTAGTAACACTGCACATTCTCTCCTCTTCCAGAGAGTAGTACAGAAACGATTCACACAGGATTCTTAGAACCATCTCATATTATGGACCCAAGATGCTATGACATCTCTCCAGTTCATACATGGAACAACTGTAGGATGAATATTAAGTTGAGATCATTCATCTCAAATAAATTGTTGAGGCCTGTATTCCCACAATGCAATTTTCTTTTCACTCTTTCTCTGCTTTTTATTAAAATTATTAGTCTAATGTCACTTATATTAAGCTTGACCTAAACTTCACATTTCACCAAGTAGAAGATGCTTTTGTCTTCTTAGTCTGACGTCCTTTATCATTGCTGTCCACAAACAAAGATCTTCCAATTAAGATATGAGGAAAACTTGGGATTATAGGAAATGAACTTAAAGTTAGAAAGATTAGGAGGAATGCTAATAAAAGCTGTAACTAGACAGCCGTCCAAATGAATTAGAGAGACATAGAATGTTATCTTATTAATCTTTAGTTATTCAATTAGCTAATATTTATTGAGTATTTATCATATTTCAGATACTGATATATTTATCAAGAGATATAAAAGATAGATATAATCCCTGCCCTCCGGGGGAGTATGTCCTGTGGAGGAAAAAGACACTTTAGAAAAAAGTAGTGGAAAACAAGCAAAAACATACAAACAAAAAAAAGACCAATAATATTAAGTGGAAAATAAAATAAGTCTAGTTTAAATAGTGTGATTTAAAAAATCCTCTCTGGGGTAGCGCTGTGGCTCAAAGGAGTAGGGCGCTGGCCCCATATGCCAGAGGTGGCGGGTTCAAACCCTGCCAAAAACTAAAAAACAAACAAACAAACAAACTAAAACTAAAACTAAATCCTCTCTGAAGAGTCTAAGATTGAAAGGAAAAGGAGGTTTTCTTATAAAAAAAATTCTAGACAGAGACAATTGGTGTGAAGATCATGAATGGAAATGACATTGGTAGATTCAAGGATTTTAAGGGAGAACAGAGTGGCTAGAGGATAGTGAGGGAAGGAGGAATGGAACAAGTGAATCTAGAAGGTTAGAAAGGATGTCATCCTGGAGGGCCTTAAATGATTCAGGAATGAGTGTAGATGTGGATTTTTTTTGTTTGTTTGTTTTTCTTTTGATCTATGTAGTGATAGTCACTGAAAAATTGTAATTGAGACAAACTTTTTGCAGTTGAGATTTTCAACAAACTTACAGTGGTGGCTGCATGAAAGAAGATGAGTGGGGAGAGGGTAGAAGTAAGGAAGCCCTGCCTCCTAGGCTATGTTCCAGAGTAGAAGTGATAGTGGCAGGCTAGGGTGGAAGGCATGGGAGAAGCAAAGAAAGTGTTCAATTCAAAGATAAATGTTAGAGGTGGACCGAATGAATTTGCATGGGTTAGATGTGAGGATTATGAAGAGAAGGGAATCAAGGATAATTCCTAGTTTTCTAACTTGAGCAACTAGAAACATAGTTATATTTAACTGATTTAAGAAGGCTTTTAAAAAATAAATAGGTGAAAGAAGCAGCCAGCTGAATCAAAAGTTGAACTTTGAACAAGTCATGATTGTCACATAAGTTGTAATTTTAGGAAGGAAGTAGCATGAGAGCTGGAGATACACATTGAGAAGTAGGCCTCATACAAACCATTCTTTAAGTGATGTGTGATAAGATTGGGTCTTCCATTTGATAATGGTCTACATTTTTGTATTTGAGCATTAAAAGATACAGATATTGAGAAAACATATGTTTATTCAATTTGCAAATTCTAATCTTATTTCCATTTCTTTCATAAAATTTTTCAATATCCTGCTTATCTAATTTTAAAATGAGCAAGATGGTGGACTATGGACATCTCCTTTGCAGCCACTCATGGTGAAATCAGAGAGAAAAGTCTCCATCCACCTTTGGCTGGGGGGTCGTGACAAAAACCTTCACTTCAGAGGCACAGGGAGACAGTAGGAAACTCTAGGAGCCAATGAAGAGGTTGGGAGCAGTGGAAAACCAGCACAGAAGGCAAGTGTTTGCATGCTGACAGCAGCTGGCTCATTTGGTCAGGGTTTTCAGACAGAGAAGGCCTGCCCTGCAGGCTTTCATTTTTTTTTTTTTTCCTTTTTTTTGGACCTGGGCATAATTGCTGGAGTGACCTTCAGAGAGCTTAGATGAGCAAGTGATCTTGAACAGAGCCGAGGGACCAGGTTTGAGCCATTAGAAAGCTCTCTTCACTTGGCTGCTGGCTGGGTGCAGCCATTGTGGGAGCTACTCTGGCACACCTGCTGAGCTAGGCAGCAACCATGGGGACACTTGTGCAAATAAAACTTTCCTAGAAAAGCCATTGTGTGGCCAAGGGATAGTGTTTGGAAAGGTCAAGGTGTCTATGAAGTAACCAGACAAGAGGTTTAAGCTCCCAACCCTGTGAGAACTGAGGGCAAAGAAACGAGGAAGATGGGATCAGGGCTCCTTGGCAAGATAGTGGCTTCTAGCCCTGATATTATACAGCTGTATACAACATTGTGATTAGCATCTCATACCCCACAATATTACAGGCAACATGTGGCACTTGCACACTCTCGCGCTCTCTCTCTCTATATATATACATATATATATATTCATTTTCCTTTTTTCCCCTAGATTGTTTCTTCTTTTCTATGTATGATATTTCATTGTTTCTTTCTTAGATAGTAAAGGCTCCATTTTTACTACAGTTTTTCTCCTCCTCATATTCTTTTTTTTGAAATTTTTCCCTTAAGATTTTTTTGATTATTTTGCTTTATTGTATTTTTATTTTTCCATTTTTACTTTTTTCAATAGCAGCTCTAGTTTTGCCACCCTTTTTATTCTTCCTTTCCTTTCCATTTCTCTACTTTTCTCCCTATTTTGTAAATATTTTTCTACTTTTCTTATCTTTCTCACATAAATTTCTCAAATAACAACTAAGATATACCCCTTTTTTTTACATCTCATGTAATTTTATTTTGAATTTTCTTATATAATTGTATTATTATTTTCTGATGCATTTTATCCTCTGTCAATAAGTATTCGTTTATGAGACTTAGCCTCACTCTGAGGCATGGGCTGGGTGTCACAGCATTGGCCTGTCTCAAGGATATCTTGATCCCCTCATCTAGGGAGTTTTTCTATCTTTGGCCTTCAGAAAGACACTATTGGTA
Organism: Otolemur garnettii; assembly: GCF_000181295.1. Classification (NCBI taxonomy): domain Eukaryota; kingdom Metazoa; phylum Chordata; class Mammalia; order Primates; family Galagidae; genus Otolemur; species Otolemur garnettii. The sequence continues at coordinate 16,812,930 of NW_003852419.1, forward strand.
AGTCCCCACAATGACACACTGCTGCTATTATTACTTTTTCTCTCTCTATTTGGTGGAGATGAGGTTTTGTTTTTGTTCAGGCTGGTAAAGACTTCCTGACCTTAAGGGATCCACTCATCTCAGTCCCCCAAAGGCCAAGAATTGAAGATGTAGGTCAGAACACCCTGCTGAACACCACTATCACTCCTGTCTTCCTCTTCCTGTTTTTCTCCTCTTTCTGTCAATCACTCTTCTTTTCCTTTTGGTCCCCTACCAAAAAGACATTTCAACACCTAAGCACAAAGAGAAGATAATTTAAAGAGAAGGAGGAAATGAAAGGTAAAAAGTAGGGGAAGGTAGTGGACAAGAAGAAAACACTCATGAGGAGACACCAACAGCAAAATTTTGGCAACATGAAAAACAAGAACAGAGCAACACTCCCAAGAGATCATGAGGTAGCTACCACAGAGGATTTCAACTACAAAGAAATGATAGAAATGAAAGGGAAAGATTTAAAATATGGATGATAAAAATGATGAAGGAAATTGCTGAAAAAAGTGGGAAATAATTAAAAGAAAATCCAAAAACAGAACCAAATAAGGGATGAAAGATTTAAAGAATATAGAAAGGATATAGCAGAGCTTATAGAATTGAAGGTGTCAGTCAAAGAACTTAAGAAAGCAATAGAAAGTATCAATAACAGATTAGACTACAGAGGAGAAAGAATCTCACTTAATGGCACAATGTTAGGGTGTATGGCACACCTCTTGGGGTGAGGGACTCAACCTAACAAATGCAAACATTGTAACTTAATTCTTTATACACTCAAATTATCCTGATACAATAATAAAAATATATTTTTTAAATGTAATAAAACAAAATGGCACAGTCTACTGAATGAATATTAAGGCATTTAAAAGGTAGATTCAATATATAAAATTTCTTTGACCCTGTGCAGTGGTGACCTATAGTTAATTATCACCATTTGACAATTATCCATGCTCATCCATTTGTGACAGAGATGCCCCAACCAATGTATTAGATAGATCAATTAGCAATTCCAGAAGTAATGATAAGGAAAAAATTATCATAAAATCTCAGTAGAATAAACTAATATGCATTTGTTTAGCTGGCATATCTCTTGACCAGCTGAAGTGGACTGATCTGGTCTAGAATCAACTGGGTAATAGTGCTGATCTTGTCTGGGCACACTTACAGATCTCTACAAACAACTGATTTGGCTTGGTATAGCTGAGAAAATTTGGGGAGACTGTTTTTGCTCCATTTGACTTTCCTTTTCCTCCTGGAACCAGTGAAGTAACCCAAGCATAATCTTATCATAGTGATAGGAGGGACTCAAGAGCCTAACTTGCAAATACTTTTCAATTCTCTTCTTTCGTCATGTGTGCCATCGTTCCATCAGCCAAGCATAGTCACACAGCCAAACGCAGATGTTATTAAAGGAATGGGGAAGAACAGCCACCCATTGTGAGGCCAAAGCAAGTAACATGGACAACACCAACCCCAGTGGAGTGAAGAAATGTACCCCCCCATGACAGTGAGAGTATGAGAATCAATATTTCTGAAGAAAAAAAAAAAAAAA
>NW_003852419.1:16814531-16863961 GCF_000181295.1 Otolemur garnettii
TCAATTTGTTAAACTGATATTCAAGTTCCTTCAAAACCTGGTAAAAACCTAGATACCTAATCTTTTTTAGTCATTTATGCCTCTAAATAGTATTTCAGTTGTAAAGTAGCCAATATATCTGGTTAAATTTATATATTATTCTCACACCTATATGCATCTGTTCAAGGAACTTCCCCATCTAATTTCCCCTCAATTGTCCTACTTAGAACTTGGTGTTCAGTGTATGTGTCATCTCCTAGGTAGGTAATTAATCCACTGAACACTGCCAGGTGCTCTGCAGAGGCCTAGGCATATGTCTTTTCATCTAATCTTTACAATACCCTGGTAACTTCAGCATTATTTTCATTATTTTCTCAGAAAACTGAGATTAGAAAGTGCATGAATTGCTAAGATCAAACAGTTTGTAAGGGACAAAGAAAATTCAAGCCAGTCTGATTCTAAAATCCATGCTGTTTCTACTTCAGCATGAAACCAGTCAAATAAAATTTCACCTTCTGGAAAAAAAAAAAATCACCTTCTGAGAACCCTTAGTATTTATTGTTTCTAATATTAATTCGGCAATTAAACATTCAATTGCTTTTAATCTATCCCTTGAAATCCTGCCATACTACTACATGTATTCTTTTGTAACTCTTAAAGGTATATGTGTTGAACCTTTGCTTATGTTTTTAGTTCCCCCAAAGGAAGTGAGAAATGTAGCCTCCAGTGTCTTTATTTGCACTGGAGTACCTAGCACAGTGCATTCCACATGTAAATTTTAATAAATGGATAGTTTGATGAGTCTCGACTGGTTGGGAAATTTCATTTACTATTAAATCATAGCCCATTATGCCTTGCTTCCTAATTGAAAAAAAAATGACAAGAAGAAATAACTGAAAGTTCATTCATTTTTCACTTTTCCCACGTAGTGACCATGGGCTGAGATTCTTCACACTGTAAAAAGTGAAGTCAGGATAATAAATTGATTGTGTCTTCAAAATAGCTTTAACTACTTTTATTTTCACCAAATAATAGAACTGTGTGGTATCTTTTAGAAAAAAAAAAAATCACTGAATTCTAGCAGTGTTGGATTGAAAGCTGGCTAAAAGAAAGGATGGGGAGAAAAATTATCAGCTCAGAAATTAGTTGATGGCCTCTGGATCACAAATGGCAGAGGTGTCCCATAAGTTTATTAACAACCTGAAAGATGGGGTGAATAGCAGGGCTGTGAATTTATCAAAACCACATAATTACTCAGATACTAAACAGACATATAGTCAAGAATAAAGGGTGGGAGGGACTTCAGAAAGACCAAAGGCAGTTAAGTAATCAAGCTCCACAATGGTGAATAGAATTCAATGTAGCAAGTTCAAGGTAAGACACAGTAGAAGAAGCAATTCAAACTACTCAGACGCAGTACACTAATGGCTTCTGAATTACCCACGGCCTTTCAAGAAGGAAATCGAGACACCGCAGTCGACAGCTCCAAGAGTGTGTTGACTTGACATGCAAGATAAGATTTTAAAAATAACTAGGATACTGGGTTGTATTAAGATGGAAATTATCAAGGATGATATGAAAAATACTCTGGTTTTTTGTGTATTAAAAATAGCTTTATAGTCATTCAGGAAATAGGGAGTTAAAAAGTCATCTTGAATATTGTTTTTAGTTAGGAATACTTCATCAGCTAAAAAAGATAAAAGAGAAACATGTGGGGAAATCCAAGGAGAATGGTAAAAATCATCCAGAACATTGTTAGAATTCCATACGGAAAGCATGAGAGATTTCATGTCCTCAGTAGAGGAAATAAAATAGTGAGAAACAATTGGGAGTAGGGAAGAGGAAAACCCACTGTAGATTTGGATTGCTTTATGATTATATGTGGATGTGCAAGTGTGCCAGCATAGGGAGATGTGAAATGGAGGACAGAATTTTGCAACAGGTCTTGTCTAGATAGAATATGCATGTAAGCCCTACGGGGCATTCCAGTGCTTTCTTTTGTAATCTAAAAAGAAAGAACATTTTTAGTTACAGAGTATTTATTATACAGGGTGTCCCAAAAGTGACCCCTAAAGGTGCCACACATAGGGAAATGGAACATTGTAGTTAAATGTGCCTTTATTTACAAAACATTCATAACAAAAATTTACAAAATATTCTCTGCGTGTTGGCCACCTCTTTACAAAATTTTGTAATGGGGCAGTGCCTGTGACTCAAAGGAGTAGGGTGCCGGCCCCATATGCCGGAGGTGGCAGGTTCAAACCCAGCCCCGGCCAAAAAAACCTGCAAAATAAACAAATAAATCAATAAAAATTTGTAATGAATATTTTATACATTAAATTACATTTAGCTACAATGTCACTAAATATCCCATTTTCTCTGTGTATAGTGACTTTAAGGGTGACTACTTGAAAAGAAATTTCTTTGCTTCTAGAATTGAGGAGAAAAAAATCTATGAGGACATTTGCAACAGAAGACCTTGTGTCATAAGGTTATTTTTATCAGTTATTTTTATCACCACTACAAATATCTGAATCCAATATGCCTTTGAAATTTTATAAATGTAGCAGTATTAGGTGTTAATTCAGGATTTATTCTTATCTAGCATCCATTCCTTGACGGGAAGCAACGTGGTATGTTAGTCAGAGTCCTGGAAAGAAACAAAGGTCATCCTCAAACTGAGGATTTGAGCAGAGTTTATGAAAGCTCTATTTAAAATTTGTGCTTTAAAAAAATAGTGCAGTAGCACAGGCCTAGTAGTAGCAGTTTTTCTCCCACCTCTTGGTCCAAAGAAGCTAGGAGGAGCAGACAGCAGAGCCTGGAAAGTATAGGCTATGGTCAGCACCTCCGTATAAGAAGGAATATACCCTTCAGCAGGGAACACAGCCCACACTGAGCAAACTGGCAGCGAGAGACCAAGGGCAAACACCATCCCAACCTTTTGCTCCTTTCAGTGCAAAGTCCCATTGGCTTGAAGCCCATGGGAGTTGGTTGATAGAGCTTGTAAGAATCATGCTTCTGTGAAATAGACCTAGGAGTGCAAAAGTAGAAGTTGAACCTGGAACAGTAGCAACGAGGACCAGCAGACGAATGCTCAGTCTCTTCATATTCCATCTCGCAGACTTAGGAGTGGCATATGAGAGATAATCAATGTCAGTTGGATGAAATAATGAATGAATGAAAAAAGGGGAAGGTACTAAGTGGTCTAGTAGTCCAGAATCCCCAGGTAGTTAGAGACCTGTGGCCACCATTTTTTCCCCAATAATATTAACATAATCCTCACAACAGATGGAAATAACAGGGGTGTGAAAGAGATTCTTATTTTCTAATAATACTATTCTACATAGGGGAGGGGTGAATATAGTCAAAATAACCAGTTAGCAATAATCAAGAGTTTAAAACAGACAAATTGGACCACAAAATAAACAGTGTCTGATTAAAAGATCAGAATCATTTGACTTAGTTCCTTAAAATAGATATTTGATATCACCTGAGCACCTTCCTCACTCCATTTCCATGTGTGACCTATAATAACTTCAGGTACGTTACCTGCTTCTCATGATGTGTGGAGACAAATATTGCGATACACAAGCGCTGATTGAGACTTGAAGGTATATTTTAAACAAAAATATGTAGTTTGCTCCCTATCCTTACTGGGGAAAGATTTTTTAAACAGTTTTATTCTTCAAGTTTATGAACATAAGTTTACTTGTGAAAAGTTCTAAAGCTCAAAACAGCGCTAGTTGTTTCTGGAATTTTTCTCTAACCAGAAAATGAGCCCCTCCTTCTTTCAAGCTGTATTTCTGTCTTCTGCAATCCGAATACCTTTAAAGCCTTCACTGTGGCTCAGCATTGGAGCATTAAACTCTGAGTTTATACTCCTGCACACCAGTGTGACACCTGAACTGTCTTCTTGAAACATGTGATGCCAAATCCCCTCAGGCATTAGGTATGCTTTGAACGGTCAACAAATAAATACTAATATAACAAAAAGCAGCTTGGGACATATCTTTTTAGAGCAACCAGTCAATTCAAGTAGGATATTGGAAGAAGTGCTGCTTCATCATGAGTCCTAATGGTCACTGTTCTTGATGCTTTCCAAAGCAGGTGGCTTCTGCCTCCCCAGATCTTCCTTCGGAGTTTGTCTCTAGTTCCCTATAGAGCTTCCTGATTCTCCCATTTCTACCTGTGTCTAGATATTTGTGTACTTTCCCTATCCCTATTAGTAGATGACAAAGTCCACTAAGGACAAAGATGGATCTCATTCATTTCCATAATCCCTGCAGCACCAACATTAGCACCTCCTCAGCATTTATAAATGAAAGAACTTCCATCATCTTCACTTGATGTCTCTCTCTCCACCTCCCTCCTTTCTTGTCTTTTGTTGGCAAAGATTACTAGCTGCTACAATTGCACACGTAGTTGATTCAGAAAAAAATAGTAAAAAGTATTAATATAAGCTGCTCATAGACCGTAAATCATTTGTCAGCTCCAAATCAGCTGCTAACTATAAATATTCTTAGGAAACATCTTGCAAACAAGTTCTGGATTAGAATCACAAAGGAATAGAGTCCATGAAGAATAGGGCTTGTGGCAGGTATTTCTATGGAATAAGTTGGATTTCATGAAGTTACAAGCACAGAGAATGAGAGTTTATAGAGAAGAAAATGACGAGGAAATGTTTTCTTGTTTTACTGAGGTTTCCTAAAAGCAGGAATAACAACAATAAACAACAGCAAACATTTATTGATCATTTATTATTTGCCAAACACTGTTTAAGAGCTTACTTAATTAACTTATTCATTCCTTATGACCTCTGACTTTTCTTATAATTACTACTTGCTATAAATCCAGCACCAATCATAGCACTCTATAATACTTCTGGAGAAAAAAAAATTCATTTAAAAAAATTTTTTTTATGTTTCTGTCAGTTCTGCCACTTATCACATACATGTGTAATTTTGGCCTGACCACTTTGTATCCTTGGTCTTTAAGTTAATTTCCTAAAAATTAGGAAATTAGATAATTTCTAAGATATGTTCTAATTCAATAAATTGAATAATTGCATACTCATCACAATTAATCTTTTCAAGACGGGTTTTGAATTAACTCAACCTAGAGTGCCCATAGGGACACAGGTCTCCTGACTCAGCCTCCCAAGTAGCTGGGACCACAGGCATCCGCCACAGCACCTGGCCATTTTTTGGTTGCAGCCATTATTGTTGTTTGGCGGGCCAGGGCTGGGGATTCGAACCCGCCACCTTAGGTGTACGTGGCTGGCGCCTTAGCCGCTTGAGCCACAGGCGCCGAGCCTCACAGGTCTTCTTTGGAAAATCATTTATTTCACATGTATTGAGGTTCCTTTATAGTTGATACAACTATCAGTAAAACTATCTTTACCATATTTTCCAAATCCACATGATGGATTCAGAGCTCTGCAATATCACCTCTGTGGACATCAGAGGGCTGGATTCCACTTATCACTTCTTTTCTAGAAACTTCTTGATTCTATCCTCAAGAAGCCCTTCAGTCTACTCCCCTGGGCCAATGCTTGACTATATGCCTTGGAGAAAAAGCAAACCAGGTTTCAGAACTTTCACATCAACGTGCCAGTGTACTTCTCGCCTGTCTAAATGCCAAACTCTACGTATACCTTTTCAACTCAAAGCACGAGATACCAACATTTCAAATATCTATCTGACAATTCAACCATGACTTCAGTGTGAGGCATTACTGGTCCAAAGCTAGTTTGAGACAGCTGATATATAAGGAAGACTGCCAATGGGTCATGATCAGCTCAATCCTTTCAAATCTCTAAGCTTTATTCTAGCATTCTAGCATTAACCTGAAACAGCAGAAACTAGATCTGGACCACATCACCTCATATATTCCGTTCTTTCTATTTCTGAGTTAAGATTTAGTTGATTCTTCAGTATCATAATTATGAGAAATAAGATCTATCAGAATATTTATTTTACTTTATCAAATAAGAGCAGAAGTGCTACCTGCTCCATTACCAAGCCCACCTTAAAGATAAACTTGTAGGTGCTAGAATTGGAATTTTAAAAATCTATAGTCATACATCAAAGAGGTAAAAAATGTGGCACAGAATTTAGTCTGGATTGCACAACATTTGTTCTGAAAGATGTTTTTAATTGGTTAGTGGCAAAAACAAGCTATTCTCAAAAATGCAGTCCCTTTCCCTCCCAGGCTTAGTGGGACCACAATTCTTTGGCCTCCCTTGTCATCAGGTGTTGCCATGTTACCAAGTTCTGGCCAATGGTGCGTGGGCAGAAGTATTGTTCAGAAGTGTTGTTCTGGTCCTACCTGGTCCAAACGTTTCCTTCCCCTGACTGTGTTTAGATAGGCAAAATTAAAATTTCTTCCTTTGGATAATTTTTAACATTCAAATATAATAATGTTCACTATAAATCTCTAAAAAGGCATCAAACCATTCAGAACTCCTCAAATTTATGTAGTCACGGAGATGTTTTCTCTGAAAAAACCAACCATCTTTTAAGGAAATAAAGATCCAAAGTACACAGTGTGGGAAATACTGGTTATGTGTTGAAATGATGGAATAAGAGCAGAAACTTCAGAAAAGCAGAATTAACATGCATGGGAATGAAGTACAGGGATGCTGACTTCTGGTGTCCTTCATACCCATGGGTCCCCTCCAGATGCTTCAGGGGCAATGACAAATACAAGTATGTGCAAACACAGAAAAGCTTAGGAAGCAGATCCCTGGCCTTGCCATTTGTTTAAAAAATAGTCTTTCATGATCTCAGTGCTCAAATAAGAATTTCAGAATTCCTCATCTATTTTTGCTACAGAATCAGAATTTCTCATCTATTTTTGCTACAGAATAGTAATTAAAAATCATTTTCTCTACATTCTGAGTGATACATGACACCAGTCTTGAGAGGGGAATAATTACTGAGCACACCCATTACTTCCTGAGTTCTGTGTATTGTTAGAAAGTATAGAGGTATGGGCTTGGAGCCAGCCACATACACCAAAGCTGGCGGTTTTGAACCCTGCCTGGGCCAGGTAAACAACAATGATGACAACCTCAACAAAAAGTAGATGGGCATTATTGCAGGTGCCTGTGGTCCCAGCTATTTGGGAGGCTGAGGCAAGAGAATAGCTTAGGCAGAAGAGTTTGAAGTTGCTCTGAGCTGTGACGCCACAGCACTCTACCAAGGGTGACATAGTTAGAGAGAGAGAGAGAGAGAGAGAGAGGGAGAGAAAAAAAGAAAGAAAGAGGGAAGGGAAGGGAAGGGAAGGGAAGGGAAGGGAAGGGAAGGGAAGAGAAGGGAAGAAAAGAAAGGAAAAGAAAAGAAAAGAAAAGAAAAGAAAAGAAAAGAAAAGAAAAGAAAAGAAAAGAAAAGAAAAGAAAAGAAAAGAAAAGAGGTAGGTATGTTGTGTTGCACTAGGAGGAAGTTTGAACCAGAAGAAGGGTAGTTAGTCTCTACCCCTGGCACATGTGGGAGACAATCAGACCACTCTGGTATTCAGTCTTCTCATCCAGAAAATGTTCCCTAGAATTTACTGTAGCATGAATATGTATAGTTCTGAAACATGACACTATCAAATATAGATGTTCAGGACTTGAATCTTATCTTCCTGGACAAGATGCTAATTCAAATATGTCAGGTTCATGAGGTAGAGTTTGAAAGATCTGCCTTCATTTCATAACCACACAGTAGATGGTACATAGGAAACTCTAACGTCTAAGCCTTCACAGTTGCTTTGTTAGCAAACCATCAAGGCGGAAAAGTTAGCCTAGAATCTCCTCACGAGCAATCCATGCTCTGTGTGAGTTCGGTGCACAGCTGGGTCATCCACATTTGGATGGTGATTCACAAATGAATTTTACTTGTGTCCAAAATGCAAGTCTTTTCTTTCTTCTGTACTTCTACAGATTTCCCATTGCTTTGTGTAAATTACCACACCAGCTTCCTCACCCTGCTGGTCCCGTCACCTCCATGGCATACACAGTCAAGAAGGCAAGAGAGTCTGCACTGGAGGTAACAACCAGCACACATAGGACCCTGAGGTCGTGCTAGACAATGTTCCCAGCACTGTGCATGCGCAGCACCAAGTCACTGCATCCTCACCACAATCCTACAAGGGTTAGTATTCACGTTTTACAGATAAGGTGGTTGAAATGCAGCTTGGCTGAGAGACGGGCTGAAGAACTCACAGCCAATGAGGAGCAGAGTTGAGAGAGGGGTCCAGTGCTTCCCACTTGTTTTCCGGAATTATACTAGGTTGAAATTAGTTTCTATCCTTTCTAGTTACTTGGCAAGATATTTGATTATTCCAAGTGTCAGTCTTATCATCTGAAATAAAAGGAGGATTTTCCGCGGTTTGCGTTTTGTTTGTTTGTGGAGAAGAATAAATAAGATGCAGCATATAGAACACCTGACATCAATTAAATGCACAGTAAATGGTGGCTACAGTCCCTAAATATGGTCTCCTGCCTAGTGGGAGTGCTCCCAGGAAAAGGTACAATGTTTGGAAGGAAAGGTAAGCCAAGGCCTAGGAGGGGAGGGAGAGTGAGAGGAGGAGGAGGTGGAGGGGATTCAAACCTGAAACAAGACTATCACTGTACTCCAAAATGATCTGCACAACTTTCCAGCAGTTGGACTGAGATGTGCGACCTCAGGACCCAGGATGCCCCCTGGTGGTCCGGGTCGTCCCCCACCCCGGCCCTGGAGCGTGGGGTACACGGGAGGTGAAAGGAGCTTTCTCTTACTGCACAGGCTGATCTGCAGAGCTACTTAGAGAAAAGGGCTAAAAAGGAAGCTGCTGCTCTTCTCAGGAAGCAGTCGCCTCAGTGCTCCGTTTCTATTCAACACTAACTTTATTAAGATATCAGAGCTGGTGCAGGTAGCTGGCTGCAGGGAAAACCGAGAGCGGGCAAAAAAGGTGGGGGGAGGCAAGCACTTAATAAAAGATATTTCTTTTCCTTTTTTTAATCTAAGTCTGGCAGGAACACCGTTAAAGGGTGATTGAGAATTGGTGTTTTTTTTTTTTTTAAAGAAAAAGCATTTTCTCTTTCTAAAGAGAAAGAAAGATGCCCATTTCCCCCAATTCACTTAGTGCACAGAATGTTTTCCTCTAGGTATTCATCCAATTAACTGGTCAGACAGGTGGAATCTGATACGGGGAATAAACAATTCTTCAAAGAGAAACCACTCAGCTCTTTTCTTTGGAGAACTCTCTCCCCTCAAATACAACCCCCCTCCCTGGACTCCCCTTTTCCTTTTGTCCCCTTGTTCCCTATAATCCGGAGTCTGGCCTGGATGTCACAGCTTCAGAACTGAGAACTGTCATCTGTGGTCTGCCACTCTCCCCACCCTGCCATGAATGACACTTTAGTTCTGTGTTAATTGCCCTACTGCAGCTTGGCTATCAGCCAGGGCCTGTCTCAGATTTACTGATTGCAGACGTGAGCGGAGTGAGTGAGCATGCATGCAGGGGTCAGGGCGGGTAGGGGCCAAGTTCAAGGGCACCGAATGGCACGGACGCATAAACAAGGGAATGGTATGTAAGCAGTAAAGACATAAAGGTTAGGAGCAGGACTAGCAGTACAATAAACAGCTGTGATAACCCGGTTTGTTTATAGATAAAGAATTTACAGTCAAATCCCCAAGTTGCAGCCTACATTTGTTAACACTTTCAGAGACATATAATTTCTTTACATCTCTTGCTCTATCACTGCACACCCTAGAAACATCTGTGACCATCTCAGTAATTTTTCCCCCTCTTTCTTTCCAATATTAGAAGTGTATAGTCATCACAACAGCTAGAAATAGATGCTGAACCCAAAAATCTCAGTGTTTGGTAGCCGTTGAAATATCGCAGCAGCTACAAATTCAAAAAGACAGCTACTTCTAACTGCTGCTGCTCTACTATCCCATTAAAAATCTCTATTTTTCACGCTGCAAAATGCTCTTTTGCACTCCATTCTTCCTAATTTTATTTTAATATACATAAGTAGAGTAAGTAACATTTCATTAGAATGCCTATAAATTTCGCTCTGTGTATGTTGTGCTAACTTTCTTTTTAAAAATAGATTTCTGAGTATAACCAAGCATTTGGTGAAATCACCCGGTGCTTCTTAACTGTCCTAGAAGGCCCCCATCAGAAGTACAATATATTGTACTGTAACTATTGATCCAAATGGCTACATTTCTAAAGCAGAAAATGATTGTGTAGTGAGAGCAGTGCAGAGGTGCAGTAAAATGCCCTCCAGTATATAAAGACATAAAGATTAAAGTCACCCTGCAGATTCCCTTTAACTCCTCCAAATCCACTGTGTAATGTGTTCTTTTAGGATAAATCAGAGACGTGGTACAAATTAACATGACAGGGATGGCGTTCGTAAATAAAAATGCTTTACGCATTGTCCGCACCAGACCAAGTTCGTTTTACTTTAAATACATGGAAAGACTCTTAATTAAAACCCCAGATGTCAAAAAAGGATCATCTGAATATCTTGCAGGCAAAACAACACCCCCAAAATTTGTCAGACAGAACACGTATTCCAGATAAGGAACCGAGATGTCAACCCACAGGATGCCCTACAGTGTTAACACCAACAGTTTTGTGGGCTATGGCTGGTCTTCAATTTCTATAAAGTTAGAATGTTTTCCAAAGACAGGTGGAATCTGATGAATGAGGGTTTTAACTGCTTTACTGAAGGGAGCTTATTATTTAATCATTTCTTGTCTCTGCCTCCTGCTCTAAGTTGCCATTAAATAGATTTTTAAGAGACCAGATTTAAATACTACCGTACAGAGTTTGGTTTATAAACCAAACCTACACCAGATTAGTATTTAAGTGACTTTGTGATATGAAACGGCCTTCCTGGCTTTCCTTTGGTTTCATACTAGGAAAAGCACAAAGGAATTCTGTTTTAAAATAGCCCCAGAACACAGATGACTGAGCTAAGACTAGTCCTAAACATATTGAAGTTTGGGGGAATTGTTTATTATCACTTTAATTAATAAACCAGCTCGTTTTCACCAATGTTCCCTTGGGTGTTGAAGTGCCAGTTTGTGTCGAAAGGAATCCGTACATTGATTGCACATAGGAAGATCTGACTGAGGAATTTAAATGACTCTGCAGTGCCGCTGATGGTACCAGGCTTGGCCTTACAAGTAGGAAGTAGAATTGCCATTTATATTTCAAAAGATCCCAGGGCCTTGAGGAGGTCTGTGATCTGCAGAGGAAAATGTTATATCGGGCTGGAGGTACACGTGTGTTCGCCCACCTTCACTGTCATTCACCTCTGAGCCGATGCCTGGGGTGAACCAGGCTGGAACAAGAGGCCCCACAGGACTCGCTTCCCCCACAGATCTGTGGCAGGAGAAGAAAGCGCTCCTGGAGGAGCTTCCGGGCCTCCGGAGGATCGGCCCTGCCTAATGCTGACCTTGGGACCGCGCTGCACTTACAAAGGAGAAAAAGAACTCCAGCAGCAAAAGAAGAAAGAGAAGTGAGAGCTAGAGAGGAGGAAGAGGGAAGAAATGAAGGAAGAGCGCTGGGAGAGAGGGAGGGAGGATGGAGAAGAGCAGGCAGAATGCCCTTCCTCCCGCCTCCACACCTGTGGAAAGAACAAACGCCGCCCAGTTTTGAGATGAACAGTACTACCTCATTACGTGATTGTTTGGGGATTGATTCGTTTCTCTGAACAACAAAACCCCAAACTATTAAAGACACATCTACAATGATATATTTGAGTATTGGATGAATTTTTCTCTGAGAGGCTTTTGGGGGGCCCTGGCGAATTTTCACTGGGTAGTGCACTGATACCCTCTTCTTTTTTTTCTTGATCGGTCAGAGCCCTGTGTGAAGACTTGGGACCTGAAACAATCTCCTGCAGCTGGGAACTGTACACTTGAGGTTTAGAAATCATGGTTTTCTCCCACCCAGCAAGCAGTGTATTACTACAGAAGTTTATATTCTATTAAGAGTTAATAAATGACCAAGATCTGGACTAATCCCCAGCCAGGGTTCATTTTCATTACAGGTTCCTGCGATTTTCCCAGTGCCTTTTGCTCTGGCCTTCTTGCTACATATGGAAAACCTATATCAAGATGGTTGTCATGGCAATGAAAAGATTTGCATGTGTCTTATCTATCTATTTAAATACCTTCTTATGGCTTATAACTACTATAATACAACCCTCCAGCTCTCCTCATCACTAATTTAGAGCTAGCCTGGTGTGTCTGAGGTCATCAATACCAACCAAAGCATGTTGTCTAGACAACTATGAAGCCACTGACCACAGGGGTAATTATTCTATGCAAATAAAAAAGGTATAGTGGTGCAGTGTGCCATGGGAAGCCTTGAAATCTGAATGAATGGCTGTGATCATGGACCCTCGGTGGGTATTTTTTCCAGGACAGGTACAATGTGAAAGAATGTTCAGTTTCTTTCCCAGACCCACTCCCTTCTTCCTTGTCTCTGTCCTCATCAGACTCTACTAATATCAGGATTTGGATCATCATTTAAGGTTTCAAATATACATACACTTAATAGAAAAAATTTTAAGTAGTGGGTCTTGAAGTAAAAATTTCAAGTACAGTAAGATTGATTCATTCATTAGTCCAGGATTCTCAATGATCTCTTCTTCAGCCATCCTACATTAGAACGCCCATTTCTTTTTCCACACAATCTCTTGCCATTGGGCAGATGAAGTAAATACAATCTTTGCTACAAAACAGCATAGCCCAGAATTGTGATTTAAAAAAAAACATAAAACAATAATCTTTGAAAGGGACAATAAGTAAACAAAATAGAGACCTGTAACCCTAAAGCACGGTGCACTGGAAATAAAACCAAACTACTACATTTGATCTTGTAACAAGGAAGAGGTTCTTTAGGCCTCTTTTGATAAAACCTGCTTTTAAAAGCCCCTAATAACTTCTGGGTACCATTCTTCTAGCAAAACTGTGGTTCTGTGCTTACAGAGATTAAAAAAAAAATCTTATCAATAAAGTCTGGTAATTTGGTAATGCAGTTATTTTCTATTTCCTTTTGAATTTTGTGGCCATAGTCACAAGCAAAAGATTCTTAAAGATAATTTATATCATTATTTGTAGGCGTAGGTAAAGCCAACCTGCTCTTGGAGCAGCACATTAAGGACCATTTTACCCTGACAATAACGTGAGACTGTGTTTACATATTGGACTACAATCACTGTTTGACTAATCTGTAAAGGGTAGATTTTTCTATTGCATTTCAATAGCTCATCTACTTCAAACTGTTGTGAACTTTCTAAAGATGTGTGTTTTCGTTTATAATAGCAGATCTTGCAGTGTGGTAATCTGGAATTGAAGTTTCAGTGACAGATTCATTCAACTAGCACTTTGCATGAGGCATTACTGCAAACATTATTTTTTTTATAAAAAAAAATATAAAAGTGACAAAACCTTCCAAAGATAATTTCTGCAATTTAGTAAACTAAGGATTTCAAGTCAGGCATCAGTTTCCGGGTGTTTTTCATAATGGATTTCACAGGAGATGACCTGACAGGCAATCTCATGATCCGACTCGTGCTTTGCGGCATATATACAATCTGCCAACAAAAGCGCTGGGAATCACCCTCCCTTTCTCGGGACATGCCAGGCAAGTTAAGCACTGCAAATGTCCAGAGGTCCAGACTGACCCCTTCACCTCCTGTCTGGGAAACATTCCTCTGCTGAGCAGTTCATTCTTGACAACAAACAGAGCAGGGCCATGGGAAAGAAAGGGAATGACAATGAATGGAGTCTATCTGATGCAACAGGGGCTGGCAATGACCGAGAATCAAATTGCTAACCCCTATCCTCTCCGAGAGAAGTGGAGGAGAGGAGAAAGAGGAAGAAGACAGGGAAGAGGACGAAGGTGGTGGTGGCAGGAGAAGCAGGCTCTACCTTTGACTTGCTTATCAACTCCCTTTTCCTTTGCTTTGCCTTCTCTCCCCCAGCTCTACTGCTCCACCCATGGGCACCCCACCCCAACAAAGTATGCTGCAGTCATATTATTATACTGTATCTTGTTTATTTTATTTTATTTTATTTTATATATACCAGTGATCCCCAACCTTTTTGGCACCAGCCAATGGTTTCATGGAAGACAGTTTTTCCATCAACCAGGGATGAGTGTGGCTCGTGATGACTGAAGAGCATTACAGCTCCAACTCAGATCATCAGGCCTGAGATTCTCATAGAGGCAGCACTAGACCCCTCGCACACTCAGTTGACAGTAGCATTTGCACTCCTATGAGAGAATCTCATGCCACCTCTTTTCTGACAGAAGATCAAGCTCACCTAGGTGGTGAGGCAAGCAACAGGAAGCAGGGTAAATACAGATGAAGCTTTTCTTTCTAGCCCAACAGGCCATGGGCTGGTGCCAATCCGCAGCCCCAGAGGTATAGTTATGTATGACATACTGCTCGAATTGATGCTTTATGAAGGAAACACTTATTTCTGTTGAGGTCTCAGAGTGTGGCTGTCCCTATGTGGTAACACAGCAACACATGTCAACACCCAGTTCCTCCTCCAGAGGAAATTATTTCTGTCTTTATGTGTCTTTAGCATATATCTCATTTAGTTACCATCCTGAGGGTTTTTTGACATGTATCTTCATAATTCTCACTAGCCAGTGTCCAGCTCCTCATAAAGGATAGACACTGTCATTTTTGCTAAACCAGGACCATTTCTAATGTATTTATTGTTGAATAAATGAATTCAATTCAGTGTCAAGGTAGACATAGGTCATTTCTGTGCATACAAATGAAAACAGAATCAGTTAAGACAAAAACAAATACACTTTTAGCTCAAAGTATATGGCAGCATATGGCATGGCTAATTTTTTTCCAAAGTGTCCCCTTCACTGTGAAATTTTTAGTCAGTGAGTAATAACTTATCAAAAAGAACCAGCCAACATGGTGCTCATCAGCTTCTCTGGAGTGGGTTGGAATGTCAAGAAAAAAATGTACCAGGAGAGGATTCAGAAGAGCAAGATTATTGTACTGGCCTTGGCACTTACTAATATCACTCTGATCTGTAACTTTTTATCAAATAGAAACAGCCGTTTTGCAGCTGGGCAAGTCACTTAAACTCTTTTGACCTCAGTTTCCTCACTTGTATATGAAAGTGCTTTGAAAATGGTAAAGTACCATATTAAATGCATGGTAATATTATCAGAACCGTTAATCACCATTACCACCTCTTGGACCACTCAAGTATAAGGTTGACTTTTACATGACTGAAAAATACAAATGAATAAAAAGAAAAAATGTGATTGATTTTATGAATTTACTTAGCAACAACATTTAAGCAGAAAGATATTACAATTAATATTAATTACCTGGGAAATAGACAAGTAAACATGTTAATATCCCAGGGAAAATATACATAAGAATAAGAAACATCAAATTAAAAACCAGAGTAAATTAATGATTGCTTTTTTTTAGGATTTAATTCAGAATTGAGGAAGGGAGCCATCAAATTCAGTATTACTTTTTACAAAATTTTTGGAAAATGTAGCTTATTCTGCAAGCCTTCTTATGAATAAAATCAGACCACAAACATTATATTTCCCTCAATTTTTTTTATTTTTACATTTTAAAGTCCTTTGGATACTTTTCTATCTGAATTAGGCCCCAGCTGCCAAAATTTTTGTTTTTCTTTACCTACTTATCCAATTGACACACATTTTTCTAATAAAAAGCAAACAAAAATTGTTGCCTATATGTTATTCCTCTGTAAGCATCTATATGTCTTTAAATTTTAACAAAATAATTTTTTAAATGTAATCATCAAAAACTATTTACTTTTATAAAAAGAGTTTTGGAGAATTTAGGTAAGTAGGTAGATATATTCAGTAGAATGTAAACTATATTCTAATTCCATTAACATAAATATTTCAGGCAAAAATATTAAATTGAATTAAGTTGCCTGGATAATTAAACCTAACATGTATTTCATAAATTGTCAGATATGGAACTGAGATGTTCAGGATTCTTACGTCCCCTGGTTTCAGTGGACAGGTCAGAATCTCCAGGCAGCCTTCTCTTCCTACACAGGAGTTTGTGACTTGATTCAAAATATGTACATTAAATAGTAGGGGGGCAGTGCTCAATGTTGATGGGGGTGTAGAACAATACAATACAATACAATCAATCTCTCTATAGAAGTTGACTAAAGTGAAACAATGTATTGAGAAAAGTTTGGCATTACCTGGTTAAACTGAACATGCATATACTCTTCAGTCCTTCACATGTACTCTTAAACAGAGAAACCAGGAGATACATGCTAAATGTTTACAGCAGAATCATTCATAGTAGTCAAAAATTCTAGAAAAATTGAATATCCACATGTCAGAAAGGAAATAAATTTAAAATTTATACATGAAAACACTAAATAACAGTGAAAATGAATGAAATACAACTTATAAGCATTAGCATGTATAAACCTTCAAAAATTAATGTTAGATGAAAATGAGTTATCAAAAAATATCCATAATAGGATTCCCTGTGTATAGAGTTCAAAAATAACATATTATGTAAGGATATAAGTAAAGGTTACAAAAGTTTAAAGAGAAGCAAGACAAATACATTTTTGCTTCTTTTTATTTTTTTTAAATTCTGCTGCCAGGGCTTTTTTTGCTATATATATATAATACAAAATAGTTACCACTTGGTGGGAAGGGAGTCATTCATTAAAAGGTGATCGATAAGAATAGAGTAGATGGGAAGACTCCCCAAAAGATCATGTAGCCTAAGAAGAGGAGGACAAAGTCATGATTCTGTGGAACAATAATGGCAATGGCAGGGTGGAGCAGGGCTTGGGGGGTACACAAGAGGTTGTTATGGGCAGGGAGAAAGAATGGGAGAAAGGACAAAGGCATTCAGAGAAGAATTTGAGAAGAAAGGAAAGCCAAGAAAGAATGTTATCTTTGAAAGCCAAGCAACCCTCTCTTGGTCAAGAATCCTGTATGGCCAATGGCTTCAAAAGATGAAGACTTGGACGATGCTCCTTAACTAAGCAATTGTGAAGTCACGGGGCAAATTTTAAAACAATGTCAGTTAATTAGTGGGAAAGAGCCTGACCAATGTGGATTGAAAGGGAAATGAGCAGTAACAAAGAAAAGACAAAGTTTTGTAGACACTTTGTGAGAGCTTGACTGTAAAGATAAGATATAAGATAGGGCAGTAACTAGCAGGGAACCTGGGATCACATAACTTCTGTTTGTTTGTCTGTTTTAAAATTAACAGAGACTTGAACTTGTATAAGATGATAAGAAAAATCAGTAGAGAAGGGAGGTAAAAACACAGGATGATGAAAGCCTCATTGGAACAAAAAAAATGAATTCCCACTCCTGCTGAACGTAGTTAAAATTTTAATGAACTAATTGTCACAGAGTTTAGAATGATATACATTTGCCTTTCAAATGAGTGCCAGACATCACACACCCAATGAATAACAGTCTTGAAAGTCCAAAAGATTGTGACAGTCTGCGTTAGCATTTTGTACTTGCTATCACACTCCAGAAAACAACTTTGACTCTCTTCTCCCACCACTTTTTTGCCGGGTTCAAAAAATAACCTTTTGCTTGTGAACGTGAAACTAAGTTGTTTTTCACTGGGCCTTTATACAGGGAACATAAACTCACCAGAAGAAGTAAGAACAAAAGCAAGCATATAGCTAACCCCCACCATTTCTGCATCTGGTGGAGAAAATGGAGGCTGTCTGCAGATGAGCACGAGGGCTCATACTGAAGTCTCACATTAGGGATGACATGGCATGGGTGGGGAGGGAAGGGAAGTTAGCATACACCCAACCAGCCTGTGGAATCACTCTCTGGACAACACTGCCCCAGTCTTACCCAATCAGGATGCCAATTCTGTGAGCAAGTCCCAGTATATGGAGAAATAATTGCATGGAACAGAACCAGACAGTTGGCTGAAAGAAGATGGCATCACCTTCTGGGGAAACTTAAATGGATACAGTAGAGCCATTTATTGAGAAAATAACCAGGCAACATAGGCCAAACTCTAGTGTACAAATAATCTATTGATTTTTCTGAAATTAGAAACCTAAAAGTCAACTATCCTCTGAAAACCAAAAGATAGCACAGTCCTAGTCAATCTAAACCCATGTTATGAAATTGTATAATCTTTTCTATAATCTTGGGACCAAAAGCATTATCTAATTCATAGGACAGTCAGTTGACTCAAGAGAGAAATCCTTGCTTCAAGGTAGCATTTTATGGAAGGTCCCAGACACACAAGGAGGAATTTATTAGGAGTCATTGTCAACACAGCCCCTATTGGATTTGATAAGTTCAGCGAAAGAAAAATAGGAATGAATGAATACAATTGTGGAAGGCAGAATTCTAAGATAACCCCTAGTGAGCCAAACTTTTCCATCCCTCCCCCTTGAGAGTGGGCAGAACTTGTAACTTACCTCTGACTGGTAAAACATAGCAAAGATAATGGGCCATTACTCTTTTGATTTCACTGATGTAATTAAAGGATCTAATAAATTGACCTTATAAGTTAAGTAAATCAAAACTCAGACTATCCTGGTGGGCCTGACCAAATCAGCTGAGCTGTCTAAAGAGGGTATAATAGTTAGAGACCCTCTCTCCTTCTGGCCTTAGTGAAACAAACCACTAAGAATTTTATAGCCACAAGGAAGTTAATTCTTTGAAGAGCCTGTGGGACTTGGAAGCATAGCTCTCCTCAGCCAGCCTCTGATAAGAATGCAAGTCAGGCAAATCTTGATTGCATCCTTTTGAGATCCTAAGCAGAGGATCCAGCTATACGATGCCCTGACTCCTGTCTCACAGGAAGTGTGACATAATAAATGTTTGTTAGTTTAAGCTACTAAGTTTGAGCTCATTTGTCAAGAAGCAACGGAAAACTAACAAAACAGCCAAATCACAACAGAAATCAGCTCTGATTGATTTATCAAGGGTTATCGCATGGATCACAGAATCTCCTAGAGGTCTAGGTAAACTAGGTTTAGAACCTATGCATCTGGGAACAATTCTCCATGGAGTGGCCCCATGGAGATAACATGGCTGCAGTCACTGGGCACTGACCCCAGGTTACACGGTCAGCGTCATCCAAGCTGGACATGCAAATCTACTGCTGGGGCCACTGCTGCTTCTGGAAACCATATGTAGCAAAGGACAGCTTCCAGCCACATGAGGACAGCCTTTACAAGATTCCTGTTTTTCTATAAATACATGACTAGCTTTAAAATTAATGACAAGCCAGCATGTCTGAACTGTAGTATTCAGGTCAGGTGGCTAAAGTAGAGGCCATCTACTTAGCTTCAAGGACACTTAGGAAAGTGCCTATCTGGAGTTTAGAGCTTGCATATGAGGAGGCAGGCTCTGTTCACTAAAGTAGATATTCCCCAAATAAAAGAAAAGATTTCAGATGCTAGAAGACCGAAAGAGTTAAGTGTTCACAAATAGGTTACTCCACATTCTCCCTGTCTTCAGAAGTTCTCATATCATCTTCTAATAGTTCTAGCAATTTCACAGAGTAGTTTTGGAAAATGGCCCTCTCCAAGCTCTATTCCCATATATATTAAAATATATAGTATCCTGAGGATATTGAAATGAATATTATAACTCAGGGTAGGGCTAATGTAGCACTCAAATTATTGTCTTGTTTGGTTTTCTAAAATTATTAAATCACTGCATAAGACTAGCAGTGTTTTTCATGAAATATGCTTTGCTAATTGGGTAATGATATTGAGTATTTGTTGTCTGGAGCAGGGATGCCAGGACAGTAGTATGAAGACACTGGTCCATGATTATTATCCCATCACTAGTCATCGTTGGTAAACATTGGCAATATTAATCAGCTTCCATCTGATCACAGTCCCCCACTTCACCACAGTGAAAGCTCTGTTGTTGATATACTGGCTTCTTTCCCCCTTCATTCATTTTGCTCATTTAAAGCCTCCCTTCCTAGCCTCTTCATTCCAAACAGATCTTGACAAATGGCACAAGGCAGGGATAGATCCCATGATTCAAACTGCACTGATACTAAAATAGACATGACAGGGGGAGAGAGAAATATACCAAAGGAAGATACCCATCAGCAAACCTCCAGGATGGCACATCCTAGAGGAAGGTGTGTGTACTATTAATTCTTCTCCCAGAGAGACTCAGAGGGCAGTGTGGTAATTCCATGGTGTAGCTAAAGGGTGAGTAAGAAAAATGCCTTACAAATTAAACAGTGCTGGTAAATCAAAGTTTAGGTCATTTTCTATGGACAAAAAACTCCTCCTCCAGCAAAGAGAGGAGAAAATGAAAATGGGGGTGGGGAAGAGAAGCAAGTGGATGTTGAGAAATGATGTGTTGAGGTAGGAAATATGTTTGAAGACTGTAGCAGAACAAACACAGCCCACAAAAAGGAAATGTGGGATATTAAAATGATTGTTATGGCATTTGACTTTTTTTAGATGTAAGAAATATGCCCATATGAAATATATATTAAACAGAGTTTGGTGCTTAACAATCTCCAGGCTCCCTGGCTTTCTCACACAAATGACCCCTATAACAGTAACAGTGAGATGTGGCCAAAATAACAAAGTGCACAGAAAAGTACAGCTTGGCCCAGCGATGACCCTTTACAGCCAGGTACAGCAAGACTCTGCTACCCCAGATTATCTCACAGCCCTTGTTTCCTTTTCTTAGGCTGCTCTTGAAGCAAGTGGAAGACAGTGGGTGCAGAGATGGGTGTAGAAAGAAGAGAGAGGAGTTTTTGTTTGGTCTTGGCTGAGATTTTCATTTGTATTTGACTCAGTTGTGGAGACAGATATTTGCTGGTTCTTTGCAATTCTTTACAGCATGAGGTGAGCCATGCCCACTGGAAAATGGGTTTTCCTAGAATTCCAAGAGGAAAACAGAGTTTAGCATAATTTCAGTAGAAAAAAATCATGTACTGAGACTTAGGTTGAGTGATGAGAGTACCATTTTGATAGGTCAGAAGTGATCAAATGGTGTCAATATCATGCTTTTTATCTAATCCTCTGTGCTAGGCACTGTGGAAGAAACCAGGGGCACAGAGGTGAATGACACTCCCCAGGAGGGTGGCAGAACTCACAGCCGAGCCAGAGAGATAGACCTTACCCAACCAATTGAACAAATAATTGCTTGATTAGAAACTGTGATAAGTGCAAGCAACTTACTAGGAGGGTCTGTAACAGAGGACTAGGATCTGGGGGAAAAGGTCGGGAGAGCCTCACTGAGGATGTGAAGAGAGGTGATCTGGAAGCACAGAGCAGAAAGTGGCCCTTCTTCAGACACTGAAGCTCTGTGCCAAGCCTCAGGGACCAAGAAAACCATGCTGACTGTGTCAGCGTCCTGGCACCCGTCTTGGAATGAGTGAGATGGTAGTAGATAGGCAGACTAAAGTCAATCAATAAGGACTCTGATTAAACAAGGAGTTAAGAGAAAATAACAAAAGGTGGTCCCTAGAATGGTCAACAAGGCTCCTCTGAGAAGGTGGCATTTATACTAAGACGTGAAGGACAGGGAAGGGAATACAAGGAAGAACATTCTAGGAAGATAGCACAGAATGAGCAAAGACTGTGCCACAAGAAAACCCTGGTTCAGTGACTTGGGAGTGTAAATGGGGATGAGAGTGACTGGTGATGAGGCTGAAGGAAGAGCAGAACATCTGGATGTCCCAGGCATGGCCGTGAGGTAGCTTTTATCAAAAGTGCAGAGAAAATGCAAAGGTCCTATGCATACTAACTGTTGTCTGAGTATTTTAGATTGCAGTATGTTCTCCATTTAATTAACTTAATTCTCTAGTGCATAGACATAACCTCCACGTAACTGGGTGCTTTATGTGTGTAGAGGCAACATTTTTGAAAGGCACATACGTTTTGAAATAGGTAATAATAATAATAGTGCTGAAGAGTGACACTGGAGGAGACTGAGTAGCCCTAACTATTTACGGGATACCTGCCACGGGCCATACCATGCCAGGCATGATGGACACGCATTATCTCATTTAATCCTCACAACACAGCTGTGAGGCTGGAACCCTTCTCTCTATCCCATTTAAAGAACAGGCAACTGAGATACAGAAGGCTGCTGGCTGAATATCCTCCATGGTGCTGTTGGATTGGCTCTTGCCTGAGCCTATCACTGACCTCCAGGAGGAAAACCTAATTTAGCATAATGTCAGAAGGGAAATACTGTTGCATATTTCTGCCCCCCAAAATTGATCATTCATTTTCACGAACCACACACATTAAACTAAAAATAAGGAGCCACAGTACTAATTGCAGCATTTTTATTACATTTCAAGAAAATTTCTCAATGCTTCTGAACTTCTGTTTTATTCAAAAAGAGTAATTTGACTTAGATTTGTCCAGCAAAACACCAGTCACCTAATGAAATGTAAATTTCATATAAAAAACAATTTTTTAGTATGTCCTCTGCAACATTTGGCAATCTCTTTTTATGCCCTGTACTTTTATTTGCTGACTAGACCAACACTGGTTTGACTCTATCAGATGGGCTGGCCAGGCGAAGCGTCTCAGTCAATGAGGAAATGTTCAAATCACTGTTGAAAAGAGAAAGAGAGCGGCAATTAATTTAGTTATTCGCATTGCTAAATCTGTTCATTTCAAAGGATTATCTTCTATCTAAAATGGTGTCCTTTTTCTTTTGAATATTTGTTGATCGTGAAATGTTGACAGCAGTTTTTGTTGTTACTTTTCTATTTTCTTGTTTATAAATTCTCTGAGCAAAATAAAAAGATAACAACCTGACATATTAATCTCTGCTTAAATGTTAATGATTTAATTTGTTTTTATTGAGGTATAATTTACTTTACATAGTGAAGTAGAATCAGAAACTTAAGTTTTACAACTCAAAAGGGTTTTACATTCCTCTTTCCAGTTTCTGACACACAGAATTTTCTCTGTGCCCTTTTTCCATCAATTCTCACCCACTTAACCAAAGACCAGTGCTCAAAAGAATATGTTTATCATAGATTATTTTGTCTGTTCTAGACCATCGATTAATAAAATGTTAAAGTAGATGCTCTTATGAAAGGCTTATTCCACATAGCAAATTATGCCTGAGATTCACTGATGCTGCTGCCAAGATTCTCAGTTCCTGTATTTTTAGTGCTTAGTAGTTTTCCTCTTTCTAGATATACCAGAGTTTGTTTATGTATTTATTCATCTGTTACTGGATCTGTTATTTGGATTCCTTCAAGTCTGGGGCTTACATGAAAAAAAAAAAACTGCTGGGAAAAGTTATATAAAAGTCTCCGTGTAGAGATATGTTTTCATTTCCTTTGGGTATATATTGAGAGGTGGGATTGCTGGCTCATATGTCATGAGTGTGCATACTTTGACATGAAGCTCTCAAACTGTTTTCCAAAGTGGTTATACCATTTTACACACTCAGCAGTAGTGAAGGAAGTTCCTTTTACATTATCACAATGTATCAGCTCACACAGCACACTGTCTGTGAGGGAGTTTTTAGCCAGTAAACAAATACCTATATTGGAACACCATTCCTACTCCCCTGATCTGGCCTTCAGTGACTTTTTTCTTTACCTGAAGACAAAGAAATATTGAAAGACATTTTAATGGCATTCAGGACGTCAAGGGTAATATGACAACAGCTCTGATGGCCATTCCAGAAATAGAATTCCAAAACTGCGCTTAAGGGTGGGCTAGAAGCTGGCATTGGTGCATAGCTTTCCACAGGGAGCACTTTGAAGGTGACCACTATGATATTCAGTAATAAGGTCTTTTCCCAGGATGAGTTCACCAACTTAATTGTCAGACCACATATTTAGTTTTGTTCTTCAAGGCACTTAAATTTTCTGCAGATGAGTTTGATCATTTCAAGGCTGATTTCAATATATTTTTAGAATAGGCCTTCATTTTCCCTACTCCTAATCTGTGGCTTTTCTAAAGTCTCAAAAAAAAACGCCTGGAGTGTTCTGTAAGATGCTTGGTTCTTTACTTTGGCTAAGCAGAAATTCAGTCACTGTGGAACCTCTGTAACATCTGTCCAATCCACAGTTCCCCCAGAACCTGCTCGCTCCTAGCCCCTGTGGATTCCCCAGGTATAAGTGCAGCTTAGTATTAAGCCAAGGATTTAAAAGGATCTTTGAGCTTATACAATCTGGTGCTCCTTCTCTGTACAATGCCCACCTCTCTGGAGCCCTGCCCAGCAAATTCCCCACTGCCTCCAAGTATGATATCTGCCTCCACAGCTACATACCCTGCTTGAGATCACCCTCCCTGTACCTTGATTTGGAAAGTGCTTCCAGGCAAAAAGCTGAAATAATTATAGGGTTCATCTCATTTGTTTCCTCTTTCTAGAGATCAAAGCTCTGTGCTGCCTATTGTCCAAAGTCTGAAAACATTTGCTTCGATTATTTTGTTCATTTTTGTAACATTTTATTTCAAAAGGATAGGTCTAGTACCAGCTCCTCTGTCATTGCCATAAGCAGAAATCCACATTTCTTCTAATAATTTCAGGGTATGAAATATTTTTAATGTCTGGAGACAGAAGATTGCCTGATTCCTTATCATATTATTGGATCTAAAACTTTAAATCATTCTTATATTTGGCAAACATTCCAAACATATTCTATGTACCTGTCAATGTTTGTTAGATACAAGAAATGAAAGGTGAATAACCTCTGATAACAGAACTCTTATCCTTGAGAAAGTTGAAGACTAAAACAAGAGGCTGTTGTAACATATATAAAGTATCCTATATAAGTGTGCTAAAAACATATTTGATTAGTATGTATATTTTTAGACAGATTATGTGTCAGAGATGATTTTATGTCCTCCTGGATTACAAGAGATGAAGTTTCCTCAGGAAATTTCTTATGCATGATTAAATATTTGGCTTCTCCCTACAATCTAATTTGATGACTAGTGGTGAAAATTATTTTCATTTCCCTCATTAAATGATAAATTATGAAGAATTTTTATTTTTAAATAAAGGCAAGATATGAACTAGAACCAGGTGAACTGAACCCCAGTTACTTAGTATTTTGATTTCGGCATTCTACGTGCCTCTATTGTCTCACACAGGGTCACTTCCAGGGATCTCAGATCTCCTCATCTCTGAGTGTGACAAATCTTAGGGCAAGGCAGGCTAACTTGTTGTCTTATTGTTGTTGTTGTTGTTTTTTAAATAATAGCTTTGGCTTGGCGCCCATAGCACAGTGGTTACGGTGTCGGCCACATACACCAAGGGAGCCAGGTTTGAACCCAGCCCAGGCCAGCTAAACAATGACAACGGCAACAAAAAATAACCAGGCATTGTGGCAGGCGCCTGTGGTCCCACCTACCTGTGGGTTGAGGCAAGGGAATCATTTAAGGCCAGGAGTTTGAGGTTGCTATGAGCTGTGATGCCACGACACTCTACTGAGGGTGACATAGTGAGACTCTGTCTCAAAAAATAAATAAATAAATAAACAAATAGTAGCTTTGTTGAAGAACAATTTATATGACATAACATTCATCCATTAAAAATGTATAATTCAAGGCTGCGCCTGTGGCTCAAAAGGAGTAGGGTACCGGCTCCATATGCCAAAAGTGGCAGATTCAAACCCAGCCTCAGCCAAAACAAAACTGCAAAAAAAAAAAAAAGTACAATTCAGGTTTGTTTTTTTTTAATGTATTCACAGAATTATGCAACCATCACTGATATTTAATGTTGGAATATGTTCAGGACCTCAGAAAGAAATTCTGATTCCATTAAGAGTCACTTCCCATACTCCCTACTCCCACCCCCATCTGAAGCTGGAAATCACTAATCTTTTTTCTGTATCTATGAACTTGTCTCAACTAGATATTTCAAATAAATGGAAGCATACTACATGTCAGTGGTTCTCAACCTTCCTCATGCCCTGACCCTTTAATACAGTTCCTATGGATCACGACCCACAGGTTGAGAACTGCTGCTATGTGTGGTCTTCAGTGATAAGCTTTACTTCATCCTGCTTTCTGAGTTTATCTATGGTAGTGTGTGTACAAATTCTTCATGCTTTTTTATTGCTGAATAATATCCCAATTAATGGATATACTATATTTTGTTTATCTAGTCAGTAGCTGACAGAAATTAGGAAAGTTTCCACATTTGACCATGAATAATTATGCTGTTATGATTATTCATATATAAGGTTTTATGAGAATATAGCATATTTTCATTTCTCTTGGATATAAACCTAAGAGTATAATTACTAGGTCATATCATAAATCTATATTTATTATTTTGAGAAACTTCCAAACTATTTCCAAAGCAGCTACACTAGACTGCAATGCCTCTAGCAAGGTATGAGTGTTCTAATTTCTCCATATCCTTACCAATATTGTGATTGATGTCTATTGGATTTTAGTCATCCCATTAGTATGAGGTAGTATCTTGTTTTAATTTAAATTTCTCTAATGACTAAAGGTGTTGATATTTATATGTTTCTGACCTCTTGTATATGTGTATATGTTTAAAAAAAACTTTATTCAGTTCTTTTTCTAACTTTCAATTGGGCTTTTTATTGTTGAGTTGTAATAGTTTATTATAATATAAGCTGAGTATATGTTTTTAATCACATAGATGATTTGCAAATATTTTACCTCATCTTGTGGGTTGTTTTTCTTGAAATGAACTTTGAAGCACAAAAGTTTTTAATACAGGATTCCATAAAGTTCATGTGCAATTTAAAATTAGTGCATACTTTATAGACACCCTGTATTGAGGAAGTCTCATTTGTCTATTTTTTGTTTTTTCATTCCATTATTTTGGTGTCCTAACAGAGAAACCATACCTAACATAAACCAAACCTGTTTTACATTTCCTTCTAAGAACTTTAGACTTATTTCTTATATTTGGTCTTTCATCTATTTTGCATTAATGTTTATATATGATATGACAAAGGGGTCTAAATTAATTATTTTGCATATGGATATCTAGTTGTTTCAGAATGATTCATTGAAAAAAATCTTTTTATTCATTCAGTTTTCTTGTCGTGCTTGTTGAAAATAAATGAATTGCGATGTATGTCCATTTATTGGACTTGCCTCCTAACTGGCAGTTCTACTTCATTGATCCATGTATCTGTGTGTATGCAAGAATCACACTTTCTTGAGTACTATAGTTGTAGTAAGTTTTAAAATTGAGACGTAAGTCTTTCAATTTTGTATTTTCAAAGTTTGTTTTGATTATTCTGGGTCCCTTGCATTTACATCTGAAGTTTAGAATCAGCTTTGTGAATTTATGAAAAAAAAATAAAATGACACTTGAGATTTTTATAGGTACGGTGTGAAATATGTCAATTAACTCGGGGAGTATTGCCATCTTCACAGTATTAACTCCTCCAATCCATGATCATATGATGTCTTTCCATTTATTTAGAGCCTCTTTAATTTAACAGTGTTCTGTGGTATTTACTATGTGTTTTTCACTTCTTTTCTTAAATTTTTTCCAAAGTACTTTATTCCTTTTGATGCTATTGTAAATGTAATTGTTTTCTTTATTTCCAGATTGCTGTTTGAAAAAAATATGAAAATACAATTGATTTTACATACTAGTATTGTTTAAAATACACACACACACACACACATGATATATTGTATCCTGTAACTTTACTGAACTTATTTATGAGTTCCAATAACTGTGTTTGCATGAGCATGTGTATGTGTGTGTGTGTTCCTAAGAGTTTCTTTCTAAAAGGTTGTAAAATCTATGAATATTGATAGTTTTATTTTTTCTTTTCTAATCTGGAGCCTGTTTTTCTTAATTAATTGTCCTGAATGTTATCACCAATATAATGTTGAACAGATTTAGAGAAAGAGGACATCTTTTCTTGTCCCTGATTTTAGGAAAAAGCATTTTATCCATCACCATTAATTATGATATCAGCTCTAGGTTGTTCCTAGATGTCCTTTACTTTATTTTTAAAACTTAGATTTCCTGTATGGTTTCATTTCTATGTTTTATTTCTTTAATGATATTCCCTATTGGGTGAGGAAATTTTATCCTATTTTTTTTTTTACTCATTAGATATAATTTTCTTTCTTTCCTTAAATATATTTATAACAGTTGATTTAATGCCTTTATCTTTTAAGACTAACATTTTGATTTCCTTAAGGATAGTTTCTACTGGCTATTTCAATCCCAATAGATGAACCAAATATGAGACAATAGCCCTGTTTATTTTTATATGTTATATTGTTTTTATTAATTGTTATTAAATAATTAAATGTGACATCTTTAGAAAACAGATATTCCCCTCTAGTTTTTTTTCTTTTTAATTTTTCTTAAATTATTGAACCAATTGTTATACCAGCCCTTGCTGAGAGCTTGTGTATGTGTGTTGGGTTCACCTTCAACACTCTGGTAGTTCACAACTCTACCTTAGCCTTCAATTCCTGTTGTGCATGGCACCAACTTCATCCAGAAGTGAGTAATTAGTCTCTTCTTAGTGTTTTCCTGGACATGCACATAGCTCTGCTCGTTTCTGTGGCCTTCTTGATCCCTAGGAATATTTTGTAGCTTTTCGAGGCACCTAATTTTCTTAATTTTCCCTTTAGGTTCTATGGCTTGCCTCTTATTTACTTCAACTGATATCTTTACCCAAGGCAACCTCAATGTTAAATAATTGCCATCATTTGTTTTTAACAAATACCCTTGGAAAAACACTCAGTTTCCCCCCACTGAGTAAGAATTGAAGCTGGTCAAATAAATACAAAAAGCCTTTGCATATAAGGCTTTTCCATAAAATTGTCAAAAAGTCAAATAATAACAACTCTCTGAGGATGGAACTTTTTGAAAAGCTCTAAATCTATTCTCCCACATAGGTTGTCAGAAGCTTCATAGTTGTGAGGCTGCTAGGTTTTAAGGCTTCCACAGAGCTGAAGAAGAGGCGATTGGAATACAGCAAATTAAAAATGCAACAAATTGCTATTCTTACTGAAAATTGGCAGTCTCTATTGCATATAGGCTTCTAGGATTATTGCAAGACTTTAGCTATTTTTCAGAATTCCAAAATTGTTGATTTTCACAGTCTTTGACGATCTTCTTTACAGAAGATTGGATTTTCAGTAGTCCTTACTTTATCATTTTGAAAATACTTCCTTATATTTTTATTTATTTCATTATTTTTTATTTTTTTAATTTAAATTATATTTATTCATTTTTATTTTAATCGATTTGGCGGTACAAGTTGAATTCAATTTCAGATATATTTTGTATAATAAATATACAAAACCCCAGTGGAGTCTGGGGTTTTGGTGTGTCCATCACCCAAATAATGTATAGTGTACCTCATAAGTAATTTTTTATTTTTCACTTTCTTCTGCCCTCCCCCTTATGAGTCTTCTATGTGCATTATACATATCCAATGTAGCTCTGTGTGCCCTTGTGTAGCCATACCAATATTTTAAAACAATATAAATATACACAACATTTGATTATAAATTCAAATTTTATGAGGGATATCTATTTTTTAAAGTTTAATTCAATTTGCATGATAAACTCAGGTTATCCATTGTGATTAAAATTTCATGTCATTCAATGTACGTAAATGCTTTTTTATTGTTCTTGTGTAAAATCAAGGAAAGGAAAGAAAGTATCTCTTCTGTAAATACCTTAAAATTATCTAACATTAAGGAAAAAATGTTTTCCATCTTATTCAATAGGTGTTGATAGCTACTGAGATATTCACTGACCTTTAAAATCTTCATGTGTTAGTCCATTTATGTCACTGCTAAGACATTATAGTTTGTGTGATCCTTCAGGTCAAGATATGCTATATCCTGTGTTCTCAGGAAATACTAGCACAAGTCATGTTGGAACATGGTATCTCTATTAGGTCACATCTACTGAGACAAAATGAGAAGTATTTATTCTGGGAGATACTCCCTCCCTTCTGAGGGATCTACTTAAGATAGTCTTAGTCTCCTCAAATCAATCAGGTATGCCCATCACCCAAGTAGGAATTTGCTATTCCCTAAATTTTACAGGATGAAAGTTCAAGACACAGAAACTTATAAATATCTGGGCTCTTTTTTCTTTTCCTCTTATCTTCATCCTGTTTGGACTAGGACTAGTTAGCTTCAGAGTAGGAGCTTTGTTCTTATTTCATTTGTATCTTTCCAAGTCCATTGAATACACCCTGACTTCCTTCTGTCTTCTTTAGAGCCTTGGTTTTTGAAACTAAAAACATGAAAAGATTTTCCTTCTTCTTTATTTGCACTTTCCTTCCTTGAGACAAGTTCAGAATTGTCTAGCTGGTACCTGAACATGAGCATTAGAGCAGAGTCAAGTTAGAAGGTGTAGCTGAGAAAAAATAAAAAGGTTAACAGTTCCAAAATATCACCTTATGACATTAAGAGGGACATTTGAAGATCTGATTATCTGCAATCAATTTCTCTTTTCACTTAAATTAAGAAGAGGATGTGTTTAAACTACAGCCTAATTTTTCTGAGTCAGTTACATTAAAAAATATTTCAGAATTTATTGATTCTTAGGAATATTTATTAATCTATTGGGACACAATCTTTTCTGAATGGAATGGTGATCTTTTTAGCCCTTTCTTTCTCTTTGATAGTACACTATACTTTATAACATTATGAAGTGAATCGTTGAAGGAGCAATGAAGCAGATTTGGATACAAATATACTTCTGCTTAAAGGAATCAGATTTTATTATAGGTATATAATAAGAAATAAAGTCATTTAAATAGTATATGCAAAATCTCTGCCTTCTCTACCATTATTATTACAGGTCACTTTTGTCTTCATTTTTACCATTATCAGTCAAGTGGAAGTGATTCAACTTACCTTTGTGATCGATCTACCACTAACCCCAAATTCTGTTAAGTAATTAATTATTTCTACATTCAGACTTGTAAAAATCTAGGAAATTTTCTATTTCAAATAATCTTAGAGGCCCCTTCACATAGAGAAAAATATCCTTACATGTAACATAAAAGCACACCCGCAATCTATTTTTGATTTTTTGATTTCCATTCTTCATATAGTAATGGTCCATAAAGCACAGCTAAATTAAAAGTAATTCCTGATTTTATTTTTTGTGTAAGCTCATAAAACCTTAATAAAAGCAGATTTATTTTATTTGTATTCAGATTATGCTCAAGGTTTTTCAAAAATCAAACTGGACCATCTAGCTGACCTCAGTTGAACAAGTGATCTAGCTACACTCACTATTCAAATGTTCCAAGAACCTGGCACACCTTTTACTTTACCAAACACTTTAGACATTTGTCTTTGGAAGGAGAGTGTATTTAGTGACATTGTTTGAAACCTTATTAGCTTAGGTCTATTTTTTCCTGTTCTCTGTGGCTTAGAGGTAGAATTTCTTGGTTTTCAACCCCACTGTCCTGTTTTACTATTTTTCTAATAATTATCATCCCTATCCTTTCTTTTTTCTACCTCCTCCTCACTTCCTTCAAAAGTTTGTAGCAACCTTACCATATGAAGAAGCACACGGTCTAGTTTTTCATGAAGAAACACCGAGGTCTAGTGAAAAAACACTATATTTTGTTCTCACATTGGTCACACTACTATATAGTTGTGTTTAAAGAGTCTTTCTTGGAAATAAAGAATGTTATGTCCAGTAGAGGCTGTAAAGGCCATAGACGTAATCTTGTGTCTGTAGACAAGTAAGTAATCAAGAACTCATCATGATCAAGTAACTTGCTCAAGAGTAAACAAAAGGGAATAATGGAGTCAGAACTAGAATTGGAGTTTTCCCACTCTCAATCTGGCACTCCTGTATGTATAAAATTCCACTAAGTCTAAATTAATCTTCACTTATTGATTAAGAGGCAAAATGTCTACTATGTAAGACCTTGCTGATTCACCAACCTAACCCCTATTTTCAAAAGATGCTTTCTTCATCACTTCTATAGAAGCTGGGGAAACTTACTTTCTCAAGTTTCCTTGCATATGGAGATCACTGGCTATAAGACATCATTTTGACTGGTAAAACATGAGCTGAAGTCTGCTGGAGGGAGAAATAACTTTTGGGAGAGATTTATGTTCTTATAAAAAGTACAGAGACTGTAATCTTAGCACTCTGGAAGTCCAAGGCAGGTGGATTGCTTGAGCTCAGGAGTTCAAGACCAGACTTAGCAAGAGTCAGACTCCATCTGACTAAAAAAATAGCCAGATGTTGTGGTGCCTGTAGTCTCAAATACTCCAGAGGCTGAGGAAGTAGGATCATAGGAGCCCTAGAGTTTGAGTCTGTTGCTGTGAGTTAAGACACCATGGCACTTTACTGAAGGGGACAAAGTGATGCTTTGTCTCAAAAAAAAAAAAAAAAAGTACAGAAAGCCTGGCAATACCCCTTCCCTTCTTTTATTTTCTGACCTGAATGCTGATATAATGCTGAAAACTTCAGCAGCTCTCCTGTAATTATGAGGAATAAAATAAAAGGACTATAGAGATACTAGCCTCTTATAGTGTTGAAAGGTTGACTAAAATCAGCAGCACTTAATACAGACATCTTGTTTTATGAGGAAAAATAATTTGAATTATTTAAACTATTATGCCAGGTTTTCTGTTAACTCATAGACAAAGTCTTCCCAACAAATAAATAAACCCAGTTTGAAAGATCAAATAAAGTGGCACAAAGGTGTCTGTGTGTGTAAATTTTAAGTTTTATTTAAATATCAGTGTTATTTTTAAAAAACTAAAAATGTGTTAACTACATATTTAAAACATAACTACAAGGTCTGGCAATTAAGTTTGTGAATTGATCCTAGAAAAAGCGCTGAATATCACTATCGTCACCTTTGAAGTACTCCCCTTGGGAAACTATGCACAGATGCCATTGCTTAGTATAACCTTCAAAGCAATTTTGAAACCCTTTCTGAAATGACCATCAGAGCTGTCCTTGTATGACACATAAAAATACGCAATAATAATGAATACCACTCAGCAAGACACCACATATATTGACAAAAACACAGGTGTGAGTTACTCATACACCAAGATAATGAAACTTTATCAAATTGTTTGTACATTGCTTCCAACATAAGTGCACAGTGGCAAGTTTGTGAACTCAATTGTGAGACCTGGTACAATGACAGTTCTGAGGATCATTCCATAAAAAGAGTTGCAAAATTACTTTGACAGGTGGACAAGGTGCTGGTGTCAGTGCATAACTTCCTAAGGGGAGTTTGAAGGTGACCATGTGATACTCATCAGTGAGGTCTGTAGCACTTCTTCTATGGCAAGTCCGTGTACTTAATTGTCAGGCCTTATATTGTGCTTTTAATTCTTTCACATTTTTGTCCCCAAATATATTATGAAATGGTGTAAAGGGGTATAAATTTATAACTCAGTTGTTCAGAATTCTGAATGCATTTTTGGTGGAGAAATTCTATATAACCCATAATGCTAATGTTTTTGAACTGTAGAAGGTGTAACTGTGGCAGGACATTAGTCACAGGGCTATAATATATTATCCAGTTTGTGTGGGAGAATTGGTTAAGAGCTAGAGTTTATACTGGCGCACATACCACCTCCTTCTCTGGCAAAATATTTACCCGGAGGGTTCAGCTATCCCATTCTACTATCCCCCCATTGAGCAGTGAAAGTTCCAAGCAGCTGGCCATGGTCCCACAGCCTGGGGAAATGTGTAACAAGTCAAATCTGGAGAAACAAAGAGCTTGGCACTGAAATTTGGTACAGGCTGGCAGGAATGTGTCTCAGTCAAGGTCAGTAGAGTCTTGAAGAATCTATGGGGAAGGGAGACCTAATGGGGGAAGAGGACAACTTCCTATAGCCAGGAGTCTTGATTGGTCTTCCCTGGTAGAGTGAACAGGAAATGAGTAGAGGATTTGTATGTAAGATCCAAGTGGAAGATGCTGTGTTCTTCCTTATCAAATGGAAATGGATGCGCAGACCCTGCTTGGCAATTCAACTATGCATTCCCAATGCACTATATCCACAGTCCCAAGGGAATTCCACAGTTTTGTTAAATTTCCATTGCTTTAAAACAAAATGATTTTGAGGAGAAAATGTTAATTGCACTTTTCATGACACTTTTACTAAAGTACAAATTGCACCTGTATTTGGGGAGTGCAGTTTGGCACCAACTTGCCCCATACCTAGTTTTGTTGACGAAAGACAACACTTCCCTCTGCCCCTTGACCCTTCTCTCATCTAGCTATTACCAGCCATTCCTTCATGTGTGCATTTGACCTCTGATTTACTGCCTTTTAAAAAAATTAATGTAGTTCTCAGATTAGACTTTATATATAAAAATGATAAACAAAGATTTGGGCGGGGAATAGGGAGAAGGGAAAGACATAAGTGAATTAAAAGGTATTCCTCTCTGGACTCAGATATGTCCTCCAGTTGTGACTGTTATAAAGAGTGTTCTTATGAAAGTCTAACTCCCATAGGTAACTGAAAGGCAATTAAAATAACATTAGTGTTTTTCATAACTTTACAATGTTTTTATGCATGTGATGGAACCTTACTAATTATTGAAAAGTTATTTGTATTCAGATTTCAAAGCAGAGCGATAATCCGGGCAATTTAGAGTCCTGAGCCATCAGCAGGAAGCTGGCTAACAGAACCAGAATTTTCCCTTGCCAGCATCTCTAATTACATCAGTGAACCTCCAATAGGATGCTTGGCTAGCAAAGACTAGCTTATTATAGTTTAAAAATTAATAAATACCTTGAGAAAATATGCAGTGACACTAAAAATTAGTTTTCACAAACTGATCAAATGTAGTATCTGTTGGAAAAGGGTGAATGATTCTTAGTGGGAAAGAAATACAAAGTTCTGAGCAGAGAGCACACATTTCTTTAAGTGGATGAAAAATTTTCATGTGATCTGAATGTAATCAACATTCAAAGCTTATCATATGGAAAGAAGGCAGAGGCTTGTTAAGTGATTTCCCCAGTTCTGTGCAGTATCAGCTTACTGAGAGGAGTGCAGAGCAACCCACACCGCTCTTAGTCCAGGTTGGACATCCAAACCAAAGGACTGATTTCTCAGCTCCTCTGAGGAGGAGCTAACACGTGATATGCTAACCACATATAAAGTGGTATAGAAAACATGAAGAGGAAGTTTAGTGCGCTTTCCAGATTGTAATAAGGAAAATTCTAGAGATAGAAAGGTCCTTAAAGGGAACCCAAATAAAACAATATTTTCATAGTGAGTAAAAGGAAATTGAAATCCAGAAAGTCACTTGATAGCAACTTGTGCAAGGCCATTGATCCGTGAGTCTCAGAAGACTGGATCAAAAGAAGTCTCAGCTTCTGAGAAAATACTCTCCCTGTGTATGTAATATAAGTAATGCTCTAGCATCATAAGTTAAAGAGCATATTAGCAATCAGACAAGCTTTCTTTTCTTACTTTGAATACAATGAGTATGAGCATCAGTATGAAAGTTTTGAGACGAACTGTATTACGGTCCATTTCTCACTGCCAAGTAACACAGCAGCATCCTTTCTGATTCACCCCTGCAAGTTTCAACATTCTTGGCTTATTGGTGCTGCTGAGAAGGCTTCATTTTTTTCCATCCACATGAATTTTGCATTTCTTGACTTTTGTATATCTCACAACTTTCATAAGGACCCATGTATTATGGGGGTGGTGATGCGTGGACAAGATTGGATTACTTTAGGACAACACTCAAATTCTTTGTCAGCCCCTTGACATCAGTGGCTGAAACAGATGATGCCAATCTGAGAATAGATATTAGCCACGCGAGTAATCCCTACTCTCAGATAACTAAGAGTTGTCTACATTTGTAATCAACAAGGGCCCTTGAAAAACTGACCTCACCTAAGAGCTGATAGCAGAAAAGAACTAGATTCCCTATCGTAGTGCCTTCTTTCTGACTCAGGTATAAAAATCATGATATCCAAGCATCTAAGATCATCTTCCAGGCTGGCACACCCGTGGCGACGCAGTAGCTTTAGTGTTTTTCATAATAAAAGGAAGCAGGGAGCAAGTCAGTCAATGTAATTATAAAGTTTGCCAATGTTCTGTTTAAATCCATTAAGTGCAATAAGCCAGCCCAGCTGAGATCTACCTGCAGAACCAGAAGACTATTACTTCACTGTTATATTTTACAGGGAGTAAACAGTAGAAAAGGTTGTGAGGATGGTTTATTACTGAGTTCAATCACAGGTGTTCAGCAGAGGGAGAGCTCAGTGATGTTTGCCCATCTCCTGTGGACTTCTGCGGAGGATGGCGTCACGCAGGCAGCTGCCCATGGTTGAAGGCAGTTACAAGGATGGAGTTCCAGGTAATGACCTACTCATGATGAACAACATGAATCTATTAACCCGAAATCAGTGCATTAAAAATCAAAATATGTTTCCATTCATTATATGTTATTTTGCAAAATGCCACAAAGGCGTCATCTTGTAATAAATACATGTTTTGCCCCTGAACAACTACAATAAACAAAATGGGGGTAGGGAAAATAAAGGAAGAGCGAAAACTCAATGTGTGGCAGGAGAGAAAGACTCAAGCTGCAGAGGGATGTGAGAGCAAATAGTAAAACTGCTTTGGGGAGCAGGCAGCTCCCCGACTCTTTACGTTCTCTGTTATTTGTGGTAGGCCCTGTCATCAAAAAGAAGGAATGAACTGAGAGCCATAAATCAGCTTTTTGTTAATGGTTAAAGCATTGTTTACATGGCTAATATATAGAATGACCTTGGTTGGACTACAGAGTTTGTCTGTCTGGAGATTCTCAAATTTCAAACCAGGAAGCCTGCTTCTGAGAACCAACGGCCCTGGAGGGAAATGAAACATTATCTTCTTCCTCAGACACAGTTTTGCTCAGTGAGCCTTCAGGCAGTAGAAGCCAAGGACACAAGGGTCCCACAAGAATTTAAAGAAACTATACATTTGCCTATCGCCTGACAGGCTTTTTCCTGGGGGTACCCAGCGACCTCCTGTTTCTTCTTTAGGAGAGGCAGGAAAATATGGTGGCTAAATGCATGGACTCTGGAGCCCAAATGCTTGAGTTCAAATCTTTCCTCTGCCTCAGTTACTTCATCTATAAAATGAAGGTAATGACAGTGGAATTGTAAAATTTTGCTATGAAGATTAAATGAACTTGTGGCAATTACTTATCACAGACTACATTCTGGCCTGGTTCATGCTCGTGTCAATGCCTTGCTGCTTTCTTTCACAGCTTTCCATCTGCTTAACACAAATACATTCTGATGCAGGTTGTGGAATCCCAAGACTTAGCTTAAAGCGATTAAGAGCACAAGTGCTGAGGTAAGATAGACCGGGGCTACAATACTGGCTCTGCCACTTGTTAACTCCATGACTTTAGTTAAACATTTCCAGGGCTTAGTAGTTTTTATTAGTAAATTAAAGATAATACCTCCTTCTTAGAATTACTGGGAAGGTTAAAAATGATTGTTGTATCCAAAGTGCTGAGTGTGGTAACCTGCAGAATAAGATCTCAGCAAACACAACTACAGAACTATTGTTTTTATTATATCCTAGAATAGTTAAACTAGAAGTAAATCTAGATATCTAATAGAAGAAACATGTTGTATGACCTATCTATCCATCTATCTATCTATCTATCTGTCTGTCTATCCAACCATCTATCCTTTTCCCACTTCGTCCACTATTCCAGGGGCAACTAGGCTATTATATTCATCTATTTTATGAAAGAGATATGACAGTAGAAGAGAAAGTGGGCAGTATTTTCTTATCTTTGAATTTTAAAGGCTAATAAGACCCTTGAGGCAACAGAAATGATCTATATTATAAACTATCAACTGAAGAATAAAATTAATAAAAGACCTGAATTTCCCATACCCTGAAACAGTCTCCCACCATGGACTGCATTGAGGGAATGACAGATGCATAAAAGTTGCTAAATCTCTGTTAACCAGCTTGATGAAAGTATTTCAAATTGTATATGAAAACACTACACTGTACCTCATGTTTGCATTAATGTATACAGCTATCATTTAATTAAAAAAAAGTTGCTAAATCCCAAAGAAAGTAGAGCCCAGCGTCTTCCTCTCTGGGTCAAGCCCTGGAAAATTCATCAAACCACTAGATTTGCAGCATTGGCAGCTTGTTTTCCACTATGCAAGGTAGAAGGAAAAAAATAACCAAAGAAAATATCTATATGCTGTAGCTAGAATAGCAAGATGAGGGCTGCTGCTTCAAGAGTTTACCATACCCCGGGAACATTAGAACATGAAAGTAATGGAGAAAACCACTGAGGCTGAAGAGATTTGCTGATCCTTGCAGAGCCTGCTTTAGTGGCCCTCTATGTAGAGTGACCACAAGGACTACAGGGGAGAAAGGAGGTCTCAGTGTTTCCCATTATGAACACACACCACCAACGTTCAGATACCTCTAATCTCCTCCTCTTCACAATGAGACCGTAACCCTAAATAATTCTCTTGGAACCTAGAAGCAGGCAGGGAAAAAGAGGTTCATCTCAAAATGAATAATATTACATTTCTGCCCTCTTGACAAAATAAAAATTAAGATCCATTATAGAATAAACAAATGTATATTTCTTGTACAGTCAACTTTATGCAATGACTAGAATTACTACCTGCTACACAGAGGGGTTAACCAAAATGCCGAGAAATTAAAATAAATGGTTTCATGTCACACTGTCCTCTGATATCAAGCAGAGCTATTTTAGCTCTCTTCCTAACACTATAATTGGAAGGGAATTTTAATCTCACTTTACATATTCCTGTTTACAAAAATAGTCCTAATCTTAGGATATGGTGCCACAACTGACTTTTTAATTATTTTTATCAGGGCCTTTTTGTCAAACGAAATATTATGCAGAATCCCAATATTTTAAAAAAGTAAACATAGAGCTTCTTTTATTAAAAGGGGAATGAATATGAATATTTCCTGATTTCCTTGAAACACCTCTATGTACTCTGAAGAACAAGTCAGAGCTGAATTATTAGAAAGGCCATGTTACTAAAAGTGTGGAAACCTGGGATCTGTTCTTAGCTCCAGTTTCACCAGCTGGACCTGGAGTAGGACCCTAAGCTACTTTGAGATGCAGTTCTTTCCTTTTCCTGCTGAACAAAGTGAGCTAATGATTCCTAGATCAATTTTTTAAATTATTTGAATAAATGTAAAAATTTTAGATCACAGAAATCCTGTCCTTCCAATCCAGCCTTTCTTGCCTAGTGTTATGCAGACATTGCTCATTGTTTCACACTCTTCATTGTCTTTTCAATTAAGGAAAGTGTCCAAGGTCCATTACTACCATCTCCTAGAACAGTATTTGAACAAGCAAACACTAATAATCATCTGGATACAAAGAGTAGACAAGCCTTCTAAAGAGAACTATAAAACCAGAAAAACTATAAAATACAACTATTTGAGGGCAGCAAAGGCATCTGGACTTAAGAGATTATAATTTTGGGAGGGAAAGAAAATATATTGAGATGAGCTGGCACTGTCTTCTACTTTCTCCTTGAAGCATTTTATCATAAGTAAGTTGCTCAAGACCAAGGAAAGCCCCAATAAAATGGTGGCTTGGAGCCTTCAGCAGTCATATAAGTCTAGATGGTGAAATATGGGTTTCACTGCTACCCCAGCAGGCTGGCATTGAGGGGTCAACGTATCAGAGAAAAAGGCAATGTAAACATGTAAGTCCAGCATTCAATGCTGTTTTTCTTCTCAAGGTCCTTGCCAATTCTGAGACTAAAAATGGTATGATTCAGAGAAACCAGATAGACAATGATAGCTTAACAAACCTATTGATAATATTATGGTTCTCGGAGGACAAAAAATTAGAGTTGCCCTTGACAAGTTGGAGTAACCTGGGGAACATAGGACCTTTCATTTGGGAACCCTGAAAAAGAAATAGAACAGCCCTTAGGAAGTGTGAAAGTCAGCTTCAAGACAATTTCTGATCTCAAGGAAATCTATTCATATTGATGCTTGCCAAAAGAAAAGTTAAATATGCTCTGAAAGAAGATAACATTATACAAAGCCTCTAAAATTTTTCTGCCATATATAATATCAGACAAAAATAACTAGGCACACCAAGAGATATGAACAAATAACTGGAAACCAAGAAAGGAGCGAAATAGACAATTTAACAGATACAGAAAGGATAAAGGTGTTGGAGTTAAAGTTCAAGGACTCTAATATAGATCAGAATAATCAATATATTTTAAAATAGAGGACAACATGAGTTTATAAAATAATATAATATAAATGATAGCATTTAAAATGTAATAACTCAATGAAGAACTTAATAAATAGATTTCTTGCCCTTAGACACAGCAGCAGAAAGAAAAGTATCTAGATGGAGGAATATTAGAAAGATGTCTGAGCTATATAGAATGTGATAAAAAGTGCGAGTATGAATGTAATCAGAATCATAGAAAGGATAGAAGCAATGTTTTAAGGGAAAATAGCCAAAGCTTGTCCAAAATTAAGAGACAATATTGAGCCACAGATATAAATAAGTGTGAACCAAATACGGAATGAATTAAAAACACACACAATGTTACAACATAGTAAAACTGCTTATAACCAATGAAAAAGGGAAAATATTAAAAACACAGAGAGAAATAAACATTATATTTTATAAATAATTATTTTAAAAAGAATAGTAACAATACGTATTAGCTGACTTCTAAAAGACAAAACAAAAAGCCTCTGATACCAAAGAGACATAGAATGCAATCTGAAAACGATGAAAGAAAATAACTTTAAAACTGTGATTATAAATCCAGTGATTTTCCTTTGGAAAATATCAATGATAAAAGATATTTTTAGACAAGAAAAAAGACTGAGAGAAATCATTATTAACAAACATATAGCAAAGAAATTATTAAAGGATATTCTACAGAGGAAGGAAATTATCCCAGAGAGAAGTTTGGAGGTTTAAAAATAAATAAGTAGATAAATAATGGTAAATATGTGGATAACCCTACATAATCACTGAATAAAGTATTAAAAATTATTCTTGAGGGGATTAGAATGTAGAGAAAATTAAAGGAAACAATAACATATATTTTAGAAGTAGAATAAATAGAATGCAATTATCTCTTGCATTGTCAGAAAATTGGGTAGAACACAGACTTACAGTAAATCGTAATGAGCCAAGGATTCATACTGTAATATCTAGGGTAAACATTGCCAGAATAATAATGGGATGTGTAACTGAAATATAATTGGAGGAAAAAAAAGAAATATAAAAATAATTGCCAGATTATTGAAAAAGAAAAAAATTGAGAAATATCTACTAAAGCTGATACATGCATTATCTTTTTCTTCTTTAGAATATTATAGGAGTTTCAGTTTACATGAATTCCTTTAGTATAGTTTGAGTCAAAGTGATAAATGTGCCTGTCACCCGGACAGTGTGTACTGTACCTATAGGTATGAATTTACCCCTTCTCTCTGCTCTTTCCCACATGTTCACCTTCTCTTGAGTTTTACTACCAAACACATACCTGGATATTGATCAATTAGTTCCAGTTTAATAGTGAGTATGTGGTGTTTGTTTTCCATTTTTGTGAAATGTCCCTTAGCAGAATGGTCTCCAGTTCCTTTCAGGTTGTTACAAAGGTATTAGCTCACCATTTTAGGGTGTGGCTAAGTAGTACTTTATAGTATACATATACCACATTTTATTAATCCATTCTCATACTGATAGGCACTTGGGTTGGTTCCACATCTCTGCAACTGTGAATGATGCTGAAATAAACATTTGAGTTTACATGTCTTTTGGACAAAATTACTTTCCTTCCTTTAGGTAAATACCGAATGGTGGAATTGCTGGATCAAATTGTAGGTCACTTTTTGTTTTTTGAGGTATCACCATACAATTTTTCATAAAGGTTGTACCAGTTTGTAGTCCCATCAACGATGTATTTGAATGTTTCTCTGCATCCATGCCAGCATCTGTTCTTTAGGGACTTTTTAATAAAAGCCTTTCTCCCTGGAGTTAGGTGATATCTCATTGTTGTTTTGTCTTGCATTTCCCTAATGGTTAGAGACATTGAGCATTTTTTCTTATGTTTATTGGCATTAGACTATTTTATTTTAAATGTTCTATTCATGTATTTTGGCTACTTTTTTTATGGGTTTCCTCAATTTTTTTCATGCTAATTATCTTGAGTTCTTTATAGATTCTGGTTCTCACCCCTTTGCTAGATATATAGTATGTAAATATTTTCTCCCATTCTGTAGATTGTCTCTTGCTCTATTGATTGTTACCTTGGTACCCATTTAATTTCGGTTGCTGTGCTTGCCTTTGAACCTTCTTTATAAAAATTCTTTGCCTTTGGGGCAGCGCCTGTGGCTCAAAGGAGTAGGGCGCTAGCCCCATATGCCAGAGATGGTGGGTTCAAACCCAGCCTCGGCCAGAAACTGCAAAAAAAAAAAAAAAAAAAAAGAATTCTTTGCCTAGGCCAATGTTTAAGAGTTTTTCCAGCATTTTTTCTAGAATTCTTATAGTTTTATTTCTTAGGTTTAAGTCTGTTATTCATCATGAATTAATTTTTGTGAGTGGTGTTAGGTATAGATTCTTTTCCAATCTTCCAATTTTCCCAGCACCATTTATTTAATAGGGATTCTTTCCCTGAGTATATAAGATTGCCTGTCTGCTTTGTCAAATATCAGATGGCAACATGAGGATGGCTTTATATCTGCATTTTCTGTTCTGATCCATTGGT
Source organism: Otolemur garnettii (assembly GCF_000181295.1). Lineage (NCBI taxonomy): Eukaryota > Metazoa > Chordata > Mammalia > Primates > Galagidae > Otolemur > Otolemur garnettii. Next base: position 16,857,238 of record NW_003852419.1, read on the forward strand.
CTGTGTCTCTGTTCTTATGCCAATTCCATGCTGCCTTGGTTACTATGGCCTTGTAGGATAGTTTGAAGGTAATGCCTCTCAATTTATCTTTTTTTTCTTTGGTTATCTGAGCTCTTTTCTGGTTCCACATAAAGTATAGATATTTTTTCTAAATATGTGAAAAATTAGGGGGAGGGAGGCAAGATGGCCAACTAAAGCCAGCTTTTGGCAGAGGCTTCCATCCAGAGGGAGAAATAATAACCAGAAATAACCCAATAAAGCAGAAGATCAGGAGCTGAGCTGAGAGAGAGGATGGATAGGTTCATACCACCTCTGCTGCAACAAGCTAGGACTCCAAGGAAATAAATTTTAGGTACAAAACCCATCCTAAAGAGGATGGGAATCCTTCCCCTCCTTTCCCCAGGAAAGCAGCTTGATGTGAGCAGAGAACAGAGGAACTTTCATTTCACCAAAGGGGAGAGAATGACAGGACTCGCTCCACAGAGAGATATCACTGCAAGCCCAGGCAGTTGCTTGACAGGGCCAAAAGTTGGTCTAATTTCTCCCTATCTTCCTGAACTCCCAATCCACCCCTCCCCACTCTCTAGGCAGTCTGGAAGACTACCCCCTGCAAAATCCAGAGCACTTGGCAGATTTTTTCTAGGGCGGGGCACCTCATGAGCTATGGGACAGTTGTGCTGAAACTATAACTTTAATAAAGGCAGGGAGTCACAGGGGGAAGAAACTTGCCTCCTGTTGGAAAGAGCATAGCTCGAGTCCCATACTACCCATGACTGGACCATGGCCTACTGGGTCCCCAGTTGGCAGCCCAGGGTGGCTGGCTCAGCTCCCTGCCAGGCTCCTATGACTGGTGGCTGTGGCAGCAACTCCTGCCTGGCTCCTGTGACCTAGGCTGCCAGAGACTCCTGCCCATCTCCTGTGACCCCTGTGACTCCCAGGGCTGATGACTGCCCTCTGGCTTCCTGCCCAGCTCCTAAGGCTGAGGCTGGGGGTCAGTGGCTCAGCCCTCTGATTCCCTGTCTCGCTCCTGTGATGCTTGTGGTTGGTGGCAATGTCATCCAGCTCCCCACTGGCTCATGTAACCTGCACACAGCAGTACCCCAGGCCTACAGCACCACTCTAGCAGTGGCAACACAGCCCCTGACAGTGGTGGCAGCTCCATGGTCCCTCCCACTGGGGTCAAATTGAGCTGCCAGAGGACCCCCACTGCCTAGATGCTGAAAACCTTTTGAACTCTCCCACCTGATCAGTGTTTACATCCACCGAGGCAATTGGTTTGGGCTGATCACCTGGGGACCTACCAAGTTTGTACCCTGGTTGTATTGTTGTGAGAGTGTGGGATTCTCCCCTTCCAGTTGTCTCCTGTGGGGACGGGGAAAGAGTGTCTTAGTTGCTTATATATCTCCAAAGCCACTGATACACTAGGATTGGACAGAGACTAGCTGAATACCAGTCAGCGCCATATAGCCCCACCACACCAAGCAGGTGCCCAGAGTTTCAGGCAATTGTTCTGAAAGGGACCTTTATAAAGCTCTAAGGGAAAAGTCATAATCATCAGTCCCAGTTCTTTGGTAAAGGGCTGGTTAATTACAACTACAAGAGTCCTCAATTCAATTTTACCTTGCTAGCTTCTCTAGCCACACAGTGAAAATCATCATGGGGTGGAATTAGCGGAAAAACTCTGGCAATGTGAATAATCAGAGTAGATCAACAAGGAATGACAAAGGAGAAACAACAGAAGATCCCATTCATAAACAAATGGCTGAGATGTCAGAAATCAAATTCAGAATTTGGATTGCAAATATGATTAACAGAATGGAGATAAAGATGGAATTAGAAATTCAAGGAGCATTTCAAAAGTTGTCTCAAGAATACAATGAATTCAAAGACAAAATTGAGGAGAACTTCCTAAGCATGGAAAGAGCTACTGAAATTCAGATAGCAGACAATTTCAGAACCCCAGCATAATGCAACCCAAATAAAACATCTTCTGGACACATCATAATTAACTTGGCCAAAGTTCATATGAAGGAGAAAATCCTGCAAGCACCCAGATGTAAGAAAATTATACCCTACAAGGGGAAGAATATTAGAATGACTGAAGATCTTTCTGCTGAAACTTTTCAAGCCGAAAGAGGATGGTCATCGACCTTTAGTCTCCTAAAACAAAACAACTGTCAGCCCAGGATCCTCTATCCAGCAAAATTAAGCTTCATTTATAATAGAGAGGTTAAATACCTTAATGACATACACACATTGAAGAAATTTCCCATGACCAAACTAGGTCTTCAGGATATCTTCAGACCTATCCTCCATAATGACCAGCCCATAATGCTCTACCACCAAAGTAAACTCATTTTGAAAATCTTGACCCAAACCCAATTTCCACGGTGGTGAAAAGATTCAACATGTCCACTGGACTTTTGAAAAACTTGACACCCCCAACCAACACTCTCAATTGATGTGAATATCTTAAACTATCCTCTTAAGAGGCAGGTTGGCTGACTGCATACAAAACTAAGGCCAGATATCTGTTGAATACAAGAATCTCATCTTACTTTAAATGATAAATATAGACTCAGGGTGAAGGGATGGACATCTGTAATTCAGGCAAATGGAAATCAGAAAAAAGCAGGGGTGGGAATTTTATTTGCAGATACACTAGGCTTTAAACCAACAAAAGTAAGGAAAGACAAGGATGGTCACTTCATATTTGTTAAGGGAAACACTCAACATGATGATATGTCAATTATTAACATTTTTGCCCCCAACCAGAACGCTTCTCAATTTATAAGGGAGACCCTAACAGACATGAGCAATTTAATATCTTTCGGCACAATAACAGTTGGAGATTTTAACACCCCTTTGGCAGTGTTGGATGGAGCCTCCAATAAGAAACTAAGCAAAGAAATTTTGGACTTAAACTTCGCCATACAACAGTTGAATTTAACAGATATCTACAGAACATTTCATCCTAACAAAACTGAATACACATTCTTCTCATCAGCCCATGGAACATCCTCCAAAATTGATCACAACTTAGATCAAAAGTCTAACCTCAGCAAATTTAAAAGTACTTGTATTTTCTCAGATCATCATGCAATAAAAGTTGAACTCACCAATAATAGGTATCTGCATACCCATACAAAGACATAGAAACTAAATAACCTTATGCTGAATGATAGCTGGGTCATAGATGAGATTAAGAAGGAAATTGCCAAATTTTTGGAACAAAACAATAATGAAGACACGAAGTATCAGAAGCTGTGGGATACTGCAAAGGCAGTCCTAGGAGGGAAATTTATAATGTTGCAAGCTGCCCTCAAGAGAACAGAAAGAGAGGAAGTCAGTAACTTAATGGGACATCTTAAATAACTGGAAAAGGAAGAACATTCTAACCCCAAACCCAGCAGAGAAAAAGAAATAACTAAAATTAGAGCAGAATTAAATTAAATTGAAAACAAAAGAATTATTCAAAAGATCAATGAATCAAAAAGTTGGCTTTTTGAAAAATTCAACAAAATTAATAAACCTTTGGCCAACCTAAACAAAAGTAGAAAATTAAAGTCCATAGTATCATCAATCAGAAATGACAAAGGCAAAATAACAACAGATACCTCAGAAATTTTAAAAAATCATTAATGAATACTATAAAAAACTTTATTTTCAGAAATGCAAAAATCTGAAAGAAATTGACTAATACTTGGAAGCACACCAACTTCCTCGACTTAATCAGAAAGAATTGGAAATGCTGAACAGACCTATATCGAATACTGAAATAGAGTCAACTATACGAAATCTCCCAAAAAAGAAGAGTCTGGGACCCGATGGCTTCACATCAGAATTCTACCAAACCTTTAAAGAGGAACTAGTACCTATATTACTTAACCTTTTCCAAAACACTGAAAAAGAAGGAATACTTCCCAACACATTCTATGAAGCAAATATCACCCTGATCCCCAAACCAGGAAAAGACCAAATAAGAAAAGAAAACTATAGACCAATATCTTTAGTGAATATAGATGCAAAAATGTTGAATAAGAGCTTAGCAAACAGAATACAGCAACACATCAAACGAATTATACACCATGACCAAGTGGGTTTTATCCCAGGGTCTCAAGGTTGGCTCAATATATGTAAATCTATAAATATAATACATAATATAAACAAACTAAAAAACAAAGACCATATGATTTTTTCAATAGATGCAGAAAAATCTTTTGACAACATCCAGCATCCTTTTATGATCAGAACACTTTTCTTAAACGGATAGAGGCCATCTACAGGAAACTCACAGCCAATATCATATTGAATGGAGTAAAATTGAAAACATTTCCACTCAGATCAGGAGCCAGACAAGGTTGCCCATGGTTCCACTGTTTTTTAACATTGTAATGGAAGGCTTAGCTATTGCAATCAGGCAAGATAAGGCGATCAAGAGTATACAAATAGGGTCAGAGGAGACCAAACTTTCACTCCTTATAGATGATATGATTTTATATCTGGAAAACACCAGCGACTCAACCACAAAACTCTTAAAAGTGATCAAGAAATACAGTATCATCTCAGAATACAAAATCAATACTCACAAATCAGTAGCTTTTACATATACCATTAATAGTCAAGCCAAAAAATATAGTCAAGGACTCTATTCCCTTTATAGTTGTGCCAAAGAAGATGAAATATTTGGGAATTTACCTTAAAAAGGATGTGAAAGATCTCTATAAAGAGAATTATGAAAGTCTGAGAAAAGAAATAGCTGAAGATATTAACAAATGGAAAAACATACCATGCTCATGGCTGGGAAGAATCAACACTGTTAAAATGTCCATATTACCCAAAGCAATATACAAATTTAATGCAATCCCCATCAAAGCACCACCATTATACTTTAAAAATCTGGAAAAAATAGTACTTCATTTTATATGGAACCAGAAAAAACCTCAAATAGCCAAGACATTGCTCAGAAGTGAAAACAAATCAGGAAGAATCACACTACCTGACTTCAAACTATACTATAAATCTATAGTGATCAAAACAGCATGGTATTGGCACAAAAATAGAGAGGTAGATATATAGAACAGAATTGAGAATGAAGAGATGAATCCAGACAATTATCATCATTTGATCTTTGATAAGCCTATCAAAAATATAAATTGGGGGAAAGATTCCCTATTTAACAAATGGTGCTGTGAAAATTGGCTGGTGACTTGTAGAAGACTGAAACTGGACCCACACATTTAACCATTAACAAAAATTGACTCTCATTGGGTAAAAGATTTAAACTTAAGGCATGAAACTATAAAGATTCTTGGAAAGAGTGCAGGAGAAATACTTGAAGAAACTGGCCTGGGAGAATACTTTATGAGGAGGACCTCCTGGGCCATTGAAGCAATGACAAAAATATATTACTGGGATCTGATCAAACTAAAAAGCTTCTGCACAGCCAAGAACACAGTAAATAAAGCAAGTAGACAGCCCTCAGAATGGTAGAGGATATTTGCATGTTATGCTTCTGACAAAGGGTTGATAACCAGAATCCACAGAGAACTCAAACTTATTAATAAGAAAAGAACAAGTAATCCCATTTCATTGTGGTCAAGGGACTTGAACAGACTTCTCTGAAGAAGATAGCACATAGCCTACAGACACATGAAAAAATGTTCATCGTCTTTAATCATCAGAGAAATACAAATCAAAACCACTTTGAGATATCATCTAACTCCCATAAGAGTTGCTCACATCACAAAATCCCCAAACCACAGATGTTGGTGTGGATGTGGAGAAAAGGGAACACTTCTGCCCTGCTGGTGGGAGTGCAAGCTAACACATACCTTTTGGAAAGAAGTATGGAGAATACTCAGGGATCTAAAAGTAGACCTGCCACTTGATCCTGTAATTCCTGTACTAGGTGTATATCCAAAAGACCAAAAATCACTTTTTAACAAAGATATTTTCACCAGATTGTTCATTGCAGCTCAATTCATAATATCCAAGTGCTGAAAGAAGCCCAAGTGCCCATCTACCCCTGAATGGATTAACAAATTGTGGTATATGTATACCATGGAATATTAGGCAGCTTTAAAAAAAGATGGAGATTTTATGTTTACATGGATGGAGCTGAAACATATCCTATTTAGTGAAGTATCTGAAGAATGGAAGAAAAAATAATATCCAATGTACTCAGTACTATTATGAAACCAATTTACAATCACTCACACTTTTATATGAAGAATAAATCATCACTATGGCCCAAGATGAAGGAGGGAGGAATGGGGGGATAGTAGGGGAGATGGGAGGTCAGATTGAGGAAGAGTGAATGGTGGGATCACCCCTATGGTGCATAATGCAAGGGTACGTGTCGGATCTATTAGTATAGGGTATAACTGTCTTAACACAATAACTAAGTAAACGAGATGGCATATATTAACCAGTGTGATGTAAGCGTTCCTTATTGTATATGAAATCAGCACATTGTACCCAATAAATGCATTAACGTATACATGTTTGTGACTTCATAAAAAAAAAAGGAAAGAAATAAATATGTGAAAAATGACTTTGGTACATTAATGGGGATTTCATTGAAAATGTAGATCTTGTTGGGTAAGATGACCAAAAATTGCATTACAACAAAGACATTTGTATCAGAATGTTTATTGCAGCCCAATTCATAATTGCCAGGTCATGGAAGAAGCCCAAGTGCCCGTCGATCCACAAATGGATC
>NW_003852419.1:16864214-16871297 GCF_000181295.1 Otolemur garnettii
TAGAATGTGAACGTTTTAAAACAATAACTGAGAAAATGACATGAAGGCTCTGTTGACCAGTTTGATGGAAGTATTTCGGATTGCATGTGAAAACCCCACACTGTACCCCAGAAGTGCATTAATGTACATAGTTACCATTCAATAAAAAAAAAAAAGAAAGAAAATGTAGATCATTTGGGGTGGTACAGACATCTTAGCAATATTGTTTCCATGAGCATGATATATTTTTCCATTTATTTATATCCCCTGGGATTTCCTTCCTCCATGACTTGTAGTTCTTGGAGAAATCTTTTACCTCCTTCATTAAATATATTCCTAGTCATTTTACTTTCTTCCTTGCTATTGTAAAAGGTATTGAGTCTTTGATTTGATTCTTATCTTGACTATTACTGATGTATAGGTATGCTATTGATTGGTACACATCAATTTCATATCCTGAGACTGCTGAATTTATTTATGAATTCCAGGAGTCTCTTGGCTCCTTGGTTTTCTAGATAAAAGATTATATCATCAGCAAGGAGTGATAGTTTGACCTCTTCTGTCCCCATTTGGATACTTCGCTGATTTCCTTCCCTTGTCCAATTGCTCTGGCTAGGATTTCCATCACTATGTTGAATAGAAATGGTGAAGTGGGCAATCTTGTCTAGTTCCAGACCTAAAAAGGAATGCTTGCAATTTTTCCTTGTTCAGTATAATGTTGGCTGAGGGTTTGTTTTGTATTGCTTTTAAAATTTTGAAGAATGTTCCATCTATGCCTATTTTGCTAAGAGTTCTTATCATTAAAGTGTGCTGAATTTTGTCAAATGCTTTCTCTGTGCCTATTAAGATGATCATATAGTCTTTGTTTTGCTTCTATTTATGTGTTGATCCCATTTTTGATTTGCATATATTGAATCATCCTTACATTACCTTTGCTCTAGCAATTTCACTCACTCCCAACAAAAATATATACATGTATAAAAATGTATAAAGCAGCATTATTCCTGATAATGAAGAGATATTTTTCAAATGAGACAACCCAAATATTAATCAACATCCATACAAAGAAAGTTTCTATACCACTTTAAATGAATAAGATACATCTATATTCAACCACATAGTTAAAATTTTTAAAACATAACATTAAACAAAAACAAAAATCTAGATATAAAGGAGTATTTACTATAGAATTCCATTTATTTAACATTCAAAAATTAAAATAAAACTAACCTGTGTGGTACGAATTTTTATGCAGGACCTCCTTGAAGGGAGGTCATTGTGGTAGGATATTGAGGAATCTTCTATGTATTGATAATGTGTAATTTCTTCACCTGGGAAGTGATTGCATGGGTGTGCTACTTTAAAAAAAAATGTCTTCCACTGTACAATTAAAAATTTAAAACAATAAAAATATTCATTTTTCTGTCTATATAATGTGCACTTGTTGACATGGTAGATAAAGATACCTAGGTGAGAATATTGATACTAACTTTACATGATGATGAGCAAAAAAATGGATAGAAGCTTGGGACAATATAGTTGGTGAATTTTTATAAGGCATTAGCATGCTGAACTCTTATTAAGTATTCCAGAGTCGAGCTACACATTGTAGTAGATGAAATTGTCCCATTGAATAACTTGAATAACTTATTATAAGTATAGTGAAAAGCCAGGATGTGCATTTTGAAAATAAAGAATAATCTTAGGAAAGTTGTATTAAGGACAAAAGTATAAGGTACAGGGGTAAAATCTATACTATATGGAGTTAGGCTTTAGATGAAAATTATCACAGGACTACGATTTTTAGTTTGACCAGCGGGATTTATATCTGGTCATAGGGATCCTTTGGGGAAAATTACTTTGTCTGATTGTCTATCACAAGAAAATTCCATTCTCTATTGCTTTATGTGGATTTTTTATAGCACTCATACTAGATAAATTAAACCACTTTAAAATGTGAGATTCACCATTTATTTCCCTGGAATTCAGAAAGGAAAATTTGGGCCTGAGAGACAAAGTGGTGGTTGAAAGTATCTGCCTGACCATACTAGTCACTGGGCAACCTTACCCCACCTTCCTGGACACCCCAGAATAGCAATGAGAGTTCATTGGAGGCACGAAAGCCCAGGAGGACAGACTTTAAAAGGATGCCTCGTGCAAGATTTTAAGACCTAAGGTTGTTTTTATTTATTCTTTTCAAACTGTATTGAATAAGAGAGTTAATTTCCCCTGAACTTTAAGCATTAGATGGGCCTACACCTTCCAAGGACTTTTTTCTTCTTTAAAAGCACAATTGTTGTTCAGTTTCTCTCAGGTACAGATTCATTAGCTCTTGACTGGCTCTCCTTGTTTGCCGACTACTTGTGGAAAAAGCCATTTACCCTGGTGAATGTCAAGGTTAGTGCAAACTGTCCTTGTCATCAGTCTCTCTGGCAGAAGGTCAGGGATAAGCTTTCCTCAAATGGGCAGCGTCAAACAAAGCAGAGACTGACTTAACTCACCCAAGGAAGAAAGGAGGCCTGGGCAGGGGTTGATAAACATTCCTTTGGGCTTTGAGGACAAAAGATTAACTCCTTCGTTTCCACTTCAAGAACTGCTCCCTGGAAGATGCCTGATTACATCTGGATATTTTTGAGCATAAGAAACATGCTTATAAAGTAATGACTAACTCTCTATATCTATCCTGGCTATACCATATCTATCTGCATATCTGTCTATCTATGATCATCTATCTCAATTGTTTCAACAAGTATTATACCTGTCTAATTTTCCAGTTTGGAAGTATATCCCCTATGCTACTCTGATTGATCTTTATCTGCCTTTTTAAAAATATATCTTTGCCGTTGGTTTATTTTTACAGACAAGTTATATACCATACACAAAAAGCTACCTTATTCTTAAATAGACAGATATTAATTTATTTTTGTGGAATAATAAAATTGTAAAGTTGGAAAGAACATCAAGATTAACCTAGTCCAATTTTCCATCCAATGATCTCTGCAGCAATGTTGGCAGTGGTCATGAAACCTCCCTCAGCCTGATCACTCCTAATGACTGACACATCCCTGCCTCACAGGGAGACTGAGACCATGGGATGTAGGGAAGCTTTTATCATTAGAGACAACACTTTGCCTTATATTTAGCTAAACTCAATCTCTGCGGGAGTTTAAGTGCTGCCCTCTAATGTTATAAAGAGGCCATCCTTCCTCAACACACCTCTTCAAATATGTGGAAGAATTATCATACAGTGCATAGGTTTTTCCCTTTTCTTAGCTAATGATCCCAGTTCTTGCATGAAATGATTGCCAAATAGTCATTCTATTTGTGCTCCTCTGAATGACCATTAGTTTTTGCAATGTCTTTAAAATGTGAGATCCAAAAATGTGAACCATGTATATATTTCAGATGTTGTTGAACCATGAACTCCATGTATATGTATATATAACATTTTATGTATTTTATATATTGTATGATATCTATGTATATATATTTATTATTCATCTAATTCATCAATTACCACATTGATTCTCTAAGGAATCAATTAATGCCCAAAATACTTTTTAAATAAGCTACAGCCAGGCAAATTTGCACTTGTGTGTTTGTATTCCAATGACAAGACACACACGAACTATGTGCATGTGTTTTTAAATTATTATATCAGATTTTTAACTAAAATGTTAACTGTGCACTCTCAACCACCTGTTATGTCAACCCATGAAAGCCCATATTATTCTTCAAGGAGCGTTACTGGAAATTCACCCAGTATACTGCTTTTGGACCACATTCTATACTCCCTCTTAGTATCTTTTCCTCAGGGTTTTACCAGGCAATTTTGTTCATCTCTTTCAAAGTTTTCCTCAGAGCTCTTGACAAAATCACTAAAATACTTTCCTTTACATAATTTAGGTGATAGTAAACACTTTTCTGGCACAAAACATCTTCCTTTTTGGTCCTTAAATTCAGAATCATTAGATATAAATGCTAATTTCTATTCAGGGTTACATTTGTCCCACAGCAGTTAGAAAAGGGACATTCCTAGGTTGTGCTTCTTATATTTTTTGCATTTTGTCCTCTATATATAATTCTTATTTTACTTCCTTGTGATGTTTCTGAATCTTATTCTGGGACATTAATCCTATAAGATTTTCTTTCATCTCCCTAGAAATCCCCCATATTAAACAATTATCTGAAACGTAAAAAAAGAAAGTTTCTCCTTTGTTCTCTTCTTACCTTTTTCTCCGGCAAGGAGACAAACTATTATTTATAGCATATTTGACAGTACTGAAAATTAACCTAGAACATAATAGAGCCTTGGGTTGGCTCCTGCAGAGTCACACCTTCTGGATATCCAGATGAAAGAGCGCCTTGTGTGGCTCCCCCTAGAGACTGCCTCGTTCGTTATCATGGCAGACTGGATGCCTGTCTTGTGACTCACTGCTGAAGGATTTCTCTTTTTATCCCAAACAGTCCAGTGACCCAACCCTCTAAACAAAACCTTCATCTATTAACCTCCCAAGGTTTTAACACTTGACACTAGTATACACAACTTGATACCAGCCTTATCTTCTTTAACAAATACCTACAAACACCAACAGTTTTAGAAAGCTATTTTATTGAGTTTTGTCATCTTTTAGAAAGACTCCTGTCTCCTATCTGCATTTAGCCTTATCCTCTGTTCCCACAGCCATCATATACTCATTCAGACACTTAACAACGTAGACCTAAGAACTTGCAATCAGTTTGTAACTGGTTACCTCATCTCTAGACTCGAAACCCCAAATCCACTCTATAAGCAAGCACAAAATTTACTTTTGTATATATTTCCTGACTTGAAAGCTCTGAGTTTTTCCAATAGGTACCAACCCAGACTTCATCTCTATAGCTAAACTGTCACAGTTGTAAAACAGTTATGAGCATAAGACAGAGTTTTATGTTTTAACTAATAGAGGTGACTTTGTATTGTATTGGTAATAAACATAATTAAAGCCAGCATTAAGATTTGTAATAATTATTTTTCTTTTCTTAAAAAGGAATCTTGCCATGATTCATTTAAAAAGAATGATTCATTTAGAAAAAGGACACAACAAGTCTTTCATGACTGTCTGTTGATTTTGGTAATCCTAGAAAATGTATGTAGATACTGAACATGTCCAAGAAATATCAAGGCTGAGAAGAGTTCCAAACTAGATTTATTGTTGGTATTTATTTTTCCAGGGCAACCTCACGGCTGCAAGGCCTCCCCCCAGGTACTATTTCCAGAGTGCTCCCAATGCGCTTCTCTTTTCCCTCTCCTGCTATTGACCACATGATCTACAGAGGTTGTGAAGGGAAAGGCTCGCTTAGAGACTGCATCTGCTAGAGGAGGAAAATCAATTTTTATCATCCAAAAATACAGAACTGCTGGCACATAGACTAGTCGCTTAAGATCCCTAGGGTGAAGAAGAGGAGTCCCACTAAGAAAGACATGCTTGGAACAAAAGTCAATACTCTCCACTTAGTCAGAATAATAAGGGAAGTTGGGAATGAAAAGGTGGAGGATGGAATGTTCCTGTTAGGTCCGCAATTCTACAATGAGTGCCTGATGGAATATGGAGCCATTTTGTATCTCAGCATTGGGCGGAGATATTTCTGAGAGTAATTTATAAAATATTTGATAGAATGCCAAATTTCCCTGGAAGGAATAACCTGTTTGTGATTCATCTTTATGTTCACTACAACTCTTTGCTTCGTTTTATTGTTACTTTTTATTGTGACTTTTCCTTATTAGACACTTTATGTAAAATTCATATTTCAAGTAGGAATTTCACACTTTGATTCCAGAGATGGTTAGTAAGGAAACACAAAAGTATAGGTTTGCATTCTCGAAAAAAACATCTCGTAGAAAGGCTGATAAATCCACAAACCCGAAACACATGTGACTATTGTGGTAATACTGTCACCGGTATTCACAATTCAGATTTTAGTTACACACACAAAGCACAAATAAACATTTGCTTTATAAATGGAAACAATATGTAGCTACATAGACTATAACTAAAAATCTAACTTCGCACATCCCCAATCTCACTTCTCTCCACAAAACTGATCACAACTGCTATCATTTTTAAGTGCATCTTCCGGACTTTGATCTATTCATTGATATGAAATCCATTTTCACAAATGTGTGTGTAACCCATAAATTGCTTACTTTTGCATAAATGACATAGTAATATTGTGATATAACTTATTTTTCTCAGCTAACTCTTAAAGTTCTTTGTATTTTGTGATTTCTAAATTGACCTTATTCTTTTATATTTCTGAATAGTTTTCCATAATATGAATGAACTTAATTCCTACAAATAGTTGATTATTGAAATTCATTAGAGTCCAATTTTTCTTAATTATGAAAAAATGTTGCCATAATAACCATCAACTTACCTTCTTCTTCACACATTGTTCAAGCACTGTGAAAGAATAAATACTGAAAAGTGGGATATCCATGGCAAAGTCCGTGGAAATTTTCAGTGTTAATAGATACTGACAAATTGTCCCACCAAAGAAAATATGCAAATTTGCATGGCCACAATGCTGAATTATGGTTATCATTTCCCTCTTTTTTAATTTAAAATTCTATGATTTTTTGAGATTTAATCTCTCTATATCTATTATGTCTGTTTTTTTCTTGTGTTGCATTATCTGTTAATTTTTTGGACAATTTTGTCCTTGAATACATGTTTTCCTTGTTAAGTTTTTGGAGATATATCTGCATCTACCTATCTGTATATATGTGTGTGTTTATATATGTATGTGTGTGTGTGTGTGTGGATTTATTTGACAGTAATTATTTCTCTTTCATATATGTTTTAGTTATTTGTTCAGCCTATTATTAGTCTTTCATCTATAGAATCTTTGTCATACAGAAGATTTAATTTTTATGCCCCCCAAAATCTGTTAATCTTGGACACTTTTTCACTCACTAATGTTTTAAAAAGTGCCCTAAATTTTCTTCTTCTAAATCTTCATTATCTTTCTTTTCATTAGCTTTAAAAAACAAACAAACAAACAAAAAACCTTGGGCTTTTATTGCATTCCAATATTTATTTATTAAGAATGTTCATTTAGGCT
>NW_003852419.1:16871329-16917162 GCF_000181295.1 Otolemur garnettii
GGGCCCGCCAAACAACAATGATGGCTGCAACCAAAAAAAAAAAAAAAAAAAAAAGAATGTTCATTTATTTATATGAAAAATATTGTTTTCTGTATTGAAATGATTGTATCTTATTTCTCTTTTAATTTATGAACTAGTTGATTATATTAATAGATCTCATTTTGAACTATTCTTGCATTTCTGGGATATATCTTACTTGTTCAGAATTTAGTAGTATTTTGGTGGGTTAGCTAGTACTGGAAATTATTTATTTATGTATTTGTTATATATGTTTATATTTGATATATTTGCCTGTACCTTGCATCTATGCTTAATAATAAGATTATCTTTTTAGTTGACTTCAGCCTTGATTGCTCTTAGTGTTGTATTCATCTTGTTGGAGAATCAGACTACAGAACAGACTTTCAAAGTTTCCTTCACTTTTTCTAGAAGACTTGTATCATGTAAGATTTCTTTAAACTTTGGGAAAGATAATTGAGTAACTCTTCAAAGATTTCTCAATAACCCAGATATGAGAAAAATAGACAGAAGAGCATAAATTATAGTATATATCTCACTCAAGGCCTAGCCCAAATGAACCTCCCCATAATTACCATCCACATCATGAGATAGGTTAGCACCAGGACTCAACATGGCCTACTTTCATGCCTTCCTCCAGTCAACCTTCTTCCTCCTCCAAAAGTGCAATCAGTAACCTCATTTTGAACATTTTCATTTAGTTTTCCCTGCTGTTTAACTTACTGTAAGTGAAATTATAATATGTGTCTGCTTTTATGTCTGATTTTTCTTAACATTATGTATGTCTGAATTCATTCAAGTTTCAATATGTAGCAATAATATATCCATTTTGGTGCTGTATAATATCCCATTATTAGATACATTACTTATCAATTCCATATATCAAATATATTTTTTCAAGTTTTGGCTTTTATGATACATGCTTCCATTGGCATCCTTTGGTGTTATTTGGCACTCATGTGCATTATTTCTACTGGTTACCCCAAAGAATGGAATTGCTTTAGGAGATAACACCAAACAATGGTATCAGTTGACACTCCCAGCTGCAATATATTGGCAGGAATGCTCCACAGCCCCTATTTTCACTACAGCTTTCCATTGTCATTCTTTTTAATTTTAATAAGTTTAGAGAATGTGTTCCAAAATCTGACAGTTATTTCCATTCATATTTTCCTTTTGAGAAGCTTTTTATATATTATTGGTCATTAATTATTTATTTTTGCAAGTTCTGACTAATTTTTATTTTTTTTATTAAGTAGATCATGAATACATTTATGCATATGTAGTGTACAATGTGTTGATTTTTTATACAATCTGACATGGTTATGTCAAACCAATCAACATAGCTTTCTCCTCAATATTCTCTTTTTGATAGGATCATGTAAGCTCCAACTTGTTTGGAGGTAGGGGAGGTTGTATGTTAGAAAAAAGCTTCTAGAAAAAACCTTTAAATCTACAAACCATACAAAATTGATTTTGTTTTTGGTGTGAGGTAGGGGTCAAAAATATCTTTATTAGCCATATAGATATCTACTAGACCCAGCAAAGTTTAGTGAAAAGATTACTTATTCCTACTTTCCTACAGGAATCTCCATCATGAAACAAGTCTCTGTGTATGTGTGTGTTTTCTGAATCTTTTTTACTCCATTAGCATATTTTTCACTATCACAATTTTTTAATTACTATAGCTTTAATGTAAGTATAATATCTAAGTCTTTACAAATTTCTTTTGTTATTTTTGCTTTTTCTTTTCCATATACAGTTTAGAGATACCTTGCTAATTTCCATAATATAACCCGTTAAGGAATTTGTTAAAGATTATATTGACTCTAAATATCAGTTTTGGGAGAATTGATATTTTCACAATTTTGAATCTTGGAATTAATAAACATAGTATTTCCTCCATTTATTTATAACTTATTATCTTCTTTCATCATTGTTTTATAGTTTTCTGCATAGACTTCTTACAATTATTTTATTAGATCTTATCCAAATAATTTTATGCAATTAAAGTGGTTTCTCTTGATACACATATTCCATTTTCCTCTACCTTTTAGAGGCCAGTATACAAAAATATAATTAACTGTTGTGCCTCATTGTTTTTCAAAGATTCTTTCAGATTTTTATGATTATAATTATATTCTCTTTGATAATAAACATTTTAGTTCTTTTAATTTCTCTACCTTTTGTTTATTTTTCAACCTTTTTGCATTGAACAAGACCTCTAGTAAGAAGATGTATAGTATTGGTAGTAGGAAGCATCTTTAATCATTCTCAATTCTGAACACCTTTCAGTGTTTCACCATTAAGTATAATATTTGCTACACATTTATTTATAATTATATTTTATCTGAAGAAATTTTCTTTCTATTCCTAGTTTGATGGGATGTTTTATATGTTCTTTTTAATAAGTAGCAAATACTTCTAAAACAGCCTCTTCTATATTTATTGAAAAAAATATTTTTTTCTTTACTCTGTTGATGTGGTAAATTACATCAATTACTTCTCTAATGATAAATAAATTGCATTTTTGTAATAGGACCAACTTGGTCATGAATTTTGACCATTTGTATTTATTGCTACATTTGGTTTGCTCTTATTTTGTGTAGAAGATTTGTATCTGTATTTATAAATGAAATTGATGTGGAATTGTTCTTTTTATAATTCCTTCTCAGTTTTAGTACAGAGATTATGCACACTACATAAATTGAGTTGGAAGTGTTCCCCAGTCTCATACAGTTTTCCACTATTTAGAAGAAGATACATAATATTGTCATGATTTTCTCCTTAAATAACTGGCAGAATTCATCTATAAAATCACCTGGCCATGGGCTTTTGTGTTTGTTGCTTTTTTTTTTTTTTCTCCCCATACAAGAGTATTAAATTAGAAGATATTTTTGATTAACAGGAATATACATTCAATTTTTCTCTATAGTCTTATTTCTGTTTTTGGAAAAGAAATTTTTCCTAAGAATTTTCTCATTTCAAGTTACATTTTTAAATTTGTGCCATAAAGTTGTTTAGAATATAAAAATATTTTAAGATTTATAAGAACTGTAACAATGTTTCTTTTCATTTCTAATTTTATTTGTGCATTTTCTCCTTCTCTTTCTCTCACTTATAAATTTTATTAGTGAAACTGAGATTTATCAACCTCAAAGTAAATGTTTCAAAAAATTAACATTCAGCTTTGTTGTATGATCTCTTTCATTTCTTTAATATCTACTGTATTTATATTTTTTCCTTCTACATTCTTTGAGTTTAAAACAGCTCTTTTTCTTCCCTAATTTCTTTACATTTATGCTTTATTTTTCTTTCTTTTTATCTTATAGACATATCTAAATCTAGTCTTATGCCTCTAAATTTCTTTAGCTATAATCTGCAAGTTGTAATATTTTTATTGTCATTCATTTTCAAGATATTTCTGATTTCCTGTATAATTTCTTTCTTGCCTCAAAATCAATTTAGAAGTATTCTTCTTAATTTCCAAACATAAAGGAATTTCTAGTTATCTTTTCATTTTTGTTTTCTACTTTAATTTGGTCTATAGTCAAAGAATATATTTAGCATGACTATATCCTTTGCAATTTGTTTAAACTTTCTATGTGAATCAGTAGATGATCTATTTTGGTCAACATTTCATATGCACTATATACAAATTCTTATTCTGCAAATATTGAATGTAGTATTCCACATCAATTATATCTTGTTTGTTAATTGTGTTTCCCAAATATTCTGTATTCTCACTATTTTATTATTCTGCTGTGTTTTAGTTAAAGAAAGAAATGTAGTAGTTACAAATTTAAAATTATATATTTCTTCTTGGTAAATTAGACCTTTTGCTATTGTGACATGTCCTTTTTAATCACTATTCATTAAAGTGAAGTCTTGAAGTCTTTGTCTAATAATAATATAGTTTCATGACCTGTCTTTTGGTTAACTATTGCATAGTACATACTTTCTATTCCCTGAATTTTCACCTTTTTATATCTTTATATTTAAAGTCACTATTAGTTTGAATTTAAGTGGGTTCTAATATTTTAACTAGTCTAATAATTTTACCTTTTTAAAAATATTTACTCTATATTTAATGTAAAGCTAATGAGATTTGTCTTTAAATTTAAATTTTTTTTATAAGTTTGTCTTGTAAGAAATCTTTTTCATTTTGTTATCCTTTTTGTCTAGTTTGGGATTAATTGAAGTTTCTTTCAAACATTGTATTTCTTCCCTTTATTACCTTGGCTGTCACTTTTACTTACATTTTATTGATTGATTGATTGGTTTGTTTATTTATTTATTTATTTATTTATTTATTTTTTGTGTGTACTAGAGATTAGAAAATGCATTATTATTATTTTTTTTTTAATGAGATAGAGTCTCATTCTGTAACACGGGGTAGAGTGTCCTGGTGTCATAACTCACAGCAACCTTAAACTCTTGGGCTGAATTAATTCTCTTTCCTCAGTCTCCTGAGCAGTTGGAACTATAGGTACGCACCATGCTTCTGGCTAGTTTTTCTAGTTTTTAGTAGAGACGGGGTCTAATTTCTGCTCAGGCTGGAGAACATATGTTCTTGACCTATGAAAGGGTGATATAAGAAGGTTCTTTCATTTTTACCTAGGAATTTTAAGAACCTCAAAGTACATTAAGTCCATTCACCACTCTCATGTCTTATAAGCATGTTTCGTGTGTATGTAAAAACCTCAAAATACATCATTATGTTGTTTTTTTCCGATAAAATCAATTTAGATTTACCCATATGATTAATTTTTGATACTTTTTTCTCCTTTTTTTAAAATCATCAGATCATTTTATTTCTTCCTAAAAATACTCTTTGGAATCTCTTTTAGGATATTCCCATTATAAATTCTTTTATATTTTATGAAAATCTCTTTATTTCAGAAGGATATTTGTACTGTTATAAAATTTAAGTTAGCCTTTTAATATTTTAGCCCTTTCAAAATAGCATTTCAATGTTTACCATCCTCCATTGTTTCCATTGAGATGTCTGCTGTCAGTGAAATTGTAACTCATTTGAAAGTAATTTTTTTTTCCCTCAGCTGCTTTTAAGATCTATTTTGTCCTTTGTCTTCAGTAGTGTTTTTATGATAGGTATAAGTTTCTGGTGTTTTGTTTTGCTTGGAACTCATTAGGAATCATTTATAATTTGTATTTTTATTTTAGGCAGTATTTCTTCTAAAATGTACATATATATATATATATTCACATTCTTTTAACTTTTCTAGATATGTCTTAGCATGTATATTAGAACTTCCCATTTTGTTTCCTTCATTTTCTCTTCTGTCTTCCTTTAATTTATTTCCCTCTGCTTATCTGACCTAGTAATTAGTTACTAATTTTCTTTTTAACTGTATCTAATATACTATTAAATTTCTTCATTGAGCTATCAGTCATAATAATTTTATAGTTTAATTCCAGAATTTTCATAAAATTATTAAGCACATATATTCAAAGCTTCCAGTTCTTTGTCATTTTTTATTGTTCTGATTCCAGCTCACTTTATCAAGTATCAGCAAATACATGGGAGTAAAAATGGCCCCTAGATATTGGGGGTGCCTCTCTATATAGTTTTTCTTTTTTATATTTTGTATGATAAGTTCTCAGTATCCTACTAGCTCTCCAATGTCTTCAAAAATGCTTTAAAATATATTTTTATCTGCATTTTTTCAGGTTTTTTTCAACAGGATGGTTTTATTCAAACTGTTTGTTAATCATTGTCAAGATTAGAAATCCAGGGTTGACTGGCTTTCAATATCCTTCTATTGCTATTGATTAGTAAGATTTCCATCTTTCCTTGAACCAATTTTATTAAAGTATTAATATAGAATTAATAATTATTAGCTTAAAAGTACACATGATATTTTATTGATGGCATTAAATATTCCTCATATCTGTAATTATATCCCATTTTACAAATCAAATGTTAACATTTATCATTTTTCTTAATCATAGTCACCAAATTTTTATACACACACATACTCATACACAGTCATTGATATCACTGGTGAATTATGCTTGTATTTTTTTGTACTGCCATTGTCTGGTTTTGGTATTGTGCTGATATTGGCTTCATAACTGATTGGGAAATGTTTTATCTTTTGTGCCTCCTGGAAAATATTATGTATAATTTGAACTAATTCTTCTTTAAAAGTTTGGCAAACTCTTCTAGTGAAATCCAGGGTTAGAAATGTCCCTTTTGGATGATATTAAATTACAAATTCAATTTCCTCAATAGTTGTAGACCTATTCAAACTATCTATTGCTATTGAATGAGTTACAGTAGTTTGCACTTTTTGAAAAGTGGGTCTAATTCATTTAAGTTGTCAAATTTAGATATGTAGAGTTATTCATTCAAAGTCTATGGGATCTATTATAATATACTGTATTTCATTCTTTGTAGTGATAATGTGTGTGTTTGTTCTTTTTTGGTCAGTACTACTAAAGAATTGTCAATTTTATTTAACTTTTTCAAGAATCAGCTCTTTTGTTCATTAATTTTCTCCATTGCTTTAGTATTTTTAATTTACTTGATCTCTGCTCTTGTCTTTATTACTTTCTTCTTTCTGTGTGCTTGGAGTTTATTTTGCTTTTCTTTTTCTACTTTCCCAAAGTAGAAGCTTAGAATATTGATTTGAATATTCTTAGAATATTTTTAGAATAATCTCTTTTCTAATGTTAGCATTTCTTGCTTTAAATTTCCTTCTGAGAAGAACTTCATCTGTATTTTGCAAATCTTGACATATTGTGCATTCATTTTCATTTAGTTTAATATATTTCTTTAATTCTCAAGACTTTCCCTTTGATAAATTTTTAATAAATTAATTTCTAATTCTTATGAATATAGAATAATTATGCATATTTATGAGGTACATGTAAATTTTTATGCAAGCATACAGTATGTAATGATTACATCAGAGTGGTTAGCATATCCATTTCACCCTCCTACTATTTTGAAATACACAATGTATTGTTAACTAGGCACCCTGTTGTGCTACTGAACAAGAGATAATTTTCCTTCTATTTAAGTGTATTTGTGTAGACATTAACCAGCTATTCTTTACCTCCCCTCCTCACTATCCTTCTGAGGTGCTGGTATCTATCATTCTACCCTCTATCTCCATATGATCTATTTTTTTAGCTTCTACATATGAGTAAATACATGGGAGTGAGTAAATTTACATGAGTAAATACATGATGTGTGTCTTTCTTATTTCACTTAACATTGTATCTTCCAATTCTATCCATGTTGTTGCAACTCACAGGATTTCAGAATAATTTTGAATTGTGTTGTGTAGTTTCCAATTAGTTTGAAGATCTATCTATTGTAATTCTGCTGTGAGATTTTTATTTAACTACTGGCTGGTCAGAGAACATACCTCACATAATCTCAATTCTTTTAAGTATTTTCAGAATTGTTTTATGGTTCAGAGTATGGTTTATCTAGTATTTGTTCCATAAGTACTATAAAACAAAGTGTCTTCTATTGTTCTTGGTGATATATTATATAAATATTTAATAAAAGCTACTGAGATCTTCTATAATCTTGCTGATTTCCTATCTCATTGTATAAGCAATGCATTAAAGGGAGATGTTGAAATCTCCAACCATAATTGTGAATTTGTCTATTTTCCATTTCATTTCTATCAGTTTTTGCTTCACGTATCTTGAGGTTTGTTGTTTTGTATATACACAGTTAGGATTACCATGTTTTTCTTCTCATTTGATTGATGTAACAATCATCATTACTGTCCTTCTATGACCCTGATAATTTTCCTGGCTATGATATCTAATTCATATGATATCAAAATAGCTAGCTAGCCTTTGTTTCTTTTTATTAATATTGTCATGGCATAACTTTTTGAAATTTTTAATGTACCTATGTAATTATATTTGAAATAAATTTCTTATTACAATATGTCATGAGGTCATTATTTTTATTCACCCTAACAATCTGTTTTTTAGTTGGTATATTTCGATCTTTCATAGCTAGTGTAACTATTGGTATGTTAGGGCTTAAATCTACTTCTTTTTTTTTTTTTTTTTTTTGCTCCCTGTGTGTTTGTTTGTTTCTTTGTTTTGTCTTGTGTGTGTACACAAGTGTACATTTTTATAATTCACTTCTCATTTACATATAGTGGCTTGGGGTTTTATAGCTATTTATACTTTTAATAAAAGTTCTAGGCGTTACATTACATATATAAAACTTATCAGAGTCTACTGGTGTCATTATTTTACTAGTTTGATCAAAGCATAGAAATATAATCTTCCTTTACATTCACTTTCCCTTCAATATTTCTTATATAATTATTTTGAATGTTTTCTTTAAACACAGTGATAAACACATTAGATGAACATAATTTAGAAAACTAAGAAGAAATGTCAATTTTATTTATCCATATATTTACTTCTTATATTTTCTATTTTTTTCTTCTCAATGTTCCAAAAGTCCTTCTTTTATCATTTCCTTTTATTTGAAATAATCTTACTAAGCTGCTCATATACAGTAGCTTTGCCAGGAGCAAATTTTCTAGGTTTTCTTTTATTTGAGAATATCATATCACGTTATATAAATGGCCCCATACAAGGATGCCACACAAATTTGTAAAGTGTTCCATAATTTTACATGTTAATTAATTTAACAGAGATAATCTATAATTACACCATGTATTCATACATTAAATTATCACATTATACACATTGAATATATTCAGTCTTTATTTGTTGATTACGTATCTGAAAATAAAAATAATCAAATAAATGTAATATTTTAAGAAATTTATAAAAGATGCAAAGAAATAGGAAAGTATGGCCCATACATAGTAAAAAATGTCAGTCAATAAAATCTATCTTGAAAAAAACCAAAGGTTTTACTTTTTAGAAAGATTTTAAATTGACCACTTAACATATATTCAAAGAACTAAAGGAAACCATAGCTATATAATGAAAGGATAAAATACGATGATGTCTCACTAAATAGAGAATATAAATTTTAAAAAAGAATCAAATGGAAATTCTTGAGCTGAAAACTATAATAACTCCCATATTTTATATATATATATATGCATATATATATATATATATGTGTGTGTATATATATATGGTTAGACAATGTAGGACTGGTTTATTACTCCATGATTTTACCTGTCATTGGCTGGGTTAATACTGGGCAAGGTTGTATCATTGATGTAACAACATTGTGAATCCATGGGCTTTTGAAATATATCTTAGGACCCTTTGACAGAAAGAGGAAAATAAGGATCTATTAGCCACATTTCCCATTGGAAGGGCTATATTGTAGTCCCAACATATGTTAACTCTCCTTATATACCGCATTCACAGTTCTATGTGGCACTTCTTTGAGTATCAAGGAAGTTCCTGTTGGTGTTGGAAAGGAAGGCAGTGAGTAGAGATTCTGCATATCAGGAAAGGAGATGTGCAGTACAGGCCTTGCCACGCTGTCACATTGTGCCTGAGTGAAGCTGGGCACCTAGAAATGGCTGGCATAATACACAAGGTGTCCACACATCATCAGTGTCCTAGATGGCTTCCACCTTTTCCTCCTCCATCCTTAGCATGAAGCTTCCATTCTACAGATCTCCTTGGGGTTAGGAGGACTCCCCATATCACAGACACTATAGTCTGGTGGAAGCAAGAAGGAGAAAGTAAGGCTGTGTCACGCTGTTTTCCAGCTGAGAACATGGTTACATCCTGTAATGCAGGAATGTATGTGTCAGGGGAAAATGAGAATAGAAATCAGCAATCTCTGTCACAACTCTTTTTATTTTTTATTAAATCATAGCTGTGTACATTAATGCAATCATGGGGTACAGTGTGCTGGTTTTAATAAACATTCTGGTACAAATATCTTTGTTGTAATGTGATTTTTGGTCTTCTGGATATATACCTAGTAGAGGAATTATAGGATCAAATGGCAGGTTTATTTTTAGTTCTCTAAGTGTTCTCCAAACATCTTTCCAAAAGGGACATATTAGTTTGCATTCCCATCAGCAGTGTAGAAGTGTTCCTTTTTCTCCACATCCATGCCAGCATTGCTGGTTTGGAGATTTTGTGATGTGGGCTAATCTTACTGGAGTTAGATGATATCTCAAAGCAGTTTTGATTTGCATTTCTCTGATGATTATTGATGATGAGCATTATTTCCAATGTCTGTAGGCCATGTGCCTGGACAATCTGAGGCAAGTATCTTTGTGCTGTTAGCCTCCATTTTTGAATTTTAATATACTATATCTATGGTCCTATTCTCTCAAAATCATTTTATTTCTCACCCCTCAAATTTCTTTTTTAATGAGGTCAAAATTGACAACTATCCAACTAACCCTATATCAATTTTCTTTTATTTTTACCAAAAATAAGATTTTAAAGAAGAGGAAGCTTTAAATGCTGAAAATCAGGTCTATTTATGTTAGAGCAGAGAAGAATTAAAGAAAATATAGACAGACTGATCCAACACAGGGTATTATCTGTTCTCTTTTTGCTAAGACTAGATCTGTGTCTTTATAGGGGAAATCACTATTAGATTATTCTAAACTCTGTTTGGGGTTTCTATTAACATAAAATGCTTCCAAATTTTTATGTCAGCTGCTAAGAAGTGGCCAACTGTGTTCATTTGAATCCCAACTGTATTAATTCTTTTTATACAAAATACATGGAAATAAACAAAAGAGACATATGTATTTCTTGTACCTTTAGCAGGTACTAAGCAAGATAGTAAGCCCTTTAATCCTCACTTTTTCTGCCATAATTCTTCCTCTGTTAAAATTGAAAATTGAAACGACAAAGAATAGGCAGTATGCAAATAAAGAACAATCACTCAGACTCCGACCTCCTCCAAACATACAATGGTCATAACTTACCTCAAGAACGTCGGCTGGTCTGGTTCTCCCTTGAGTCTTATCCAAGTGACATCCATTTTAATAGCAAGTTAAAATCATTATGCGAATTGCACAATTCTATTAGAACATTGTTATCCCATGTAAATGCTATTAGTTCCACAAATGAACTACTCTATGTGAAACTGCTTAGAAAACTATAAAGCGCTTTACAAATGGAAGAAAAATTATAATGTCCAAGAGAGAAAAACGTTATACTAAACTGGAATCATAAAACACTAAAGTACCCACTGATGCAGCTCCAATTCACAACTTCACCCTTTTGTGTGAAAAGGCAAAGCAAAGTGTTTTCTTTGCAAATCCCATTTCCATGACTAACGTTCTCCTACAACTAATGTGTAATTTTCTTTTTCAAATTTGTTTTTCCATCTCACCCTACATGTTGTATATCCATTCTGTCAACTTAGAAGTGCCTCTTTGTTGAGGTGAGGGTGAAGAGGCTTAAAAGAAGTTTTTAAATCTGCTGTTAATGAATGAATGAACAACTAATTACTTGCTAACTGCATTAAAACAAATCTGGGTCTGAAATGGCTTCAAAATTAATTTAAGACCTATGTGCAGATCCTTGCTTATACTTGCAGGGGACATGGTATGTGGATGTGCATTTGTACTCTATATATGAGAAAGTCTTTTTCTTTTCTACACAAACCTGGCTCCAAGGAAGAAAATCCATTATTGGGTTTACCTTACTTTTCAAGCTATATTACTAAAAAAAGAAAATTTGAAATTGTGCTTTTATTTTATTCTCTTTCACTTCCTCTCTCCCGACTAGCTACACACACAAACAAACAAAAAAACAAGCAAATGTATTTTGTGTACACAAGTAGAAAGGTTATAAATAAACAACCTGTTGAGTGAACAACCAAAAACAACAGCTTCTATACAATGTGTCACAATAGTAATCATTTCCCAGATCTATCTGTTTTCTGTTTTCCAAACCTCATCTTTTCCTATTAAATAATGAGATCTATTGGTTAATTTTCTCTCAGTATAGAGATGAAATATTCACTTTAGTTTAAATGAGGTATGAGAGCCCTTTTCATATCAATGACAATTTCAAGGGCATTTTAAGGATAGTTTGAATATCCGGATATTTCCTCTGATGGAAATAAGCCAGTGATAAGTTTCCATTAGCATTCACAGTTGAAGATAAGTATTATTTTTTCCTAGGCATTTTTTTAAAATTTAGCTCTTGGATGATGGCACTGCCAAAAATATACGGCCAATTTATACATCAGACAGGATCAGAGACAGATTATTTCTTAACTTGGCACAGAAGCACTTGCCTCTCAGAAAACTAGGGCTTCCCTCTTCGGGGAGACACTTCCTAGAATATAAAATCAGTCTTTCTGGTAGGCAAAGTTTCTTGCTCATACTTGGAAAATGTCTTTTGCCTGTTTGTTACATCTATTCTTCAGTAGCCTCGTCAGTCATAACTATGTAACCTTAATCCCCTCAACCCTTAACTGCAAATATATTTGTTTCAAGTGGGTTCATCTTCCCTGATTTATACTAGTCCTCTAAGATTTAGGGAAAAAAACACATAAACACTATTCCTCAGCTGGGCCCATTTCTTTAGTGAAACCTTTATTATGAACTGTAATGTGTCCCCTGGAAAATTCATAAATTGAAGCCCTATGCCCCAGTGTAACTAGATTTGGAAATATGATTTTGAAGGAAGTAAAAAAGGCTAAATGAAGTCATAATGGTGACACCCTAATCCAATATTCTTATAAAAGGAGAAAAAGACACCAAGGGTGATCCTTCACAGAGAAAGCCCCATATCAAGATGGAAGGAGAACCAGCCATGTGTAAACCAAGCACAGAGGCCCCAGGAAAAACCATCCCTCCTAGCACCTCACATTTTCTAGAACTGTAAAAGAGTAAATTTCTGTTGTTTAAAGCACCAGTTCTGCAGTATTTTGTTATGGCAACCTTAGCAAACTAAAAAGGTCAGTTCCAAAATTTGCAATTAGGTTAGCGGTTGTAAAAATGCCCACCAAATGAAGACACTTGCATTAGGAATGTAGGGACACTGCCATTTAATGATTTTTCCCGATCTTCTTTGCAGTTGTGATTCTTAACATGTTTGTCCAACATCTCTTCTTGCCTTGCCTGGTAACAGATACCACCTACCTGGCCATGGAGGTAACATAGAATTCAGAACAAGCTAATTGGTGTGCGTGTTAACTTTGTTGCTGATTATTCTGTAAAGGAACCCATGAACCACATAAAACCAATCAGTACCTTTTGTATTTTTCAAAAGGTGAACTAAAACAAAAACAAACAAGAAACTATTTCTTACAGGGTCATGAGGTTAAGGAGATACAAGCCTTCAATATGGAAAAAACCCCTCTGGGGGGAAGGCATGAGCCTAACAGCTGAAAGAGGCACACACAAGAAAGAGAAGGAGGGGAAGAGGAGAAAAAAGAGAGGTCCAGCCATCCTGAGTTCACTCTCTCCTTTCACTCTTTATGATTTATTTATGTATTTATTAATTTATCCACTCTATCTTTAAGTCTAAGTTGCTTTGAGTTGCTTCTTGTCTTTGGAAGTCAGAATCGTTCTAGTTCATGATTATAAGAACATAAAAATTATTCTTCCTTAGGCTGGGCATGATGGCTCAACCTCTAGGAGGCCAGGGCAGGAGGATCACTTGAGCTCAGGAATTAGAGACCAGCTTGAGCAAGAGTGAGACCCATCTTTACTAAAGCTAGAAAAATTAGCTGGGTGTAATGGTTGGCACCTATAGTTCCCAGCTACTCACAAGGCTGAGGCAGGAGAATCAAGTGCACCCAGGAGTTTGAGGTTTTAAGTTGCTGTGAGCTGGGATGACACCATAGCACTCTAGCCTAGGCAAAAGAGTAAGATTATATCAAAGAAAGAAAGAAAGGAAAGGAAAGGAAAGTCTTCTTCTTCTCTCTTTTCCCATTGATAATCTTCTTTCTGATTCCCCCTTCCACTTGTTAATTCATCACGCTTTGAGGCCTGGCCAAGAATAAAATGGGGGATACCAAAAAAGAATAAAATAAGCGAAAAAAGCAGAGAACCAAATGAATTTCTCCTTACAGTTTACAGCTAGCTCTGAAGTAATTTAAGTAAGTCCATTCAGAAATGGGAAATTAAAATTAAAAATCAAAGAACTAGGGCATCCTGCCTACCAAGCCAATCCATAGCCCTGTGCTCGTGCTCTATGGACACTGTCTCAGGGCCACCCTCCTCAGCATTGCGAACTTACAGATTTATTAATGTCCCTTCTTAGCTGCTTTTCAGCACCCTTGCTTCACTCACCTCGGCCCCAGAATCCACATAGCTGCTGAGGGCTGCACAGGCCTCCATACAGGCCCCTGCTTGTCGCAGGCAGCTCACTGTTGCCAAAGTCTTATCTCTATCCCTGCCCTTCACCCTTTTGCACCAAACAGTCTTGACATTTCATCCATTTATATTGTCTTTTATTCTCCTTCCATTAAAACATATCAGGTTTTTAGTCTGTTCCCTTAGGGGTCTGTTCAGTGACCAGCCAGTTCTAATTTGGTCAACTATAGCTAAGATGCCACTGGTTGATAGTGGCTTAATATTTTACTCTCTCAGAGAACATTTACATTTTTACAGTGGCCTTAAGCAAAAGCCATGAGTCACATGGGATTTGTGGTGGTAGGGGGAGTGTGAGGAATATTTGGGACCAGGAGAGATTTTGCAGCCATGGGAGCACACCCCGCACACACCATCAGGCGCAGGCCTCTACCTCCAGTCATCCAGCCTTGGGGGTGATTTCATGTCCGCTACCAAAGAGCTTTCTACTCTGCAGAAACCGTTTGCCTTCTTTCACCCTGAGTGACCTTCCCTTTTCTCCCTCTGGCTGATACCGTCGCTCACGTCCTTTGGCTCTGTTATTGCCTTTACCACTGTCTATAATTTTATTAACTCAGTAAATTTAGATTCTCTTAAAGAGCACATCAAAAGTTCAAGCCATGCCACACAGCCCTAGAAACAGTTCTTGAAACAGAAATGATAAATCCCAAGTTATTTTAGGGAAGAAGTAGCAAATGTCATCAGAGTATTCCTGGTCATTTTATTGGCTTTAATTGATTGGGTTCCCCAGAATATATAGTTTTACTAGGCTCAACGATAAAATGGGGTTGTAAAAATGGCAGGAAGGGGGCTCCCAAGGAAGGTGCTGAGGGAAATTATCTTAGAAATGCTGGGGCTGCAACTTAACGAGAGTCTTGGAAAACAAAAGGGTGTCTTTAAGAGGTGCTGAAAAGAGCTAAGAAAACCCTGCCTCATTAGAGGCAGTGCAGTGAGGAAAGATGAAGAGACGAAAGCTGCTCTCAAGTTTGGGGGACATTGGGAGTGCAAGTAGAGTTATTCTGAATTGCATCACAGGACAAAGGTAGACTCAATGGGCACAAATTACAAATGGGCAGATTTTATCTTATTTTAAAGGATGCTAACCAGCAGTTTTGTTCAGTGGTGGAATGAACTGCCTTACCAAGTCATTATTTATAATATTTTAAAAGGATCTAAATGGCTATTTACCAAGACCTTGTAGAAGAGCTTCTTGTACCTACGGGCTCACAAGACAAGCTCTGAGGCTCCTTGAACCCTTCTGTAGGTGGCTGACCCACACAGGTAGCATCAGGGTTCTGTAAACTTTAGGCAAATTGAGGCCAGTGCGAAATCAGAGGACACAGCAGTCACCTGTGGGCAGTTCCCGTCTTTTGACTGACTTCAGCCTACTCACCTGCATATCCACTCTCTAAATGAAGTACTCCAGCAATTGAGTTCAAGCTCAGATGCCGTGCCGCGATAAACCATCAGTCCCTTCCTACCGACACCTTCAGTGGTAGAGTAATTGGTTAATTGCCAGAGTTGATAACAAGAATTAAGAATTCAAGGGAATTGGCTAAGAATGCAGGTCTGTTGCAGTATGGTTAGAACAAATGTGTTTGTGAAGGGGCAGAAATTTAGAAATACACACACCTCATTGAAAACAAATGGTTTTTGAGTCTTTCATAACAATGCCTAAGACTTACTGGGTCAATGTTCCCTTTTTTAAAGGTCTGGCATGTTTTGTTTTGTTTTTTAAAAAGGAAAAGAGAGCAAGCAATTCCTCCTCAGCTCCTTTCTCTGAATCTTCAACAAGCTGCTGAGTCCAAAGCCCTGTCCATATTCTGACTACTCACTTCTAACACAGCTATCTTTCCATGTATAACCTGCTCTACACACCTGACTTTTCTTTTGAAACAAACATCCCTTCTGACGTTTTGATTTGTTCTGTCAAATGAATGCATGAAGAAGAATTTTCATAAAGGGTAAGACAAATCCTAACATTTTGCAGTCCATAAGAGCCCAGATCCTGAGATTGTGTCTCCTAGATATGAGTTTGTCTTAGCAAATGCAGATCTTACACCAGTCGCATGCTGGTGGGACGCCTGGGCATTGCTGAGTATCCTGCAGGTAGACCAGATGTTCCAAGAAGCAGTAAATTAGACGTTGGCCATCTTTATGTGTGTGTACAATTTTGTATGTTTAAAGATATTTCTTTCATTTTATGTGCTTTGATAATATTATAAAATATGTAAAACAGCTATTGCTGTAACTCTTGTTTCTAAGACGAGTAAATTGAGATAGAGAGTGGTTAAGTTATAAACCCAATACTTACTCCTAGATTTCCCATCTCTCCTATGCTACCTTTATTTTTCTCATATCCTGCTTGCACCAAGAGCGTGACTTCTCTGCTCCAAAAATCTGGAATGTGCCTTGTTTTGTAATTTTGAGATTTCTTCAGAGTTCTTCACAGGCTAGAAACTAGAAATGAGTTGTTATATTGTGTTCAATTTGATATACTTGAAGAGGTGTGTGTGTGTGTTTTAGCAGACATGGGCTTTGGGGCAATTGGAGCTAGTCTAGTGTACATCCGTTGAGTAGACATATAAACAAGTCCAAGGGAAGCAATGGTCAAGCATGTACAGATATTAGCAGACAGGATTGGTAATTGTCAGTCTTCCAAATGGGTGAAGGCGGGAGGCATATATTTGCCATCATAAAACCAAGTTTGGACTTATCTAAAAAAATCTTTGAAGAGAATTTGATGAAAGTGAAATAATGTATTACCAAGCTGTTACAATGAAAAAATGATTTGAAGCATAGATAGCAGTCCTAACAGTAAGGTCGAACTGAAGTGCCAGGGCCCATCCAAGGAGCAGGCCAGGAATAGAAAACGCGGCCAAGAGAGACGTAAGCATTACGTAGCATCAGCAACTTGCAATGTTCTCATCAATTGCTTTGTAGATCCCATGCATTCTAGAACATACAATGAGCTAAAATTCTGACAGCATGAACTGAGATCTCCAAGTAGAGGTTATTAACAGTAGCTTTTTTCAGCTGCTGAAAATCATTACTAGGGAATACACTAACCCTGAGGAAATCATATGTCCAGAATTCTAAGACTGTCTTAGTTTCATGTCATTTTTAAAAAGATGTCTGTTAAATATAAAACCAATTGTGCAGCATGTTATAACAATGTGTCTTAGTCTCCTCAGGCTGCTGTAACAAAATATCATAGACTGGATATCTTAAACAACAGAAATCTATTTTCTCACAGTTCTGGAGCCTGGCATCAAGGTCAGGGTACCCAGCCTGGCTGGGTTGCTGAGAGGGGCCTCTTCCCAGCTGGGAGATGGCTGCCTTCTCGCCCTGTCCTCACGTGGCAAAGGGATAAAGAGAAAGCAAACTCACATCTCTTCGTGTAAGGGAACTGAGCCTTACCAGTGAAGGTTCAACTATCATCATCCAATCCCTTCCCAATGGCTCAGTCTCTACAGAACATCACATGGAAGATTAGGGTTTTAGTATACGAAGTGAGGGGAAAGTGACACAAATATTCAGTCCATAGTGCTATATAGATCTTCTAAAATAGTTACTCTTCAAATCTGAAAATGAAGACTAGACATTTTCTTTAAAAGATGTCCAAGATCTGGAGTTAGAGAGATCAAACAGAAGAAATCAGGGTGCCCATATTCCCAGCAGGACCCAGGAAGAGGGAAGGACCAGAGGGCACTGGAACAAGAATCTTTTGAGTGCAGTCAAGTCTGAACTCAGTGCAGGGTATCAAGATACATTGGGAAGAACTCAGTCTAATGCAGAACATGTTTAAAGGAGGAAGCCTCAGCCTGGCACTGGGTTGTGCTTTGCGTATGGTGGCTCTAGTCCCAGCCTGGCCACCATGACACTTAATCTCTAGATGCTGTAGAAAGCTTAAAAGATATAGGTTATTCTTGGAGAAGCAATTTTACTAAATACTCATTAAGTCTTGGGCACAGACAACATTCCTTGAGGCCTCCTAGTAGAGAAATAACACCAACAGAAAGGATGATATTCTCTGCTCCCTGAGAGGCAGAGGTCTTTGAGTCAGAGCCAGAGCAACAGCAATGCTAGGCAGAGGCTGGTGAAAAAGGAGGACACATAGGTTACAACTTTCAGGTTTCATAAAAGTTTGTGATTTAGGGCCGCACCTGTGGCTCAAAGGGGTAGGGCGCTGGCCCCATATGCTGGAGGTGGTGGGTTCAAACCCAGCCCCAGCCAAAAACTGCAAAAAAAAAAAAAAAAGTTTGTGATTTAACTGACTCACTCATAGACCACTTTGCATTATATCAGGATGAATGTTTGATAATGTATTAGCTTCCACATATGTTTGTCTGAAAAAAACTTTGAGGACTAGACCCATCCAGTCCTAACACTTGATCAGGACTATTAGAAATGAACAACCCTTTCAAATGTCCATAGGAAGGGAAGCAAAGTCATGGTTAGAATGGTATTTAAATGTGAGCAACATCAGAGAAGAAAACACTGACTTCACAACAACCTCTACCTTCACTGTGTTACTTGGCCTGTTCTTGAAACTCAGCTTGAGCTTTGTGTTTATAAGACCTTCCAACAGTGCTTGTCATTTCTTTGCAAACTCCTTCTACTAGAAGGCCATGTTTTCCCTGGGGATGCTTAGAGATCACTTGCCTGCCACATGCTAGACCACTCTATTTAATTTCATCCTCATAGTTGTCTCCTTATCCACCTAATATATAAGATCACAGATCCCATTTCCAACATATTTTATACCTGTTGTTTATGTCTGCATTTTCCTGAATTTTTAATTTCTTTGTCCTTTGAACTTAGAGGAGTTTCTAAAAGCAAATCCTCTTAATTTCCCATTGTTCTTACCAGGTATAAATAGTTGGATTGTCAGCTATCTGGAGAGATTGGGAGAGAAGGCTTACTAAATGGGAGTTATTCTAAGTATTTCACCACATCCAGTCCAAGGATTTACTTGGCCGGTGCCATCAATAAGTTGCTGTGGCACCATGAAGTGAAAAGTAAGTCCTGTGGCTGTGGGAACTGCTATGCGAGCAATGCACAGTCTCTCTGGGGTAGCCAGAGGGCCCAGGAGCAACGAGACTCTTAGGGGGTGGGTTTCAGAGAGTTTCAATCACACTTAGTTGAGTTTCAATTCTCGCTCTGTAAGTAAAGAACCAAGTGCACTCCCAGCGCTCAGATTCTTGGCCTCCCACATGGAGACAGAATCACAAAGACATGTGTGTACGTGTGCATATAGACGGATGCTTATGTTCCAAACGCAAGAGAAGGAAAAACCTTCCCCAGATTTTTCAATTCCTATAAGGATTGTAGTTTACTATTTCTGGATTTGGATCATTGAGTTCCCTGGATTATTAAACATAGCAAAAAGCCATCTGCAATGAATCGGGCCTGCTCCTCTAATTGAGTCATGCTGTGAAGCCCTTTACTGTTTCCTTCACTTCATTGCTGAATATTTTTTCAAGAAAGATAGGAAATACATTTTTACTACTAATGCCACCTGCAGGTTAAAGAGAAACTGTTGCAAGATTCTTGAAATCCTGAAATCCTCACAGCACACTGTAATAAAGTCCCTCCAAAATATTCCCCAAACCTTGCTAATCAGTAGGAACGTAGTCTCGTTTCATTGACAATGTTCTTTATCAAAAATATGCCTTTGCAATCACTATCACAGCCAGCCTTCTCTCCTCACTCAACACTCAGGCAGCTGATACATGCATCTAGGAACTTGCAAGGAGTTGTTTCCTGGTATTTAATTGCTTTGGGCTACCTCATGCAACTGGCTCTTAGTGCCATTCATCGTAGGTGTCTCGTGTCACAGGTGAAGGTGGCGTGAGAGGTACCCTCAATCAATTAGTTTCCATGTGAATTATTTCCTTCCACGCAAGTGATGTCACTGGGTTCACTGTGCTAAATGAATGAGTACACATCGTGCCATCTACATGTCTTATTTTCCGAGCTAGGTAAGGTTTCTTAAGGAGAGATATTGTTTTCCACTCTAATTAGTTCCTGCTTATGATGACTGACATTACCGTTACCACATTATGATTATTAGTCATAGTAGATAAACTTTGCTATCAATTCATTACAAATTATGCTCAGCTTCTAGTCACAGAGATGTTACATTCCCAATTATCTGAAGAGCACGGATCTAAGAGGAAGTGAGGGACGTGCCCATCAGTACTTTGAGATATTTTAGGCTAGTTGACGCTGCCAAATGGGACAGCAGTTCCCCATGTTGCCACCACCAGATGGAAGCAGCTTTCAATGTGTGCACGACTTCTGACGTGATGTCACATGGAATGGGATGATGTAACGTGGTGGCAGGGACAGCAGGAATAGTGTCAGGAAATCCTCTTGACCAGAACAGGCAGCTGGTGACAGCTTCCAACACCTGCGCTGCATCTTGATGAAACTGTCATACCTGAGCACCAAGATGAAAAACTAGAGCTAATTACCTGGATGCATCCGACAGGCCAGCCTAAACAAACGCTCAGCTTCCCAAAGGGACGCTATTTTTATCCCTAAGAACAATAAGAAAAGAACAAAGAAGAAACTGAGAAAATCTCACCCCTTCTAGAAGGCTTGAGAAATATTAATAAAAATGCCTCCCCGTAGCTGAGAAAGAACATTGGACAGAGACCTGATTTTTTTTTTTCTTTCTTCCTTTCCCTTGGCTGAATTTACAAAAGCGCCCTTACCCATAGTTCGTCTCAGATAGTTAAGGAATTAAAATGGATTTTCCCCAAACTTGAAGCATTGTTGCTTGCTACACAAAGCTTCAAAGAGTTTACTTTCAAAGTTTAAGCAAAGGGCAGTGGGGACCTTGTTCAACCTCTGCACACTAGGAGGTGACAGCATACCCACGTGTTCATACCTCACTGGGGACATGAACAGGTGCAGAGATATCCCAGAGAGCTCAGTGTTTACCAGCAGTTTCACCTTGTCCTTCCCAGGGAACAATCATCTGTCTAGATCTCAGCACTCTTGATGTTTTAGACTAGACAATTATTTGTTGTACAGGGCTGTCCTGTGCATTGTAGGGTATTTAACAACATCCCTGGCCTCTACCACTAGATGCTAGTAGCATTCTCCCAATTGGGACAATCATAAATAAATGTCTCCAGACACTGCCAAATATTCACCAGATGGGGGAATACAAACATGCCCCTAATTGAGAATCTTTACTCTGAACCAGGAGCTCTTTAAGTATAGACAGCATATCTGCTTCATCTTTATAACCCAGCCTAGCACAGAGAAAATGCCAGACATAGAGGAAATGGTCAATGAAGTTTGACTGCGATTATGCCAGAGTGAAAAAGTGAGCCCAGCTGAGGTGGGAAGAGCCTTCCTCTACTCTTCATCTACAAGGAGCAAATGATGCTGTTCAACCATCCCGACCACTTTATAGAAAGACCCATGTGAAAGATGCCCCCTGTTTACATGGGAACACCTCTGTCTGTCTGTGAAAAGTCAGGTCAGTAAAGACAGAGTAGGGAGCACTTGAAAAGAAAGGGGAAAAACACATAGACAATTTAATTGTGAGGAAGTTAAAAAAAATCTTTGCCAAGTAATGAAATTATTAATTACAATTCATGTCATTTTTTGCGACAGCCATGTGAATAAATGGACAGAATGTTCAGCAGTATTTCTGGAAGGATTTGGACATTTTAAAAATGAGGAATTGCTGGAGGGATACCGTGCGTGCCGCAGAAGCTGCACCCTGATAACTTCCTGGGGTGGTAACGTGGCACCTTTAGGCCAGATGCAGCTGTGGATCAAAAGGGCGTCACATTCATCCATGTCATTGTCCTCTGAAAGATCAAGCTCTCATTACGTGCCTGATGCAGTGTCTTCTATTTGAAGCAGTTCACATATTTCTCTATTTTAAAATAGAGGCAGCTACTTCCTCCTTTCCACAAATGCTCTTATCAATTTTGAAGTACAGAGATCTATTTTGAGATGAACACACCGAACAAAACCTTCCTCCGTGTGTGCGTGTGTCTGTGTACGTGTGTTTTTATTTCCCAACATGGCGGTAGGAGCTTATGCCTGCTATCTGCATAAGTCTTTTGTGTATTGCTAATGGAGTGCTGGAATTGTTGCAGCCCTGAGCAGGGAATACATGTGAGCAACAATATGCTGAGAGACCCCTCGGTGGAATCTAATCTGTTCCAGCTCATGCACTCCTCAGAAACTATTTAACTTTCATTAAACTGTGTTTGATATCAGCTAAATAGGATGCATACGGCTCCAATATAGCTCATATGGTCGCATTCATTCGATCACAGCAGTGCTTTTTTCTTATATTTCCCCCCACTTGTGTCAGTCCCCAGTATAGCTGGGTAAATAGGAGACCTTTGAAGATGTAGTTAGTACTCAGATTTCTTTATTCTTTTGTGCCGGTTTCTTAGTGTTGAAACAGTGATTCATGTATGTCTCAGACAGCCTCCATTAATTTCATGTAATGTAGCTTTTATCTCGTAGCTGGGACAACTATCTTCAGCATTCTGTCGCTCCAGCATCCCCTGCTCTGTCCACAGTCCCCCGTGCACCTCCCGGTTTCCCTCCAGGTCCCCACCACTCTCCATAACTCCTCTTCCTTTATGGAAAATAGGTTCATTTCCAGCCACTGTATTTCTGTGGTTGTTGTAACAGAAGAACAAGTAAATAAACAGGTTAGGATGAGAAGGAAAAAAAAAAAAAGAGGCGAGATTTTGAGTCTGGGTAAGCCTTTATGTTTAAAGGGGAAAAAAAGAAAAGCTCCTTGGATAAAAACATCCACCCAGGCAGGGGAACAGTTTTGTGCTCCTATCCCTGCTCCACACACACACACACACACTCTCTCTCTCTCTCTCTCTCTCCCTCTCTCTTCAAAGGACACTAATTTGATTATGAATACAGCACAGTAGGAGCATGTAGTTTCCTGGTTTCTGGGGAGAAAAGGGCCACTGGATTTGCAAACTGGAGCTATTGAAAAGTTTTAGTGATCAAGTATATAACACACACACACACACACACACAAAGTGTGAGAGAGAGAGGGAGAGAGAGAGAGAGGGAGGGAGGACTGGGCATATTACCAATATGTTATCAGCCAAGTAAACATCATTATTTACTTGAAAACTTCTTTTCTCCTTAATATTGAGGAAATGTAAAGAATTTCACCTTTAAAAATATTAAGGAGACATGGATGTGACTGTTCTCTGTTATCTTCACTGATTTTTTTTTCAGTTATGTTTTATTAAGTCCAACGGAATAATCACCATTCTTTTAGATCACTTAAGAGAAACGACATGGGGTCCTTTGGTACAGGGAACCCAATTATTTAGGATATTATTTGGTGAACCGTTTTCATTTTATTAGTATACCAGAGGGTTTTCACATTCTCAAGGAGAATCCAGCTATTATTGCTTTTTTGGAAGAAATGTCTCACTGGGACAATTAATTCTATATGTTAACACCAATCACAGTTGTGCTGTATATTATTAAAATTAGAAAGGGAAAAAGGCCACATTTTATCACTCAGTTTAGAAAGGGGTCATTTGTCTGCATTTGGGTATGAGAGAATAAGCTGGTTAGTGAGTAGCCCTTGCTGTGAGAGGACTCGCAAAGCCCTGGGCTGACCTGGCTAAGCTCTGGCCACAGACGCTAATGGTTTACAGAAAAGGAAGACCGGGTTGGAAAAGGTGAACACAGAGGCAGCCTCGGAGCTCGCCTGTGTCTGTCTCTGCTACACTGGAGGGATGTTATCCGTTTAACTTTGTTGATGAGCACGTGTAATTAAGACGCTGTGCCTTAATGTTTGATGCTGGGACTTGAAAGGGTGATTTAAAAAAAAATTATTTAGATAAGCATATTGACATTTTTAGTATATATTATTAATCTTATTAATAGTATTAACAAAGGCTAATTGAAAATGCATCATCTATAATTATATTAGTCTTCATTTTAGTACATTTTTGTCAGAGTAAACTAGAAAGGAGTAATTAATGTGCCACTGTTATTTACCCTGTTTGTATTAAAGCTGGCGTTACACAATGTTGGAGATGAATATAGCCTGATTTCACTGAATACCACGCAGCAACCATTCAGAGGCAGTAAAATAAGCAGCTGTGTTTTCTTGTACCAGGAACCTAAAAATAAAAATCAACTTCAGGCTTGCAGGCTAGGTGTGCAGGAGCTGGAGACAGAAAGTTTCCTGGGCGCAGCTCCGCTCTCGCCTGCCAGTCTCCCCCCTCCGCGGTGGGCTCGGGGACCCACGCCTGCTCCTTATCTGCAGTCCTGCGTCTCCCCGGCTTAGGAAGAAACGTAGAAAAGCACGCCCAGCACCCTGCAGCCCCGGGTCAGCGATGCCACAGTCGCTGGGGCAAGGCAAGGGAAATGATTTTTACATTCATGAAGCATAAATCCAGGACCAGAGTTGAACCTTCTGAACGCGTCGGTTCTGTCTTTCCTATGAGAAGAGAAAACTGTAACAGTGATCCCTGCAACACTGCCCTCAGCACGTCTAATTCCATAAGTTAGTCTTGTTACTGCAACCCCCCTGTACCCCAACCCTGGCACTCGCGCACACACACACACACACACACGTGTGTGCGAGCTTCAAAACTATACATGAAAATAGCTCATTCTGGCTCCAACATCCAAAAAATCAGCAACAACAACAACAACAAAAAAAAACTAAAAGAAAGAGGCAAGCAACCAAGGAGACTTCAGCTAATGGGGCCTTACTATAATCACTTTACAGCCCCCCCACCCCCACCCCCACCCCCGACTTTTACACTCAGCCTTTCTGAGGTCAGCCATTTCCCGAGGCCAGCCCAGCACGGGTGTGAAATGGAGGCATGCGGGGATGGCGTTGAGTGGCACATCTTTTAATCAGGTGGAGCCAAGGCAGTGACGGCTGGGATTCCAAAGCTGGGCTCTGGGCTTTCTCCTGAGCTCTAATAAAAAGCGTGGCATATTGGTTGCACTGGCTGCCAAGTGCTATGTCCGTGCCCTCTCCGCAGTGGCCAACCACAAACATGCTAGCTAGAAGCTCTCAGGGGGCCCCGTGTGTGCTGTTCCTACACGGCTAACATATGTATCGACACCTGAAAGCTACAGCCTGCCACGTCTCCAGGACCTCGCTCGCCTACCTTTGCTCCTTGGTCACCAAGGGTTAATTTTCTAATGGCTGCCTTGCTGCTGAAGCTGGCCAAGTTTTTCATCGCCTGCAGAGCACCACAAGCTGTGATTTGGAGCCAGAAAACACCATTAATTTTCTAAATAGGAAGGATCACATATGTAAACTGTCTGGTTCTGTAACGAGTCCGGCAGGTAGAAGATGAAGGAGGAGGAAGTGAATTTTTCCAGACACACAAGCCAAACAGCCCAGGCCACCAGGCAGCACACTGAGAAGGACTTTGGGGAGGAAAGAGAACAAGGATGGGGGGCTGTCAGAGAATCCCCTCCCCCATCCTTAAGTCCGTTTCAATACCAACCTTCAATATTTTTACAAAAGGCCAGGTTGGTGATTTATTGGGCAGTGTTGGGAGTTTTCACATTAGAAACTTATTTGTAAATGGAAGGAAGGATTAAGTAAAGTGCACCAGCTCAGAGACCACATAAAAGCTCACAAGTACAAAACGGTGGTGGTTAACACGTCCAAGGTTTTCAGGGGACAGGGAATCAAGAACTCCCCTGATAGAAATTACTTAGGCAGCAACTTACCTAGATGTTCTAAACACCTAAGAAATGCATTTTTGTAGAGTTTGCAAATCTATATTAAAAAAAAAAACACCAAAACCCTGCAAAATACAAATCTACCAAAAAAAAAAAAAAACCTTCTCTATTTAGCAGTCAGCATGGATGTGTTTAGGGATGAGTCTATGTGTCTGTGTGCCTATGCCTGTGTCTGTGTGTGTGCATGTGTGTGTCTCAGGGACAGAAGGGGGGTAAAGGAGAAAATGGAGGCATAAAAGAGGGTGATCAAACTCTCTGCTGCCTTCCTGAGTTTTAAAAAAATTTATTTCCCATATATACATCTTTTCTGGAGTAACTATCACTGTTACCTGAGATACCAGATCACTGCCAGCCCCCAAATTGCATGGTAGGCCTGATAGAAGGTGCAAATGTCTTCCTCCTCATGCCATCTCCAGGGTACCCGCGCTGAACTGCCAGTTACCCAGCCTGCCCTGTCAGGAACCTTCTCTCTAACTTCCACCATTCTGGTTCCATCCCACAACTGTTAAAAAAAAAAAAAAAAAACTTTAACATCAATTTCTCTATTCTCTGTTTATTGCTCTTTGGGCAAAAATCAAAATACCAAAACTTTGGGGGCATCTATTAATTTTGAGCAGCTTTTTTGCTGCCTTAGTGATGTCGGGCCAAACACTTCTCCTCTATCCAGGTCCCAGTAGAGCACCTCGTAGGTAGTGTGAACTCAACGTGCCAGGATGTTTGCTAAGAGCAATAAAAGGGAGAGATAGGGAGAAATGCTGGTAACTTCTGAAGTTCAAATGCATGGATGAAGGCCCAGCGTTGGGGAAGAGTGACTTTACAAAGACTCTGGCTGTGGGCAAAGGACTAATCACAAAAAGGGCTACGTGACCTCGTGGATTTATCTGAAAGGCAGGTAAGATATTTTAAAATTTTCAGAGAAAGATGACCATAAGGGAAACACGTACAATTTCAGGATATATTAGTTACCTAAGGCTATAGTAACAGAGTACCACAAACTGAATGTCTTAAGCAACAGAAATGCATCATGGCACAGCCCTGGAAGTCCAAGATCAAGGTATCAGTGGCCTTGGTTCCTTCTGGGCTGTGGGGAAAGGATCTGCTCAAGCCTCTCTCTTTGGCATATAGCTAACCATCTTCTCCCTGTCCCTTCACATCATCTTTCCTCTGTGCAAATCTCTCTCTGTGCCCAAATTTCCCCTTTCTGTAAAAGCAGTAGCTATTTTGAATTAGGGCCCCCGAGTGGCCTCATTTTAACTAATTACATCCGTAATGACCCTATTTCCAAATAAGGTCGTACTCTGAGGTCCTAAGACAGTATGAATTGAGACAGGGAGATGGGAAAGGAGGAGAAGATATAATTTAACTGCTAATCAGGGTGATAGAAAGAGCTTCCCCAAAAGTTGACCAAAATCCTCACAATGTTTACTTAAGACACATGTAAGGTAATATTAAATTGCATATGCTTAACACTTTATTGACTGCTGACCATTTTTGCTTCTGATAATTTATTCCAAGTAATTCTATCATGAATCCTCCCAAGATCTGCATTATTCCCATTCTCCTGATGGGGAAAACTGAGGTTTGAGAAGTTAAATTGTCATTAGATGTCACACAGCTACAGACCTGAGACTCCTAGTTAAGGATTCTGTTTCCTACAGTGGTGTCCTGCACGTTAATCTACCCTGCCTGCTTTGTACTAATTATTAGTATGCTTCACTGCCAACAGTGCAGATTGAGTGTTTCTATTAAGTCACCAAATAAAGTGATAAGCTAATTCTATCCTTTCTCTCTTTTATTTCCTCCACAAAAGTTGGCACAGGGTGGGGCTTATTTCCCAATATAATTTTTTTTGTTCAAATAAGTCTGACAATGTTCCATTCTGAATCAAGTGCAAAAACAGACTTGACACCACAAAACTCCATCTTACAGTTTTACTTACACACATCTGTGTCCCACTTTGGGATCCATGCTGACATCAGGACCAAGCAAATGATTCCAGAATTGGTCCAAAGGAGACTCAAGCTGGTGTTGATGTTGGCAATAGCCAAGCTGGGTGTAGAACAGCCATCACTTTTCAGCTAATTTTCTTCTGGTGCTTCCTCCCTTGCTGCAGGTAGAGCATTATTCATTAAGAGCGCTGCAGAGCTCAGTAGAGCTCATTCGCACTGAGATAGCCTCTATGATCTTCTGAAGCCTTTAAAAGGGAATGAGCCTTGGCCTCCTTTTTATGGGCTACATTATGACCTGGCTTCAAAGTGTGAAAAGAGGTTCCAAGATTCCCTTTGTGCGATGGAGTCTCTTAATTGCACTCTTAAACACAGTGTAATTTTTGTAATTAACATTATGGTTTCAGAGGGCAGAGAAGCCCGCACCGTGCTAATTACAAACCCACATCTTCAGAGTTGTGGAATTTCCAAGGCCTCTGATATTGGGGTGGAATACAGTTTTTATGAAGGATTTCAAAGATCCTCTGTGGGCTGTGTTCTGAGTCA
Source organism: Otolemur garnettii (assembly GCF_000181295.1). Classification (NCBI taxonomy): domain Eukaryota; kingdom Metazoa; phylum Chordata; class Mammalia; order Primates; family Galagidae; genus Otolemur; species Otolemur garnettii. Next base: position 16,899,867 of record NW_003852419.1, read on the forward strand.
TCATTAGCATTTGATAACATAAAGAAATTTTACAACATGTGACAGATTTTCTATGTGAGGATTTTACCTGATAACTGGAAAATTTGCATAAAGAGTTTCATTAGGTCTCCTCTCACATTACAGGAAGAGTAAGAAGTATAGTGCACTCTTTCCCCGAGATTGTTCTTAGGAGCCAAGGAATTGGTGCTTTAGAATAAAATTTACAGTATATTATGAAGTGAAGTTGTAATAATCTTCAATGATGTTGAAAATCAGAGCATACGTGCCTTTTAAGGCAAGGGAGAGAATATGTATCTGAATTACCCTGTAACTGAGATCCTTGTAGCAGAGGTATATTGTACTGTTCTCTGCCATATAAAAGACCTAGGCCTGTTAGGCTCCCGAGTCAAGGTGAGAGCTTCATATATATATAACACCCAGCAACAATAATGTGTAATGTTTTCACTCTGTGAAGAGTGTGTTTACTGAGAAAAAATTATGATCTTCTTACTCCAAAGGCAAGTTTATCTTTCCTTTATTTTTCAACCCCAAGCTGAAGGGGGTGTGTGCGTGCCTGTGTGCACACACTCACACACAGAGACACATTTCTGGAGATGCAAGGTGCATTCTGTGCAGGGTGATCACAGCTTCTGCAAAGAGCAACTGGCCTTTCTTAGGCTGATACTGTCAGAAATTGTGCTGCGGGGCAGGAATTGCATCCCAAAGCCATCCATTTGCTGAAATCCTTTCACTGAGCCTGGATCAATTAAGCCAGTAATAGTGATAATTTGGGGAAAGCTTTCTGTCATGATGGGAACAGGAATTCATCATTATTCCATGCTGTCTTATTATTTCAACACTATACATATGCCGCTGGATGTATAGCAGTAGCTGGCGGCATTATCTCAGTGGGATGCATTTCCCTTCATGAGAGAGTCTTTTCCTTGGCGATTATGCAGATAATGCGGAGCTTTGTAATGACATCATAAATAGAATCCCAAGTCTTAAGAAACAATTAGGGACCTATATCAATACTTCCTTGCAATCATAACATCATCTGACTTCCAGTGGGATGCCGGGCTAGCTCCCCAAGTTCCAAGATCACATGTAAGCATTCATACTTGCTTTAATTCCATCGTGGAGTCTCAAGAATCCTGGCACTGGAGACAAATTAATATGCATTTGAGCCCATTGTCAATAAGAGAAATCACACGGAGGGTTTCATCACAGAAGCGAAGGTGAGATGCAGGCAAATTTACCCAAGTTGATGGAAGGGCAGCCTCTGGATCCTGACCTCAGGCAAAACCAAAACCGGACTAAAAAATAAAAAGGCCAATATCCCCTGAGAGTGAAGAAGCAAAGAATTCTCGCTACGAATTATTGTGTGTTCCTTTTACAACACTGTCTCTGCGAGTGAGACAGTGATTTAATTTTTTTCTTGAATTATTTTTTCCATTTCATATTTGCTTCTGCCTAGTTTAATTCTCCTTAAAAATAAAAATACTTTTTTTTCACGGGGGAAAAGAATCACTTTCTCTAATTGGTTTGAAGCACGCCAGTCACCTTGGCCTGTAAGGGATACACAACCACACTAAGTGGACCTTTAAAACCACATGGTGGATTTTACAAGTTCTCTTCTCTCCTGCTGAGGAGAGTCAGGTCTGAGGGAGGATCAATTATAACTCTGGATTCCTTTTCCAGTTTTAAGAAAGAAACAAAACCCTTCTCCCTTTCTCTCGTAGCCCCCAACAAACAGAAATGGAAATTTTAGATAAATGATCAAACTTACATAGTATATAGCTTTTATTTTTACAAAATATTTGCTTCCAGCAGAGTATATCTTAATTCACAAATGCAGAAATCTGTCATTAAGATCTGACCCAGCTGCATGGCATTGTCAAATACAATAACGTATCTTTTAATAGTTTTATATCAAGTAAGGATATAACATATCATTAGTTTAAATGTATTTGCAAGCAATTACCCCCACCAGGATATTTGAGAATGCTCATGCAAAATTGATGAAATTCTGACACGCTTAAACATTGTTCATTTAGCTCAATTCCTTATGTATAGAAAAAATAGAATAAATAATTCTGCTGCCATTTGCAAACTACTGTTAGGCATTTTTATTCTACTCAAGGCTTCAGTGCTGCCTTTAAACTATAGCCTTTGGTGATCATTTGGGAAAAAACAGTTTCATATATGTTTAATTTTAAATAATGGACTGGATTTTTCATTCTCCTTATTATTGTTCAATGTAGTCATTTAAATACGGAGTAGATTTGCTGCGTGTCAGCTGCCTTTCTTTTACAAAATGGGATAAATTATTAAATGAGTAGAGGTTGTTTGACAACCAGTTTTCCAGGACTCCACAAAAGAAAGACCTTTGACATTCAGCTGTCTTTTGAAAAGAATAAAGTATAAATCAATTAAGCCACTATGCTGTGGTTCAGAAATGCCATGCTATGGCACACTTTTGCTTTACCTCTCAGGTGACTTTCAGATAGCTGGACCATCACAGTCACACGAGAGCAGAATGATAGCTATGCGAGGTCCCCCACTGTCTTTCCTGGGCTTCTAAAATCTTCCCTGGCTGAAGCATGCCCTAACAAAACCTAGAGACATGCCACCTCCAACAAGTTCCTTTCAGACTTTTCTTGACTAGCCCAGTGAATATTATGTAGTAATGACTGATTAAAAACTTTTTTCTGCTTTTGGATTTTTGCCTGAAAATTTTAATATGGTTCACTGTGCCAAAGTAGACAAATCTCGTGCTGTACATCTCATCCCCCTTTATGCAAGCCAGGTGAGAAATTGCATTTCAATGCCTTCCCATTCTCAGTCCTCAATACCATATTAGCATCTGTGTAATTAATAATACTTTGAGCTCTGTCAAAATGAAATCACTTTTATTCCTCCCCAAAAGAGAATCATTTATTAACTATGTGTGATCCCCAAATACATTTTTCTTTACTAATGTCACTAGTAACTATACCTTCTGAAATATTAATCCATCTACCCAAAGCCATAAAGACTGGTCGAATTATTATTTTCTTCAAATCTGATCATGTGTAAAGCCATCAGGCTGGTTATTTAGAGGATCTTACGATAAGTACTTGTGGAGTACTATTTCTGAGTATAGCACTGCTGTGGGGCAGATTAGTGCAAAAAGAAGAAGCAAATAAACCGAGAAAAGGGAAAGTATGGTCTCTGAAGAAAATTAGAGTCAAGGTCAGGGTTCGGCAACATTTTTTATCTCATGGCACCCTGGAATCTGTAGTTAAACTTCTGTGGCTCGCTTCCATTATGTTGATCTAAAAAAAACTGCTTAGGAAAAGAATATACTTACTGTGCTTTGAAATCCTTTCAAAAATAATTTAATTAATGATCTTTAAAAATTATTGCGGCACGCCTAAGATCCTCTCATGGCACGCCAGTTGGACATCACTGGCTGGGTGAAGAGAGACCAGTTGGTTACACAGAAATTAGCAAGGCACACAAACTGTATGTAATTGGGCTAAGTGAGGCAAAGTAATTTAGTAGGAGGTTAGAGGAGAGAGACATTTACATTTGGAAAAGCCGCACGGATGATGGGTCTCAGGCAATGAGTAAAAATTAGACGGATGGAAAGAAGGAGGATATTCTAGGTGACATGATCCAAATTCTTGAATGTGCAAGACAGTGCTTACAAGTTTTTGAAACAAAGATGTTCCTGGGAAGGGAGGAGAAACTGACATGAGAACACTGGATGGTATCTACTTTAGGAGAACCCCAAAATACAGAAGGAAGGAAGAAGCATGCCGACGAGATACATCAAGCTATACTGAGCCCTCCCTCTTCTTGAAGAACTGACTGTGATAAACAAAGCATCGCCTAGGAGGTGGTCAGCATGGCCAAATGGTGGGGAAAGAGGCCAGCAGGCCAAGTAGGCTGTTAGGATCACCCAAGCATGAGGTGATAAATTCCTAGGATGTGATGGGAAAATGGGAATGGAGAGTCTTCTGAGACTGTTGATTAGCCGATAGAATACAGGGGTTGAGGGTGAGAGATACACCTGAAATGTATTGAATCAGAGGGAGTAAGAAATTAATTAATGATGCTGCAGAAGGCAGGTAGATAAAGGGTTTCCTAGACAGCAATCAAGGGAGGGAAGGAAAAGAGTATTTATCATGTTAACTTTCACCTACTCATGCAGGTGCCACATGACTTGGTAATAATGCAAGACTGCACCCAGTCTCACCCAGAACTAATACTACGGACCCTCCAGTCAGCATTATTCTTCCCTGCTTAACTGCATGGAGCCTCAGAATTCTTCCCACCATTGAATTCCAGGCAGCTATTGCAAGTTAATCAGAGTTAGTACACACACACACACACACACACACACACACACAACTTTACTGGCAAGGTCTCTGTAGACCCAGAAACCTTAAATATTGGGAGAAATTCTTGAGTTAATTCAAGCCAATGAATGATACTCTGGGATAATGAAGGACTAAGTCCACCAGAAAATGATGCCTGAAAGAGAAACACAATCTCCCCCCTCTCCGCCTCCATTCTTTCCTAGTAACAATACCATTAAGAAAAAATGCAGTGAGATTTCCAGGTGGCCTCAAGAAGCAAGCAGCTGGGCAAGGACCTCAAGCCGGAGAGGAAAAGGTGAAGTGGGAAAAACAAGTGGAGGAAAGCTTCAGTATTTGTCTGGAGAAGAGGAGATGATGAGGGAACTTAATAATCGCTTTCAAGTGTGGGAAGAGTTACTCTCCAGGGAATGCTGACCAGCTGTTCTCCATCTTTACTCAGGGCCGAACAAAAGGAGATGCACTAAACTGCAGGAGGAAGGATTTAATATAGACATAGAAAGAGGGGCTTGATAAATAAATGTTATTAGATGCTGGAATCAGCGTCGGAAGCAGCCCCGTTCTTCCATGGTCTTGTGAACAGGAGGATCTACGCACGGGCCCGCAGGCCCAGCAGAGGTAGATGCCGCTCAGAGGTAGTAGTTTAGACCCACTGGGCTCCCCTGTTCTCTTCCAGCCCCAGCGTCTGAGATTCTGCCCCATCCACCCAGGCCATTCTAAGGAACAAAGAGAAAATGGGCTGTTCCCCAGTGTGCAAACTTTCAACCATGTTTAACAAGGTGCCAGGAAAAACAAGCAGCCTGAGCGTGGACTCCCAAGCCTCCTGCCTTGTTAAATGCAGTTTATGGTTTACACAAAAGTGCTCTGTCTTAATTTGCTTCTTTCCTATAAATGAAACGGGGTACATTTAATATTCCTAGGGGGCTGGTACATTGGCCAAGTTCATGTGGCATGTGGATTTAAAAGAAAATGGGTTCTTTTTTTTTTTTCTTTTGCCAAGCAGGGCTATCCACATTGAGAATCCTTAACCAGGGAGAAGGAAGAGCCCTAGGCCCCAGGAACTGATGGGCACTAAAATTACTGGCTTATGCCGAATCCTTGGTTTTCCCTCCCTTCTGTTTATCTTGTTGCCTTCCTTGGAAAAGTAGATGTACAGAGACAGCACTGCATCAATGGGACATGGATTTCACAGATATATATTACCTTTTTACTCTTTTTCCCATATAGTTGGGCAAGTTTTATAACAATGTTTAAAGGTAAAAATCTACTATGTGCTGGTGCTCCTTCATGGGACACCTACTGACACACTCACTGATGCTTAATAGATGTTTGTTAAATAATGACCGGGGGTTCTCTCGTCTCCTCTCGTCTCTCTCACACGACCCATATGAAAGTTTTCCTAATCTACAAGCACCTCAACAACTATTTTGCTCTCCTCATAAAATGAGTCATCAATCCTTCCTGTCTCCCCAGTGAAGAATCAGATGTTGTCTGGGGCAGAAAGTATACCCCACTGTGTGGTGTGGACTGGGCAAGTCCTTTACTCCCCTTGAATGCTGGTATGCTTTGTATATAGTAACTGGGTCTTCTTCTTCATATCTCCAGAGTTATTACTACAGAGTGCTTTGGGCATAAAGTATTCCATTAAGTATCTGTTTAAAAAAATAGAAGACACAAAACATGAGACATGAGGCATAGTGGTTAAAGGCATGGGCTCTGGAGCTACACTGCCTTGATTCAAATCCCAGCTCTGCCGTATACTGACTCTGTGACTTTAGGCGAAGTCGTTGTAATCTCTTTGTGCCTCAGTTTTCTCATTTATTAAATGGGGATTATGATAGTACCTACCTCATTGAGTAGTTATAAAGATTAACTGCGTTAATCTCTATGAAGCACTTAAAACAGTATCTGACAGGTAAAACTATCAAGGGCCACAAACATACAAAGATGCCGGGCTTCAGAATATACTTCCTGATACTGTAGTCAAGATCTAGCAGCTGGTTAAAACACTTGGCAGCCATGTTTAATGTCACCTGTCCCCAAACCACCAGAAAGATAATATTAGCACATGGTGACAATAAACCCCATCCAGAGTCAGAAATAGTGAAAATGCCCCGGAATCCAGAAAAGTTAGGACTGAAAGGGAAACAATGGTTTGGTTAAGTAAAATTGAAAAGATGAGTCAAAATGATTGTCCTGACCTATCATTACTGAATGTCTAAAGACATATTTGAAATCAAAGTCACCATCTTCCATTTCCTCCAGTGACAGGGAAACACTATTATTCTTGATCAGGACTGATTTCAGGGGGACACCTAAGTGACATACCCAAAGCAACATCAGCGGTAACCAGACATGGTTTTGAGGTATACGTTGCAGGGATGAAAAAGTAAATAGCACACGTTCCTTCACTTCTCTCTCTGTGCAGACACGGCCCTCTTTCTCATAGAGCTTATAATGCTCCTTGTGCAGCTCAATTTTACAGGTAGCCCCTGGATTGGAACAGAGAGGGAATAACAAAGGGTTCAAAGCATTGGTTCTAGATTCATGAAGCAACATGGTAGCTGGTCTCAGATACCAAATCTAAATACGTCTCATTTCAAAGAATAACAACCATGTGGACCTTCTGAACCTCAAATGCAGGAAATTATGCTCCATTCTGAATTACTTCCTGTTTAGGAAGGAGTATTGCTCCTTGGATGGAAATAGTTTTTTCTTAAGATGCAGCTAATCTATGCTGTATTCCTACTATGTGTTAGGCTTGGTGTTAGGTTTGTATGGAGTTCAGGAGTAGAATAGATAGTTCCTGTCTTCAGACAACTCACAAGCAAGTTGGGAAAGCAATACTTACTCAAATAAAAACAAGAAAATAATCCAAAAATGTTTACGATAATAAAATGTTAAATTTTGTGGTTTAGGCAGGAAGAAAGTTTTAGTGAGTGAAGTTTCACGTGAGCCAGAATAAGAAGGAGAGAAAACATAGCACACGTGAAGTCACCATTATGTAATGGCAGATGTGTGCACTTGAAAGGGGTGAAAGCACAGGTCAAAGCTCAGGGCTGGAAGTGAATGTGGCGCACAGAGGGATACGTCCGACCACTTCTCCTTCCACACAGCCAGTTCTGAGATCTCCCCACAAGAAAAATCCCCATCAACCCCAAATGCTTCCAGGGACCTTCGGTTCCTGTGGGCACACATTCAAACAGATGGGTTTCTTCAAGGTCACAGAAAATATCTAATGACCACAAGCATCCATGCCAAAGGCTTCTCAAGAAGGAAGCACAAAAAGGGTCAACCAACCAGCCTTGATTGTACAAACTCTCTCAACTCTGTTTTAAAGTATTGCTTCAAGAGAAAAGGTTAAACGAGGTTTGAGTACAGTGTAATAAACCTTCACTGTTCATAAAGCTCTGAGTGATAAATGTATGTATGGTTACTGTATAAAAATATTGGGGTCAAATGCCAGAGATCTCTGAGGTCAAGTTTTTTTGCATGGATAGGTGAAGGACCCCAAATCGTCAAATCTCCAGCAAATGGCAGCTTGTCAGTCAAAGCCACACTCTGCTCCAGCTCACCAGAGAAGCCTGTTCCCAAACTCCACTCCGCCAGACGTTGTAAATGTTCTGGCTGTGATATACAGCACACCATGGCATGTAATTTGTTTGGTTCCAAGAGACTAAGACAAGGGTTCGGAAGGTTCACTGCATTGTAAAAGAGAGATGCCTGGCTGCAGGTTTTCACATTTGTAAATAAAAAAAAAAAAAAAAAAAAGGACATCCAAGGAACAGGCATGTGTTGGGATAGCTGGGACAACTACGAAGGAAAGATTTCAACCGCTACAGTGCACACTGCGTCCACAAGCAAAACACAGGGTTCTGCCACCAAGTCCCATGGAGAAAGGCAAGGCTCTGCTTATGAGTAAACTTGGCCTATGGCATAATTTGGGCCATATGTTTTTAAACAGTAAAACTTGGACTCCTGCAGCAGTGAAGGGGCGATGTGGAAGTATCATGGGACTCGTCATTTCTGCACAATGGACAACCCATTTTTACTTCAGGTCCAATCTAGGACTAGTACTGCTAGTAAAAATCCTGGAATAACATAAACTCCCTCCTTCTTTGTGCCATGGGGCTGGGCACAGGAGAGGAGGTAAGAGAACCCAAAGGCGATGGATATGAGGGGAAAGGGAAAGAAAATACCATCATGCAATTTACTGCACTGAATTTGTAGAACATATTTAATGAGAGGAATGGCCTCTTTAGAAAATCTGTTGAGATGAACTTCTTTTTAAAATCTAAATTTTGAATCATTTGCTAATTCAAAGATTAGGAATACCTTGCAGTTAGCAAGATGGGTCTTACTAAGAGGAAGTAAAAAATCAGCCTCCACTGTTGAGCGATTATGATGTACTAAACATTGGGTCCAGCATTTCACACCCATGGTGTTTTGCAAACACCATGAATATCTCACTGTATTCCTCAACTGGGGAAACAGGCTCCAAGAGATCTGATGCCTTTCCCACGTTAGGCAGTTTTGAAATGTCCATAGTGGGATTCCAGACAGAGCTGTCTGACTCCGGAGCCCATGTTCCTAATCATAGGTTAGACTGCTATGGCAGAGTGCTTGTCCATGTCATTACGAAAGTTTTGAAATCCACAAAAATCAAGAAATGAAAATCATCCTGGACAGAAACAAACAAAGCCCTTCCCGCAACATCAATGAGCCCAGCAAGTTCAAACTTGGACAGGTGACTCAGAAAGGACACTGTCAACTGTGTTTCTTGGCAGTGAAATGATGGACCATAAGACAGGCTGTCTCAGAACTTTTGTAGTAATGCACTTATTGGTAACTGTTACCAAAACCAGCCCTCCAGCTTAGCATGGAATACAAAATATGGGCAGAACCCAAATGATCCAAGAGGAGAAATCTGAACCATAATGTAAAAGCAAGAAAATCCCTTAGCTTCCCATTGGCTACACTTTTCATGAAATCTGTGGAGATAGATTTGGAAGAAAATATCAAAGCTCTATATATTGTCTATATTTTGCTGTAAGAATTTATTCTTACATTTACTACAAAGTAAATTAAACATCATTCAGGGTTTCCACATTCATTCTAATTTTTCCTTTTTCCTTTTATTGTTTGTATAAGTTCCCCCCAAACATCTTAGATATTGTTATAGAGAAATGTCCATTAAGGTGGACTCCAAATGACTGTTTAAAATCAGGATACAGGAGCCTAAAGTGAGATGGTCAGGTAAACAGCACCTTACAGCTTGTTTCACACTTTAAAACTTATCTGTGGCTGTGAGAGGCTAAGCACAAAATATGATTAATTAATTTTTGCCTACTTGCTACAAGGTCATGAACAAATTTCCCTACATAGTCTTTGAAAACTTTTACCTTTCACATTGAAATCCACAGTACACCTGGAATTGATTTTTGGGTACAGTATTTTAGAGTAATCAAGACTCATTTTTCATTTTCCTTCCAGATACCCAAGTGACTCAGCATCGTATATTATTAAGAAGACAATTATTTTTTCTATTGCATTGTAGTGACACCTTTGTTTTATTATAAGTATAATCATAAGTACCATAACTTTTTATAACTGATAATATAAATCTTCCAACTCCTTCATGATTATTTTGGCTATTCTTTCCATGTGCATTTCCATATAAATTTTAGAATCATCTTGTCAATTCCATTTAAAAGATCTGCTGGGATTTTATTGGTATGACACGAAATCCATAGGTTAATTTGTAAAGAACTGACATCTTTACAGTGTTGAATGTGCCAATCCAAGAACATGGTAGGTTTTATTTAGTTTCTCAATAACACTTTAGAGAATTCTTTATAGATGTCCCACAAATCTTCCTTGAGATTTACATCTAAGTAACTGGTCATTTGCTGCTAAGTTAAATGGCATCACTCCTCAAATTTTAATTTCTAATTTTTCATTGCCATTTTCTTGGGCTTTGACAATTTGGGGTCCACTACTAAGACATGCAAGAAAACTTTAACCTCAGAGATCTTTGGCATTTGACCCCAAAATTTTTTTTATAGCAATCGTGCATACATTTATCACTCTGAACTTTATGAACTGTGAAGGTTTATTACATTGCATGTAAAACTCAATTGATTTTTATTACATTCACTTATTAATTTTAATAAGTTGTCTTCAGTCCTTTAAGATTTTCTACATACAAAATCATGTTAGCTGTGAATAATGGCAATGTTACTTCTTTTCAAATCATTACGACTTTTATTCCTTTCTTCCCTTGTGCTGACTAGAATCTCTAGCATAATATTGTTTAGAATTGGCAAGAGAGTTTCTCGTTTTTTTCCCCAGTCTCAGAAGAACTCTCACAATAGTTTACCATTAAACGTGAAGGTTATTGTAGATGTTTTGCAGATACCCTTTACTGGATTAATGATTTTCCTAATCCTATCTCTTCATTTACTAAAATCATCACCTGATTTTTCTCATATGTTCTTACAGTACAATGATTTACATTGATCCTTTGGTTATTAAACCAAGCTTGCTTGTGATGCATCCTCCTTTTTTATATATCATTCAATTCAATTTGCTAATATTTTGTCCAGGAGTTTTGCATCAATGTTCAAGAGAGAAACTGGCTTGTGATTCTGTTACCAAATTTACACTGGCGTCAGAGACTGAGTTGGAAAATACCTGTTTTTTTTTTCTATTCTTCCAAACAATCAATGTATGGTTGATTTGATTTTTTTCTTTAAATAGTTGACAGACTTCACCCAGAAGCCACTGAACCCTGGATATTTGTGTGAGACTGTTTTCAATACATAACACATGTGATTTTTACAATAGATCTATTACAGTACTATCAGAATTATTTTATTTCTTCTTGTGTCAGTTTTGGTAACTTGGTAATTGTGTTCTCAAGGAACTTATCCATGTCATCTAAATTTTAAAATTTCTCGGCATAAATCTGCTTTCCCCTGGGCACATGGAGTTTGTAAGACTACTGCCCGGATGTCTGGGCATGTGAGGCTCAGGGTAGCTAGCCAACTCCCAGACCTGCAGGCTAGAGAGGAAACTGCAACCTAGAACAACAATGCCTTAGATGAGCTCAGACCGATGAACAGTATTGTTTCATGTATTTTTGTTATGTAATAAATAATCAATGCATTACTTATATTCTAGGTAACTGATTCTCTTTTCTGATTTGTCTACTCTAACAATTGAATGTATTAGTTCTCAGAATATTATGTGGAACTTTTTAATATATTCCATTTCTCCAACAGAACTCTATCATATCTATTCTCTTGATTATAGTTGTCAAAGATGTTTAATAATTACAATTCCCAAATTACCTATACGTATCTACTATCTGATTTTATAATCTTTTTATTGAGATATAATTGGCACATGTGCAATAAGCTATACCTATTTAAATTGTACTATTTGGCAAGTGTTAATATCTTCATGGCTCTGAAAATCCATTGCCACGATCAAGTTAATGGTTGTACTCGACACCTCCAGAAGTTTATTCCTGTCCTTTTATAATTCTCCCCTGATGCTTCTGCCCACACCCACTCCCATTTCCAGAAACCATTCCTCTAATTTCCATCATTATAGACGACTTTAAATTTTTAAGAGTCACACAGTATATATTTTTGGTTTGGCTTCTTTACTATAACATAATCATTTCAAGATTCATCTGTTTAATAGCTTGCATCAATATTCACTCCTTATTGATCCATTATATAGATATACCAGAATAGTATCCACTCACCTGTTCATGGATATTATATTCTAATAATAATGTCTTCCAAAAAGCAGGAATGTTTCGTTGTTATTGCTATTTTGATAAAGTTTTATTTATTAATTTGTTCTTTTATGTACCACACTTTTGGTATTCTGGCTAAGAAATTCTAAACTAATATTACAAAGTATTTCTTCTACATTTTCTTCTAGAAGTTTCCTAGTTTTAGGTTTGACATTATCTACTTAGAGTATTTGTAAATGGTATGGAGTATGAGTCAAAGGTTTTGTTTTTCCTACATAATGAATATTAGAGGACATTCTTTTTCAAAAAATGGCCTATTCACCTTATTTGAAGACAAATCACCCATATGTACTACATGTAGGTCCATATCTTGACTCTCTATCATGTTCCATGGATTTTTTTTGTCTGTCTCTGCACCAGGGGTCAGCAAACAGTGCCCAGAGGCCAATGCCCACTGGCCATTTATATATATAGTTTAGCACATGAGCTAAAAATGGTTCTTACCTTATAAAAAATGGTTGAAACAAAAGCAAAGGAATACTTTTTGTTGACATGTGAAAATCATATAAATTCCAATTTCATTGTATTTAAATAAAAGTTTATTGAAACACAACCACACTCATTCCTTTTTATGGTGTGTATAATTACCCTCTACAACAATAGAAATTGAGAAGTTGTGACAGAGACTGCATTACTCATAAAGTCCTAAATATTTACTTTCTGATCCTTATTAAAAATTGTACCCATTCCCTCTTTACACCAGTATCATATTGCTTTAATTGCAGTATCTTAATTAAGAACTCTTAAAATCAGAGGGTATTGGTTCTCTTTGTTGTTCCTTTTTAAAGTTGTTTTGGCTATTCTAGAAACTTCCAATTTTTATGTCAAATTTAGAATCAGCATATTTCAATTTTGATAAGCCCACTGTGATTTTAATCACAATTGAATTGGATGTATGGATTAATCCAGGAGAACTGATATCTGAAGACCATGGAGTCTCCCGACCTATGGGGAGAGTGTGTCTCCCTTCTCATCAGTTCTTTTGTTGCCTTGTTCAGCAATTTTGTGTAGTTTTTAGTGCACAGATGATCAACAATAGGGTCCCTGTTCTTCCTAGGCTTCTGGATTTCATGAAAACCAAGAGCAGACTTCCCCTATCCTACATCCCTATGTACATCTCCCTCTTTCTGGGGAAAAAAATGCACAAAAAGGAAACAGATTGAGTCACACAAATTTATTTGCAAAGTTTTAGTTTAGGGTCTTTTTTGCTAACAGAAGCCAAAATACATAATAACTATAAGCTTCCTAGTATTTGATATATTTCTCAAGACAGAAAACATAAGCATTTTGTTTAAAATGTAGTGCTTTTTTTCTTAATGTGGCCAAATTTTTTTAAATAGCATATTATGAACTTCATTGAATGGGTTTCCTAGTATATCATCAGAGCACTCATTTCAGGACTAAGGAAGACAGGCCACCAGTCAGCCAGCCACTGTTTAGAATAACATTGTTCCATCATGTATCAATAAAGTATGATTCTAATGGCAATCTTTGTCTTTCTAACTAGGTTGTTGTCACGATAAAGGAGTTGCTTCTTGTGGGTGATCATCAGCCACATTCTGTTTCACCTCTGCTGTCAGGCACCGGTGGAAGTATCAGAGGCGCTTTGCTATTTCTGGGGACTCTGTGCAAACCCTCACAATCTCTTCTGTAATTCATTGCTACCCTCTAATCACTGCTTTGAGCACAGATAGTCTTGGTGGGAAAAGACCTCTTCCCTGTGTGGGCCAGAGACCAGCCAGATCAGGATTTGGCTATCTTGGAGAGAGAGTATGATGACTCAACCAGTCTGGAGAGACTCCAAGGTTTGCTCTTTCACCACAAAGGGGATCCTTATTGAAGGAAATTTCCTTTGATGTTTAGCTCAAATTTTTCCCTCACTCAGTTTCACGCTATCATTCATAATTAGATCTCTTAAAAGCAGTACCTCTTCCTTATGGAGGGTTTTCAACCTTTTAAACCTTCTCAAAATTTGTATATTCCTCTTAGCTGTGGCTGGATCAGGTTATATATTTTTTTCTTCAGATTAGTAATAAAGGAGTTGATGATATTTGTTTTACAATCATTAGAAAATTCCCTCTCAAAGCACTTTCTGGTGGCTCCAATTTGCAGCATTCAACCAGATTTTCATTTGTAGCCTCCAGGGTCTTGGCTTCTTAAGGAGATAAGAGCCAACTGAAATGGAAGCTTTGTAAACTGAGTGGATACTTGCTACAATTTTAGCAAATAAAAAAGTTACATAGAAAAAAAGGGGGAAAGGTTAATTTGTTGTTAGGCTGTCTTGTTTAGACACTCCATCTATTAACAATAAGAATGTAGTTGTCACCCATGAGCATAGCTATCAAAATCAGAGTGGAATTAAGAAAAATAAGATGCTACATGATCATTCGGCTACATAATAACTTTGATGATACTAGATGACCACTTTGATAACTCCTGAACTTCTTTCCTCTTTGTAGACATCTTAACAGGAGTAAAAGACTCCTTTGATTAAAAAGGGGCTTTATCTCTTTATGATCCCCTCAGCTTTTCTCCTCCTATCCATTCCGTCCTTTGCACTGCTGCAATCAACTGCAATCACCCACTTGCTCCATCCCTTAGCCAAAATCTCCTGCAAGCCACACATCTTGCCCCTACATGAATGCAAGAGCCTCCTCAATTCTTGCCACTTGCAAACTCACAACCCACTCAGAAACCAGAATGATCTTTTAAAATGTAAATCATGTCACATTCCTACTTAAAATGCTAATAGGCTGATGCACTGGACCTTTGTCAGTCGTGGCTACCCATCAACATTGAAAACTCTCCTTATAGTTGAGTCACTTTCCACGTTAGGAGTCCTACCTTTCTAAGGTGGAATTGAAAAAACAAATTTTATTCTCAGAGTCTCTTGCAGCTGAGAGGATGGGTGTGTGACTCAGGTTTCATCCCTCAAAACACACTCGGGGGGGGGACATGTTCAGGGGCTGAGCAGTAGGAGAAAGGGCTTCATACAGACACTGGTCCCCTGGCAAGCACAGCAGTGTGAATGCCTGGCTCTCGGAGATCCATCGTGGCAGGACTTCCAGCATTTGGCCCCCAGCTCTGGTCCAAGTGGAAAGGAGTTTTCACTAGAGCAGCTTCCACAGTGTGCTTGGGTGTGGATCCTCATGGTGTCCCAGACTGGCTTCTTCCCCCACCTTAGACTTTGACAAACGAGACTTCTGTCCTCAGCCCTGAATCTCAGGGATGTCCAAGTTTTGTAGGACCCCTTTCCTCATGGCCACAAAAAAGAGAAAGATAAAAAAGATGAAAAAAACATAGGAAATGAGTGACCTCAAAACCAAGTTTGTGTTACCTTACTTATAAAAGGTAGGGAAACGTCTGAATATGCCTAATTAAGTTAGCCAATTGTGGTGGATTTGATGGAGTAGTTCCCTATTTCAACAGCAATACTTGTTATAGCTAAAATCACAGAAAAAAAAAATCTACATTCATCCTCATGCCTCACTACATGCCTCACTTCTCCTGCATTCTCATCTAATCACTCAAATGTTCATAGACCAGATTTATCACTTATTGTTAATGCCATGCGTCACTTGAAAGAAAGTATTTGCCTGGAGCCCATAGACCTCAGGGATCCCTGACTATGAGCTACTTAGTGTCTTTTCAACACTTCCTTTTTCTGCCTAAACTAGCATGAGTGGATTCTGCTGTTGGCAACACAGAAGACTACACTGATACACTACACTGGATAAAATCTACACTCCCTAACACAGTCCTCAAGTCCACAGAGTCTAGTACCTACTTATGTGTCCAGACTCCTCTTATCTCCTCCCTTCATTTACTCATTTAACAACAGTATATTAAATGTCTACCAAGTGTCAAGTAAGAATCCAGAGGCTAAAAATACCATAGAGAATATATTAGAGGCTGTTACATTCAGTTCTCTGAAGGTCTTTGTCTTCTCTCTCCTTATTCTCAGGAGGCAAGTCTGGACCCTGAAATTTTTCACTTCTACCATCTTCCCTTGCAGGATCTTGGAACCAAGAACCCATTCACACCATCTCCCTCATTCAAAAAAATGAGAAGAGCCAACTCTGGATCCAGTCATAGGATACTGCCTGCAATAGTATCGCTGGTAGGGATAACCAGTATCATCAGGTCTGGGAAAGAGGAGCATGGATTAAAGGACCCATATCCATTTTCTTCTACGACATACAAAGGGTCAAGGAAAGTAATTATTCGAGGTAACCATGGTTCATACCACATGTAAAACCCCTGGTCTGCTCTTTGTTTTAAATTATCTATTCATTTAGTGTTTTTTTTTTTTCAACAAGTATGAATGGAGTATTTGTTTAATTAAATATATTAAATGCAGATACAGAGTGATGATCAAAACAGACCTAGTTCATTTCTTCATGAAGTTTGTGGTCTTTAGTTATGGGAAAACATTAAATCACAAAATTAAATATTCAACAGCAAAGGGTAATAATGAAGAAAAAGTACAGAGGCTGTTAGAATGTCTTGATGGTAGTTGTTGTAGAAGGACAATATTTCACTATACCTTGCAAGCAAGACCAGGCTTTAGTTTCTAGTTACCAGCTCTGATTAGGTGACCTTGACAGCTGGGTTGATTTTGCAGTCTTGGTGTGGTTTCACTAATCCTATTCTAAAAGCCATGCCATTTCACTCAGTAGGGAATGAGTGAGGAGTCACAGCCAGTTCTATGAGGAGACAAGTCCCCTGCCCAGTCAGAGGTGTGCTCTCCGGGGAGCGTATCTATTTCAGATGACACTGCATATTCTCCAAATGATTTACCAGACTCATCCAAACATTCTCACCAGCCAAATTTCCATGCCCAAGCCTGTAAACAATATTAGCAACACAGGCAGAATACAAAATACACAACTGACATGTTCTCTGGTTACTGTGAAAGGCTAAAGTAAAAAAAAAAAAAAAAGGTGGCTCTATCAAGGTACGATTTTAAAGACTTGCAAAGAAAAGAAATCTTAAAAGGGTCGCAACTGGCTTGGCGCTTGTGGCTCAAATGCCTAAGGCATCAGCCACATACACTTAAGGTGGTGGGTTCGAATCAGCCCGGGCCTGCCAAACAACGATGGCTGCTGCAAACAAAAAAAAAAAA
>NW_003852419.1:16917673-16964242 GCF_000181295.1 Otolemur garnettii
AAATAAGTTACCCAGTATGTGGTATTCTGTTACAGCAAAAGAAAAAGGAATAAGGTACCTACCCAACCTAATTGAAAACGTAAACCCATGGATGCTAAATTAGTATGGAGACGTACAGGTTACTGAGACCTCACTGCTTAGAGACAATTGTTCTGACTCCCCCATTCTGAACACAACGTTGAGTTGATATTCTCTCACATCTGTTACTTATTTCCTCCTCTTCCAATACACTTGCCACTTATCCTTCTACCTACAACCTTTTACTTTGCCTCTCTGTGTTTTGTCACCATCTCCCAGATGCCTCATGGCTTGAGTTGTCCTCTTTACCCATCCATCTAAACAGTTCGGAAAACATGCTTGCATATTTTTCTCATGGATAAATTAGAAAATAAATATAAGCTGTTACTATGTTAATAAATATGAAAAAATAAGCACAAAATAAAATCATGGTAACAGCGATAAATGTACACTAATGTATCCTTTTTTAAAAAAACAAAAATTTTGATGGAAAATTTAATACTGCCTAAAAACGTGAAAAGTTAAATTTTAGAATAATGAGTTTCACAGAAATAATAATCAGGAAAGAATATTTATAATATTTACCAGTGAAATCTGTTAAAAATTCTTATGGACAAAAAACCGATCAATAAATCAAACATTCACTGTAAAAAAATTAACGGAAAACGTTGATTTTGATGAAAATAATTTCAATGACATGGACATCAGAATGAAAAGAATAAAAAATGGGTTAGCTGTATTTTAAAGAAAAGTGATCGATGAATTAAATTTTCTGAATGGAATGTACTCCCTAAAACTCTTTTTCCACAAAATTTAATCAATGCTGACAAAATTCTGATTTGAATTTACTTACCTAAAACAGTAACATTTCAATGTTCTTAGACTCAAAGTGATAGAGGGGACATGTCAGTGTCACAAGTCCTGTATCAGTTCCAAGAATTGAGATATTATGGTTTAGTTCCACACATCCACAATAAAGTGAGTCGCATGAAGTTTTTGGATTGTCCGTGCATGTAAGACTAATGTTTACACTATACTGTAGTCTGTTAAGTGTGCAATAACATTATACCTAAAAAAATGTGCAGACCTTAGTTTAAAAAAATCTTATAGCTAAAAACTGCCAACAATCATCTGAGGCTTTAGTGAGTCATAATATTTCTCTGGTAGAGAGCTGATGGATGATCAGGGGGGTGGTTCCTGGATGATGGGGTAGCTGTGGCGAGTTCTTAAAACAACAATGAAATTTGCTACATCAGGTGATTCTTCTTTTCATGAAACATTTCTCTGTAGCATGTGATGCTGTTTGATAGCATTTTTCCAAGTTGGAGTCAATTTTCTCAAACACTGCTACTGCTTTAACAATTAAGTTTATGTAATAGTCTAAATCCTTTGTTGTCATTTCAGCAATGTACATGGCATCTAGTCACCAAGACTAGATTCCATCTCAAGAAACCATTTCATTTACTTTTCTATAAAAAGTGACTCTTCATCATGCAAGTTTATCATTACCCTACAATAACTCAGTCACATATTCAGGCTCCACATCTAACTCCAATTTTCTTTCCACCACATCTACAGTTACTTCTGCCACTGAGGTTTTGAATCCTTCAAAGTCATCCATGAGGGCTTGGAATCAACTTCTTCTAAACTCCTATTAATTTTGATGTTTTGACCTCTTCCCATTAATCACCAAAGTTCTTATTGACATGGAATAGTAAATTATTTCCAGTAGTTTTTTACAATGTACTTTGCCCAGATCATCAATAGAATCACTATCTATGATTGTAATAGCCTTAATAAATGCTTTTTAAAAAAAAAAAAAAAGTAATAATTTTGGGAGTCAAAATAATTCCTTGATCCATGGGCTAAAGAATGGGAATTGTGATAGCAGGTATGAAAACAATGTTAACCTCCTTTCTTATCTATATCAGAGCTCTTGAAAGACCATGGGAATTTTCAATGTGTAATAATACTTTAAAATGAATCTTTTCTTCTGAGCCGTAGGTCTCAACAGTGGGCTTAAAATATTCACTAAACTGTGATGTAAATCAATGTGCTCTCATCTAGGCTTTGTTACTGCATTTATAGAACACAGGCAAAATAGATTCAGTATAATTCTGAAAGGCCATAAGATTTTCAAATGATAAATACTGGCTTCAACTTTAAGTAACCCCTAACAAATGAGTTAGCCTATTCTTTGAAACTTTGAAGTGTGGCATTGACTTTTCTCAAGGCTGTTTTACCTATATCGAAAAGTTGTTTAGTGTAGCCACCATCAGCAGTGATCTTAGGTAGATCTTATGAATAACTTGCTGCATCTTCTACACTAGCACTTGCTGCTTGCGTTCATATTTATGGGGATAGCTTTTTCCTTAAACTTCAGAAATAACCTCTGCTCGCCTCAAAAAGTGTTCTGCAATTTCCTCACCTCTCATAGCAATCAAGGAATTGAAGAGAGGGCCTTTTTCTGGATTAGCTCTGACTTAAGGGGACACTGTGGCTTGTTCAATCTTCTGTCAGGACCACTAAAATGTTCTCCATATCAGTAATAAGATTATTTTGCTGTCTTATCATTCATGTGTCTCTAGAGCAGCACTTTTACTTTCCTTCAAGAACTTTTCCTTTGCATTCACTATTTAGCATAAGAGGCCTATCTTCTGGCCTATTTTGGCTTTTGACACACCTTTCTCACTAAGCTTAATTACTTCTAGTTTTTGATTTAAAATGAGATATATGAAACTTCTCCTTTTAGTTGAACACATAGAGGCCATTGCAGGCTTGTAAGCTGATCTAATTTTAATATTTTTGTGTCTCATAGAATAGAAAGAGAGAGATGAGGAAATGGCGAGTTTGTGCAGATGTCAGAGCACACACAATATTTATTGTTTAAGTTTGGCATAGTATAAGAGAGTGGTTTGTGGTACCCCCAAATAATTACAATAGTAACATCAAAGATCACTAATGATAGATCACCACAAGAAATATAATAATAATAAAGTTTAAAATATTGTGAGAATTATCAAAATGTGACCCAGAAACACAAAGTGAACATTTTCTGTTGAAAAAGGAGTGCTAATAGATTTGCTTGAAGCAACATTGCCACAATTCTTTAATTTGTAAGAAATGTAATATCTTAAAAGCACAATAAATTGAAGTACAATGAAACGAGGTATGCCTGTAGTTTAGCCCATAGTAGCAATATTGTATTTTGTGATCTTCAGATTCTAAAACAACTCAGATATTCTTACAGAAAAGGACTGTTATACCAGGAGAAAACAGAATCCTGAGGAATAGAAAGAACTTTCATTTCCTTAACTTAGAGGCAAGATGTAAGACTGGCTATGGAAGCAACTGACTGATTCTGATTACCTCCCCTTTCTTTGAAACTATTCTGGTTTTCCACACAATTGCCTGGCCCTCTAATTCACCAACATTTCCCTAACGTGAATGCTTTGCCCAGCATATAGTAGATTCTCGAAAAAAAATTGATTGAATGAATGAATTACAAGCCTTCTTCAGCTCAATGGTATTTTAGAGATTCAAGTCAATCCACCTCTGAAAAATATGTAAGAACAAATTACCTGCATTCAATTCCTAATGCTACTGTTACTAGGTCTGGAACCCAAGATCAGTCATTTAATCTCTCTATGAGTCAGTTTACTTAACTATACATAGTAATAAATATAACAAATTTCATGGGTTTAACTGAGGAGGATTACAGGAGAAAATCTACATAAAATACTAGACAAAATCCTGGCACTTAATAAGAGCTCACCAAATTCTACTTACTAATATTATCACTACCATCAACATCCTTCAGTAAAAACAACCAGAAATGTTAAATTACCAGATTTTTAAGCACTCTACTTTATAAGAAAGAGATAATATCTAAGAGAAAGAGTCTCATTTGACATAACAAATAATTATTTATTATGGCAAGTGGCAAATGGCAACATCTTAAGAATGTTAAGGGGTCAGTACAGATTCTCTCTAATCTCTATCTGACTGAATGGTGATCAATGGATATTCTACAATACAAAGTGCTATAATAATGATAATTACAAAGACCTATAAGATTCTAAAGTCACATATGGCTGAGAAGAATCAACATAGTTATAGTGTCTATAGTACCCAAAGTGATTTACAGATTTAACATAATCCCCATTAAAACACCAATGTCATGCTTTGAAGAAATTGAAAAAATAGTCCTTTGTTTTGTACAGAACTAGATAAAAACCAAATAGCCAACTCAATTCTAAGTATAAATAAATCTGGAGACATCACATTACCAGACTTTAGGTTTTACTACAAGTCTATAGTGATCAAAATAACATGATATTTGGCATAAAAATAGAAATATAGATTGACAGAATAGAATACAGAACCTAGAGATGGAACCAGCCTCATATCACCACCTGAACTTCAATAAACCAAATGAAAGTGTATACTGGGGAAAAGAATCCCTATTTAATAAATGGTGCTGAGAGAACTGGTTAGACACATGTAAAAAACTGAAACTGGACCCACACCTCTGACCAGTTACAAAAATTAACTCATGATGAATAAAAGATTTCAATCTAAAACATGAAACTATAAAAATGCTAGAATAAAGCATGAGAAAAATTCTTGATGATGTCAGCCTGAGGAAATATTTTATGAAGAAGACCCTGTTGGCAATTGTAGCAACAACAAAAATAAATGGATGGGACCTGATCATGCTTAAAACTCTTCTTCATAGCTAAGGACAGACTACAAAAAGCAAAGAGACAAATTTCAGAATGGAAGAAGATATTCACATGTTATGAATCTGACAAACTCAATTACTCACTAGCAAGAGACATGAACAGAACCTTCTTCCAAGAAGACCTTAAGAATGGCTAACAAACACATGAAAAAATGCTTATCATTCCAAATCAAAGCCACCTTGAGATATCACCTAACACTGGTAAGAATAGCCTACCTCCCTAAGTCTCAAAACTGGAAATGCTGGTATGTGTGTGGAGAGAGGGGAACACTTCTACACTGTTGGTGGGATTGTAAAACAATATAGCCTTTTTGGAAACAAGTATGGAGAATTCTCAAAGAGCTAAAAATGGACCTTCCATTTGATCCAGCAATCCCATTACTAGGTATCTATCCAGAAGAAAAAGAAATCATTCTATCATAGGATATTTGCACTTGAATGTTTATAGCAACTCCCAGTTGAAAAGATGTGGAAACAACCCAAATGCCCATCAACCCATGAATGGATCAATACTCTGTGGTATATGTATACCATGGAACATTATTCAGCTATAAAAAGATGGAGACTTTACACCTTTTGTATTTACCTGGATGGAGCTGAAGAACATTCTCCTTATCTCAAATATCTCAAGAATGGAAAAGCAAGCATCCCATGTACTCAATAGTAATTTGAACCTAGTAGATGAGAAACTACTAGCCCACATGAGAGAAAAACACAATTAAATTTAGGAAAGAGGAAGAGAGAAAGGAGGGGAGCGGGCTCAGTAAGCTCCCACCTAACGGATATAATGTAGGGGTACTTCCTGAGTGAAGGACTCAGCTATAACTTGGACAATACCTAACAAACCCAAACAATATAACCCAATTATATGTATCCTTATGTATCTGAAATTTTTTTAAAAGCCACAAAAAACAAAACAAGATTCTGTAGTGCCTACAAACATCACAGTAATAGTATAGTTAAGAGGCTTTAATGTGTTCTGATTACTTGGGACATTGTCATAATTTTCATGTGACTGAAGAAACAGCAGGAGGGTGTTCTCAGTGATATTTAATTGTAATAATAATGTTTAAGACAATTGATACAAGAGAACAAAATGAAGAACCATAATAACCAGGATAGTGTTAATAAGGGAGCTGGTAATAGTACCAATGACTAAGTTAGGGACTTAAATATATTCTATGTTATGTGATTTTCAGAATAACACTGAAGTATCTGCATCTTACAGATGAGGATATGGAGGTTCAGAAATGTTCACATCTTGTCTAAAGTGATAGAACTAGAAAGTGATAGAGCCTTTGGTTCCAATGCCTGCTTTTATCTGATGCCAGAGAAGCTCAATTTCTTTCACCCCAGACCACCCTGTAAAATATGAGTGCAGCCCTGAGCATCTGAAGCCCACCTTTAGCCTGGACATTTCTCCCAGGTATGTATGTGATCACAGTCAAAGGAAGCCAGGAAAGACTGTGAACTTAACTTTCACTCTTCTCATTCTCTGCAGAGTCTGCAGATGATTTCACTGGTTCATTTCACTGAAAACCAATTCAGTGCAGAGGGCTGTGCTGGGACTAATTGATCCCAGTTGACTATGCTTAGTCTACAGAAGAGCACCTTGGTGCTCTAGCTCATGCCCTCTTTTCAGTGTGTAAGAGCAGTCAAAGCAAATACAACTTGGCCATAAAAGCAAAGTAGTGTCCTGCTCCACCTAAACCATTTTATGCCCCACAGCCTGATCCATGGGTCTCCTTGCATATGTGAAAGGACATCAGAGACTATATTTAGAAATAGCCAGCAGTTGGTGTTTGGGATGCCGACAGACTGTACTGGGCAAGGCCTGCATAGGTGTTATGGTCTGTCACCTTGATGCCTTGGAGACAGTGAGGTCCCTCAACAGAGTTGACAGAGTCCTGCGTTAACTGTCAGCTCACTGGAGGACTTCTGCGCAAAGCTTGTCTTCTGAAAATGAAGCATAGACTCTGGACTTCCTCAGCATCTGCTACACAGTTGCATCCACAGAGCAGCAGCCAATGTCTGCAATACCTAGCTTTCTTTTTCTCCCTTTTGTTGTTCTGGTTTGGCAGAGAAATGTTAACCAACCCTTAAAAAAAGAATTCTGAGGCTCAAAGAAGAAAGGGGGCAGGAAGATAATCAACAAAAGGTAACTGCTTCCCTTTCAGTGGCCAAATTGCTGGAATGGAGAAGGTGAAAACTGCCATCATGGGAGTCCTGACCACCGTATACCATGGTGTTTCGCTGGCATGGGTAAAAAGTAAAGTCCAAAAGATGGTGCTTTGTTTCCTGCTTTTTCACACAGAGACTGCTTTTCCAAGTAAAGAAAATGTTGACCAAAGAAAATAAAGGGAAAGACTGCTTCATTCTTTATGAACACAAAATGTGCAGCATTGTTCTAATTGAAGCAATATGCTTCCGAGGGTGGAGCAGTGTGGTAATACAGCAGCCTATTTTTGTGACTTGGCTTTACATTTGGGCCTTCTCACATAACCTAGGAGGACAGTTGCAACAGAGCAGAGAGCACTATAGCCTCATTGTTATGCTCCCCGCCTCTTTTACACTCTGACTTTAACCTACACAATGACACTTGTGTCTTTTAGGCCACAGTATAATTATTGTTCAGTGGACTTAATCAAACGATGGCTTGAAAAGGTAAGCTCTAAGATCAACTTAATGTAGACAGACATTTTAAGGTTTGTTCCAGAAAATGAAAAAATGGGGAAAAATTGGTCAGTCTTTTTTTTTTGAGACAGAGTCTCACTTGGTCACCCTTGGTAGAGTGCCATGGCATCTTAGCTCACAGCAGCCTCAAAATCTTGGGTTTAAGTAATCCTCTTGCCTCAGCCTTCTGAGTAGCTGGGACTACAGGCATCTGTAGGCACAACACCAGGATACTTTCTAGAGATGGGGGTCTCACTCTGACTCAGCTGGTTTTATACCTGTGCACTCAGGCAATCCACCCACCTCAACCTCTCAAGTGCTGGGATTATAGGCATGAGTTACTGTGCCCAGCCAACTGGTTGGATTTTATTCATTTAAATAGCATTTACATTGAGGGAATTAGGAGAGCCAGGGACAAATGGTAAAATGCTTGACCAGTTGCACTGTGTAATAGAGAAAGTATATAAGTTCACAGTGCTGGCTATGACTCCTTGCCTCCCAAGTTCTTAGGACTGCAAGGGAGGCTGCAGAAGTGAAATAGACATTTATTTCCTCCAAGGCATCTAAATCCACACAGACAGTTCTCAGTTCTATGCACCAAACATTTGCTTAACTTTCAGTGGTACCCATTACTCTCCTTAAGACAGAATGTCCTTTCCATAGCAACTTTGTCATGGAAGTGGGCCAGATATCACATTAAGTCCCTTGAAGAATATCCTCTTCCAGAGAACTTTCTGTTAAAGATACTTAAGAAATAGCAAATTTTCCCACTTCTATTTTTTTCATGTACTTAAGATTTAATAAGTACCTACTATGCACATGGCACTGTTCATAACTAGGATAACAAATAGGAATAAAACCTATTCTCTTTTGAATTCCTCAATTGTTTATAGACTATCCTTAAATACTATATTATTCTAAAGTACAGTTCAGCTGAAACTATTTTCTTCCTTCTGGGTCCCCTTTATGAGAAACCTGGGAGAAATTAGTGTCTGGTATGGATACCAAGAAAAACTATACTTCTGAAAAATTGGCTTGCATCAATAACACGGACATTTTAAACTATGCAATTGACCAGTTTCCCCTTTCCCTTGATGGTTAAGACAAATGTTGGCCCCCCAGAAATCAGAAACAAAGGTCATTATGGTTTGAGATTTCTGAGTCTTTTACCAGGACTATCTTATTCTCCTTTATTTTCCTCCTTTCAGTCCTTGTCTTTCCTTCTTTCTTTATACTTAAAAAGTCATTTTATAATCATATTTATGCGTCCATAAAGCTGACTTTAATTTCTAGAACATAGTGAGGTCTGAATAAATACATAAACAAACAAATAGCTGTTTCCCCAAAACTATGTATCAAGAGACACTCATGGCAAAGGAATTATTTATCTTTGGAAGGTGAAAGCAGAAATAACCAAGTGACAAGGAGAATAAACAGATCAAACTCTCCACAGCTGTCCATGAAGACATGGAGCAACAGATGTCAGGAAACCATGAAGTAGCTGTATCGTCATATCATATGCAGTGGAGCCAGGACCCATTTGGAGGAAGCATTTTGATGTTTCCCAGATTTTAAAATAAAAGTGATTAAGTAATCTTTAAATTTAAACCCTAAACTTTTCAAGGTGCATTCTATCAACTCAACCCAGTGTTTTTTGTTCATCAACTTTTTCCAGCCTTTATGGCAAGGAAAATTTTCTGCACAGAAAGTACAGTGAGCCTTGGAAACATGAAAAGAATCAGACTTTACACCTACAAATTAAATTCAATTTTTGGAGTTATTATTCTCTATTTTCATGTATTATTCTAATTGATATTCTTAGTGGATTATAGAAGTTCAAATTAAAAAACACTGCAAAAAATAATGTTAACAAATAATTCATATCAAAATAATAATTAGTACAAAATAATTGATCAATGTAAAATTTATAATATTCATTTGCCAAATATTTACTGAATACTGAGTGCTAAGTTCTGAGAATAAAAGATAAGACAAAGTATGCTTTGTTTTTACTTTTATAGAATCTACTCTAGGGAGAAGACAAACATGAAACAACTAATTATACTAATAAATGTATAATTTCACAATATGATCTAAGTATTATAAAATGATGTTATTTTATTAATTTGTAACAAATCACTCCAAAATTAGTCATGTACATCAACATTCTCTTATGCTTATAATTTTATGGGTCAGGAATTTTAGCAGAGCATAGTGTGGACAGCAAGTCTTTATTCCACAATGACTCAAGCCTCAGCTGCATAGCTTGAACAGGTGGGGAAGACTAGAACATTCAGACTGTCTGTGACTTTAGGTATTCTCTGAATCACATTAGCTGGCAACTAAATGTAATGGCTTTCTCACTACCAAGTTTGCCACCTGGCCTAGGATGATTGGTTCTATGTAATCATTACACATAATACACATGAGCTTCCTTTACAGTATGGTAGTAGCTGGGTAATCAAATGTCTTAAATGATAGTTGGCCTCTGTTGAGAGTGAGAATTCTAAGAGGAAAGACATGGAAACTGCCTACCTTTCAAGGCCTGAGCCCACAAATTGGCACGTACCATTTCTAACATAGTCCGTTGGCCAGTTGCAGTATTAAGTATTCAGTAGAGAAGGGATCATAGGCCTACCTTTTATTAGGAGTGTCAGACTTCCCTAGATCAAAAAAGCCCAAAATAATCAAAGTGCTAAGAGAGACCAATTGTCAACCTATCATTCTATACCCATCAAACTGTCTTTCTAGAGTATGGCCAGAATAAATAACTTTGGGGGAAATACTAAGAGCAGGAAGCTTGAATTATAAAAGAAAACTCATCAGAAAGAAGAAATTTACTTTTCTATAGCAATACTACCCTGAAGGCACCCAATTTTGGAGGCTAAGCTGGAATGGGCCTGGTTAGCACTTGGATGGGAAAAAGAAGGAATTTATCACCAAATTAAGGTATAAGGTACAAAAACAAATTAAGAAAAATATATAAATAACCATTGACTATACAAATTAATATTAATAAAAATGAAGGCTTTCTTTTCTTGCTGTTTGTTAGGAGGGAATGTCTCTCAGCTCTTAAATGTCACTCTTGGGTTCTAGCCACATTCCTTTTGATTAACTCATAGTCAATTCATTAGTAACTTAATCAAGGGAGAGGACTCTCACCATAGTAACAAGTCCCATGCACACAAAGGGGGACATTATTGAATACAGAGGCCTGGAATCTGTGGGATCATCTTAGAATTCTAAGCTACTTATATGTATAAATAATTATATTTAATACCTGAGCAAGCAGTAATTTTGACTTAATTGCCTTTAATAGAACAATGTATCAATAACTATGTTTTTACCAAATTTTAGCATGTATAAAAACACAAAGCAAACACTTATAAATGCTAAAGAATCTAATCACTACAAGAGCATGTATAATATATAGCCAGATTTAATTTAGCAAGAAATTATTACCAAAAGATAAATGACATATTTTAAATAACATAAACAACCATTTGAGATATTTCATTATTCAAAGAGAGAATTATGCTAGAAATTTAAAAAATACTTAAAACTGAATTAAAGTTGAAATATTACACAATAAAATGGTAGGATTTAGTTAAATCTGCATTAACAGAAAACATACATCCTTATGTATTCTTAATAAAAGAAAAAAGACTTCAACTTAAAAGAAAAAGAATAAAACAAATCCAAATTTGAAGAAATAAAATAATAATAGTAACAGAAAGCAATGAAGAAGAGAAAAAACTATTAAGCAAGCAAATACAAATTTCATAGATACAGAAAATATAAATATTATGAGAGTAATTTAAGTAACTTTGTGTCAATAAATTTAAAAAGTTAGATAAAACAAATAATATACTTTTGGGAAAGTATAATAAACCAAAACTGGCTCAAGAAATAAAAACTTCAATAGATTCATAATTTCTAAAAATTGAATCAGTAATATAAAATGTATATCTATAAAAATATACTAGGCCCAGATATCTTATAAGACATTATACTTATTATTTCAAAAAGAAATATTCTTGAACATTTGCAAGTTCTTCCAGAGAACAGATAAAGACACACTGCTCTGCAACTCAATTTAGGAGGTTATCATTTTACAATACTGTAATCCTGATTTTTAAAAAACTAAGGCTATATGAATAAAGAAAATATGGGATATATATTATCAAACAAAAACATAAAATCTATGAACTAACAAACATTATAATGAAGCCAGCAATGTGAAAAATATTACATCAAATTGAAGCCAGGAATGTAAAAAATATTACATCACTTTAAACTTAAATAAATATGTTTAATAAGCAGAAAATCTATTACTTAAATTCACTGCACTAATAAATTGAAGAAGAAACATACAGTTTCATCACATGGAGAGAAACATTTGATAAGATCAATCTTTTTTATAATAAAACACTTAAGTAGATATTAAAAAAAAAAAAATCTTCATTGTAAAGTAAACCCATTTAGGCTGGAGGGTTCAAACCCGGCCCAGGCCAGCTAAGCAACAATGACAACTGCAACAAAAAATAACTGGGTGTTGGGATGGGCACCTGTAGTCCCAACTACTTAGGAGGCTGAGGCAAGAGAATTGCTTACGCCTAAGAGTTTGAGGTTGCTGTGAGCTATGATGTCACAACACTCTATCAAGGGTGTCATAATGAGACTCTGTCTCAAAAAAAAAAAAAAAAGTAAACCCATTTAAGACTTGCCACCATTATGCCTAAGGAAGGCATAAGAGAAACAGAATCTTTGAGCCAAGAGTCAGAACTAAAAGTTGACATTCCATTTGAACCCATAATTCCATTACTAGGTATCTACTCAGAACAAAAATCTTTTTACCATGAAGACATATGCACCAGAATGTTTATTGCAACCCAATTCATAATTGCCAAGTCCTGGAAGCAACCCGAATGCCTATCAACCCATGAATAGATTAACAAATTGTGGTACGTGTATACCATGGAACCATTCAGCAATAAAAAAGATAGAAACTTTACATCTTTTATGTTTACCTAGATGAAATTGGAACACATTCTTCTTAGTAAAGTATCTCAAGAATGGGGAGAAAAGTATCCAGTGTATTCAATACTATTATGAAATCAATATATAAATACACACACATTGAATGATAAAACAAAAATATAGTCTAGCAAGAGGAATGGGTGAGGAGGGAGGGGGAAAGGAAGAGGGGGGAAATTTGTACAAGGAAGAAGGGCATTTGGTGGGATCTCACCTAATGAGGACAATGCAAGGGTTTATTTCAAAATAACTAAAAGTATATTTTAAATGTCTTAAAAAATAAGTGAGATGATGGCTATGTTAATCAGTTTAATTTAAGCATTCCACATCATATATCAAATCATCACATTGTATCCCATAAATGTATACAGTTATGATTTTAATTAAAAAATAATTTTTAAAAAAGAATCAGATAAGTAATCCAGTATGTTCACATTGCTTAAGCAGTCGAAGCCAAGAGGTGGGGAGAAGGAAAAAGAGTATAAAATAAAACATAAGCTTTGAAATAAAAGAGTTGACTTTACAAGACCTTACAGTTGACTCTTGAATAACAGAAGTTTTAACTGCTTGAGTCCACGCATACCCAAGCATTTTTGTCAATAACTATATTAGAAAAATCTCTCAAGATTTGTGACAATTTGAAAAACACAGACAAACCACATGACCTAGAGATGTCAAAAAATTTATAAAAAATTAGATTTGTCATGAATGCATGAAATACTTGTATAAGCTAGTCTATTTTATCATATGCATACATCTGTTATTAAAAATTTAAAATGTAGCAAAACTAACACACAACTACAAACCATCCGTGGTGCCATTAGCAGTCACAAGAGATGTAAACAAATGTGAAGATGTAATATTAAATCAAAACTGCACAAAATTAACAGCAGTACATCCTATGCTATCATAATTTCATGGCCACCTCCTATTGCTATTGTGGTGAGTATTTGCTTAAAATGCCATGCGATGCTAATCATCTCCATGTGAGCAGCTCCTCTTTCCACTAAATTGTGTATCACAGTAAAAAGTGATCCCTTGTGTTTCTTGTTTATTTTTCATCATGTTTAGTGCAATACTGTAAACTTTGAATAACACCATGGGAATCACATGAAGTGACACTAGTGATGCTGGAAGTGCTCCCAAGAAGCAGAGAAAAGTCATGACACTACAAAGAAAAAGTTGAATTGCTTGATATGTACCATGGATTGTGGTCTGCAGCTGTGATTGCCTGCCATTTCAGACATACAGTTCACGTTGTGAACAGATGACATAAACTTACAGTATCAATAAATACAGTACTATATTATTAATGTATTTTTTCTCCTTATGATGCTTAATAACATTTTTCCCAAGCTTAATTTATTATAAGAATACAGTATATAACACATATAGTATACAAAATATGTGTTAATCAGCTATTTGTGGCATTGATTAGACTTCCAGTTAACAGGCTATTTGTAGTTAAAAGCTTAAAGGAACCAAAAAGCATATGTAAATATTTGACTGCATGGGGAAAGAGGTGCTCTAACTTCCACATTGTTCAAGGGTTAACTGTATTTGTAGGCAATATCAAAGTCTATCTACATAGAACATTTAAGATTACCTATAGGAAACAACTAGAATAATTAAAAGAATTTAAAATATTATGTGTGAGATAAATGCACAAAAATAAATTATGTTCTTAAATACCAGGAAAAGTTGTGAAATACAAATTCAAAAAACTGCCACTAAATATGACAAAACATATGAAATGTGCTTATAGAGGATATCATTTGATTATATTGAAAAACTCAAAAGATTTAATCAAACGAAAATATATACAATGTTCATGGATGGGTAGACTCAGTGACATAAGATGCCTATTCTTCACAAATGAATCTAAAAAGTCAATACAACTTTAATAGATTAATTTTTGGAACATCACAAGTAGATTCTAAAATTTATATGCAACAGCAAAAAGACAATAATTAGCCAAGACTATTTTTGAGGAAAAAGAGCAAGTGTAAAAGTACCAACTTATTTTAATGTAGTAATGGTAGTAATATAAATAGAATTACAATTTTATCAAGTGATTTTATACATCATATAGTATCCTAAAAGTTTTATAAGCATTTGCTAACTTAATCCTCTAATAATCATTAAGTAGTATAATGGACTGTTTATGTATCCTCTGATTTCATATATTGAGCCCTAACGCCCAATGTGATGATACGTATGTGTTAGGAGGTAGGACTTCTGGGATATGATGAGTTCATAAGGGTGAAATCTTTGTAAATGAGATTAGTGATCCTATAAAAGACACTCCACAGAGCTGCCTTGCCTTTCTACCATGAAAGGTGGAAGGTTATTCATGAACCAGGAAGTGGGCCTTTATCAGAAACTAAATCTTCTAGTGCCTTGAACTTGGAATTCCCAGCCTCCAGAACTATGAGAAATAAATTTCCTCTGCCTAAAAGGTATGCAATATATATGGTATTTTGTTCTATCAGTCCTAATGAACTAGAACAGATAGCTACCATTGCCAAGTTTATTTTACAGATGAGAAATCTGAGGTGCAGAAGGACTAAAATACATGAACAAGGACATCCACTCACATATGGTGAAGACAAGGTTCAAACACAGAAGTGCCATGACATACCCACAAATCAGTATGATAAGTGAGAGTGTACATTTGGTGATTATACTGTATATATAGAAACATAAAGAGAGCCAAAGAGAAAGGTCAGAAATACAACAAAATGTTTTTAGAAATGTACTGTATGACAGAGGTGTCATTGCAAATCAGTAGGGGTGAGAATGAGTTACTCAAAAGCTGAAAAGAAAAAGCAAAATTAGATCTCTGCTTCATACCACATATGAATATACAGTTATGTACAGGTAGAACATTCCTAATCTGAAAATCTGAAATCCAAGGTGCTCTAATATTTAAAACTTTTAGCACCAACACAATGCCCGGTGGAAAATTCCACACCTGATCTTATGTGACAAGTCAAAATATAGGCCCTCAATACACAGTTTCTTCCAAGAGAAAAATAAAATCACTTTCAGGATATATGTATAAGGCACATGTCAGACATAAATGAATTTCATGTTTAGATTTGGGTCCCATCAATAAGACATCTCATTACATACATGCAAATATTCTAAATTCTGAAAAATAAAAACTTTAGATCGAAAATATTTCTGATACCAAGAATTTCAGATAAAAGATACTCAACCTGCATATTAAAAGTTTCAATGTACAAATTAAAATACGAAAACTTTTAGAAGAAGTGAAAGATAAAATCTTTATGGTCTCAGAGTAAGAAAGAATTTCTTAAATGAGACATAATAAATTCTCCAAGGAATGGATTAACAAGCTGTGGTATATGTACACCATGGAATACTATTCAGCTATTAAAAAAAATGGAGACTTTACAGCCTTTGTATTAACATGGATGAAGGTGGAACACATTATTCTTAGTAAAGCATCACAAGAATGGAGAGGAATGAATCCTATGTATTCAATTCTGTTATGAGGACAATTAATGACATGATGGGGGTAGGGGAAGGGAATAGCAGAGAGAGGGAAGGAGGGGTGGTCTTGGTGTGTGCCACACCATTTGTGGGCAAGACAGGATTCTAAGAGGGACTTTACCTAACAAATGCAATCAGTGAAACCTGGATTCTTGTACCCTCAATGAATCCCCAACAATAAATTAAAAAAAAAAAGACATAAAAAATTCTAAAGCTAAAAGGACTACTAAATTTGAATATTAAAATTAAATCTTTCTCAACAGTAAAAATTGTCATAAATAATTTAAAAGATAAACCATAGACTAGATAATAGTATTTGTGATTCATGTAACCAAAATATTTTAGTACACAGAGCACAAAGAACTTTTACAAATCAATAAAAAACAATGAAAACCTAAGGGAAAAAAGGCAAAGGATATGAATGAGCAATAGATAGAAGAGCAAATCTAAAATTTCAGTAGACCTAGGAAATGATGTTCTTCTATTAATGGAAACATGCATGGCAAAACAACAATAAAATAACATTTTATTCATCAGAAGGGCAAAGATGAAAATAAAAGGCAGTAGTACCAAAAAGAGTGATAATGTGGCCACAGGACAACTTTCACGTGCTGGAAGGGGAGTATAAACTGGCACATGCATGTAATATTGGTTCAGGAGCTGAACTGGAAGGAACATACTGTAGTAGCCTAGGATAAGCCTTAGCTATTTGTATCCAAATGGGTAAATGCCCAATAACCAATGCGAGCAAAAAACTCAAGTTGCAGAATGACACACACACATACAGATGACCCTTGAACAACAAAGGTTTGGACTTCAAGGTCCACTTAAACTTGGATGTTTTCCAATAAAGTTTACACAGAGTGCCTACCTCTCCTGCTGCCCCTTCCATCCCCTCTGTCACCCCTGAGAGAACAAGACCAACCCCTCCTCCTGTTCTTCCTCCTCGGGTACTCAATGTGAAGACAGGATGAAGATCTTTATAATAATGTACTTCCACTTAAAGAATAGTAAATATATTTTCTCTTCTTTATGATTTTCCTAATAACATTTTCTTTTCTCTTACTTTATTGTAAGAATACAATACATAATGCTTATGCATAGAAAACATGTGTTGATGTGTTGATTTTATGAGTTAAGTCTTGCAGTCAACAGTAGGCTGTTTAGTGGTTAAGTTTTAGGACAGTCAAGATCTATCCATGAATTTTTAACTGCATGGGGGGGTCGACACCCCAACCCCCATGTTGTTCAAGGGTCAACTCTAAGTTTTAGGACAGTCAAGATCTATCCATGAATTTTTAACTGCATGGGGGGTCGACACCCCAACCCCCATGTTGTTCAAGGGTCAACTGTAGTGTGATATCATTTATGTAATAAGAGAAACAACTCCATCTTGTTTATAGAAACATACATATGTATAAAATTATAAAAACAAGCATGGAGAAGTTAAAAACCAAATCAAGATAATTATGACCTCAAGGAGGGGGAGAAGGGAATGGGCTAAGGGACAGTTATGTGGGAGGTTTTGAATGTAGGGAAAATGCTTATTTTTTAAAAAACAAAGATATGAAACAAATATGGAAAAATGTGAAGATTGGACAAAGCTGGTTGGTGAGTACACAGATTTTACTAATCAGAACTAGAAAATTCTACTTTGGATTATTCTAAATAAGTGAATTATTGCAATTAAAATAAGAAGTTGTTTATTCTTTTTGTAAAACAAGAAGTGGACTGGAATATTAAATTAGGTTGAGGTAATTTGTTAGGAGTAAAATTGTAGGGAAGATTTTTCTCTCTTCCTTGCCTATGCTTAGATATAGCTAGCTCTTGGCAGTCATCTTTTATTTACCAAGTACTTTCTGAGAGCTTACTATATGCCAAAGCCAAAACACATGAGTTCCCTACATTTGGGGGGCTTTCTTGCTAGTGGATAAAGATAGTAATTAACAAGTAGATGAATGAACAACAAGTAGCGATTAGACCTATGAAAATGAATTAAGTAAAACCAGATAATTTGGTGATGGGGGTAATCTAGATGGGTAGTCAGGAATACCTCTCTTAGGAGATGAGATCAGAAGGCTAAATAGCAAGTCATGCAAAGGTCTAGTAAGCAAAGCCTCCAGACACTTCCCTCAGAACTTAAATATAAACTTAAACCACGCATAAATACCCCCAAGTCTTAAGGTCTCTGAATTACACTGTCCCTTCTGCAACTTTCCTTTTATAAAGAAATAAAGATTGTACCACTTCACTGGAACTTCTGCCTATGTGATGAAGATCCAGAACAGCACAACTGCCCTGAGATGTTAGGCTAGGGGCCTTAAAGGCTGGGATCCGAGGAAGATTCTCAAAGCTCGCGAGATTCAAACTTGAGATAGTCTAACCACTATAACACACGCACATTCTGACCTCCTTTTCTGCTTTCCTGTAGTTCACTTTTGCATTTAGAACTCATCATACTAGCATTTATTGTCCATCTCCCCCACTAGAATATAAGTTCCCTTATGAGTTTTTGACGTTTTTGTCTCTTTTGTTCACTACTCATTTAGTACCTGTGCATAGCAGGCAACAGAGAAATACTGCTTGAGTCAATGCATGTGAAAGCATGGAGCACTGAGGGTCGAACCCGATTTTCCCAATTATGAACTACATGATTATTTTTCTCTTTAATCATATTATAAGCAATGCTAGGACAGAGAATATTGCTTTACAGTATTTCTGTATTCCCCACCTGACTGAACTCATGCTTGGGTATCCTTGAGTTCTCAAAAAATAATAATTATTTAAATGATGCTTTTCATGGATGTGCTGCTCAACAGAAGGGCAATGGAGAAAAAGCTCATGGTTCTTACAAATATAAAACATGATAAAGACATGCTTGTAAATTAGAGAAGAAAAGAAAACATTTCATGGAATACTCGCAGTCGACTCATGGAGAGGGAACTCCCAAATAGGAAAACATATTTGGGCCTTTGATAAAAAGTTACTTCTCTTGTAACCTAAACAATGCTCTTATAACTGCAAATCAGTGTCCACACTGACATTGAGTCCGTATTGTATCCAAAGGTATTTTGAAGGGTATCAGTATTAAAAGCTAGGAGCTAATGGATAAAGTGAAAAAAAATACAAACTACAGAAACTAAGACAAAGATCAACTACTTCTGACCATTGAAGATTTGCTTATTATGTCAACTCAGTGTGTGTTCTTTGGTTGTTTGGCGATTAGAGTATCTCACAAATTTATACAGCACCTATTAAATAGCCAATGTTCAACAGGGCTCTTCCGAGTAGAGACTTTCATGCTCATATTATATTTCAGAGGCATCTAAACATCCACATGTCTAAACTTCTCCTGTACTGATGGGTCACTGATTTAAAATTTTTGGAAGAACTATTTTTCCTGGTTAAGACTTTGTCTCTGGGGAATCTTAATGGAATGAGCACATACCCATGAGGGATTACCTGTTACTTTATCAGTCCTGGTGTATTTTTTAAGTCTTGGCAGAAAATGAAGTCCTAAATGGTTGGAAGAGTGAGAAGGTAAGTTTGGTAGGGCGGGTGGAAAGAAGAGAAAAAGCATAAGACAGTGTTTCTCACAGTGGGTTTTCATGAACAGCATACATCAGAATCACCAAAGGATGCTTCTTTTTCAAATGCAGATTCCTGGGCCTCATACCAAATCCATCGACTCAGAATAAGTTGGGGTGCATATGGAGGTATGTGGAAGTTTGATGATCAGTGTTCCAGTAGAAAGCGGGGACAGGCTCTTATTATTCCTAGATTACCACTGTTGGAAGCATGGGCAGTCAAGGAGGTGCTAAACTTCAAGAAAGTGGGTAAAAATAGGTAAAGAAATAAGACGTGTGTCTGTGCTCTAGGTATTCTCTATACTTATATATAAAAAGGAAGAAAGTACATAGGCACACAGGAATAGTGATTTATTATCAATCTTTTGTGTTTTTCTCTGCATTTTAAAATTTTTCACTACTTTCCGTATGTAAATATTTTGATGGTTCTCTTATAATTTTTTTTATAATCAGAAAAAATACAGCATTCAAAAATAAAGGTGAAAACCAGTTAGCTCATATGATCCTTGTGTCTCAGCAAAAAAAAAAAAAAAAAAAATCCTGCTGGAAATCTATAACATCTTTTGTGCTGAAAGCAATCAGGTACCCACCATGCTTGTAGGTAAGTAAAAACTCACTCAAGTACTGCTCTTTGGTGCAAGCAAAAGGACAGGACAATTCAGCAGTTAAATGCACAAATATTACCCAATGATCCTAATTTCCATGATTTTAATAATAATGAGTGCAACCCAAAGTGTTAAGTTGCACTTTCTACCTCAGCAAAACAGAATGATAATTGTGCAGAGAATAATTTTATGGGTGAAGTGTGCCCTGTATTATAAAAGATTAGAATAAAGTACTCTAATACACAATGTCTTAGCAGGTGCAGGCACTTACCTGAGCAATTAAAATCTTCTTAATATACAAATCACAGCCAATGAGACTGCTGGCATGACAGAATAGATCTTTCAGGACACAATGTGTTTGTCTAAAACAGGTTGTTGGGTTTATTCCACACACATCCCCACCCTGGCTTTATTTATTTATTTTTGCTAGCAATCATTTGTAGATCTTTTATTTGAAAAGGAAAATTGACCAAACATGGATAATTTACTCCAAATATACCCAAGCACATTCATTCTCTTACAAATCCATTCAGACCACAAAAAGCTATTAAATACTTACTATGTATGAGGCACTGCGCTGGGTGCCGTATAGGCTATTTTGGGACCAATTAAAATCATCTTCCCCACGAACAGAGGGAAGCACTTCTAGATGATAGCTGTGGACTATCAGGCTGGTAAAACTGGTCATTTGAGTCCTCTCTATGTTGTTGGCATTCTCCCGAAGTAGTTAAATTCCTGTTCTGAGCACCAAGTCCCCAAGATGCTGGACTAGCATAAGAGTATGTTATATGGGACCCAGTTAACATACAGGCACCAGTTTCTCCCCTTGTCTCTTCAGCACAGTCCAAGCTAGTTTTTGCCTCTGTCAGTCATAGAAACTGCTCTTATAAAAGTCACCAATGAACCCTGAAGTTATTAAATGCAGTGGTCATTACAGCAGCATCAGGCAGGAGGCCACTCCTTCTGCCTCAGTCTCCTTTCCATCCTTGATGTTCAGGACATCAGACATCTCCCTGTTCCTATCCAGTCAACTTGGCTGATTCTTCCTCTCTTTGTGACCTCTACTAATTGCCCCAAGGTTCAGCTCTAGTTCCACTTCTTCTCAGTCTAAGCTCACTCTCTTGGTGAGTTTAGCCAAGTATCGTGTCTTTAAATTTGAATGATATGCCCCGGATTCCCGAATTTTTAACTTCAGTCTGGATTAACTTCTAAAATCCAGACTTATATAATCCAAGAGTTTATCTGACCTCTACACATGGATGGCCAAGAGCTATCTGAAACAGAAAATATTCCAAATGGATCTTCCTCACAAAACCTGCATATCCACACCTGCCTCCTTCTTAGTTTATTGTAACTTCATCATTCCAGTGGCTCAGGGAGAAAAATCGGAATAATCCTTGACCCCTTTCTTTTTCTTACACCTCCCCTGAAATCCATCAGAAAATCCTACTGGTTCTACTTCCAATATACATAGAGAGTCAAATTCCTCCTGACCATCCCCATCCTCACATCAGTGGCTAACCCCCTATCATCTCTCAATTGGATAACTGCCATGGCCTGGGCAATAATCCTGGGCATCAAGGCAGCACTATGGACATCTGACCTGTAGTATTTTTTTTATTTACTATATAGAAATCAGTTCAGTCTACCTCACAAGGTTTCAGAGAACATGGTCACCATAGTATAGCTTTGATAGACGGAGAAAATAAAATTGAATAGGATAGCTTTATAAATATTATTAGATTTACAGTGAAGTGTTTAAAACTCACATAAGTGACACACTTCATCAGCGCCACAATAGTCATTCTTCATCTTTCAGACATGCTGTTGGGACTCATTTGTTAAATTTTTAAAGGGGATGGGAGTAGACGCTTCCCTAGATTTGCATGAATCATCCTGTATGCATATCTAGAGGTAAATCATTTTGGGTTAAAGATATTACTGGTGAGGAAAGGACAACCACAACCCTGCAGTTTCTTCTGGAGCAATTTTAGCATCTACATATCGACACATCATGTCGACCGCTATGGGTGGAAACAAAAACATTCTTCTGTGAAGAGCAGAGCTGTCAGGCTGCGTGAAGACCTACCTGAGAATGAGTCATGAGTTGTGGGGGGCTTCCATGCTCCCCAGACCCTGTC
The DNA here is from genome assembly GCF_000181295.1 of Otolemur garnettii. NCBI lineage: Eukaryota > Metazoa > Chordata > Mammalia > Primates > Galagidae > Otolemur > Otolemur garnettii. The sequence goes on from NW_003852419.1 coordinate 16,939,998, forward strand.
GAGAGTCATGGCATCTGAGAGTCCACAGATGCCTTCACGATGCCTTGCATCTTCGCCTATGCAGGAGGAGATACAGGAAATTTTACCAGAGGCCCATCCCCTAAGGTAAGGCCTAGGATTTGGCCACTTAGAAAGTAAATCCATAAATTTTGATACCATTTGCATGGGAACCATATTTTGAAAAACTCAAATGTGGTTCAACAAACATAGGGTTGGGTTTTAGCAGGCCAGAGGGCAAGTTCAACCAGGGTCACCAATTCACTGGCTAATCCTGACAAAACCTTTTTTAGCATTCTGAGCATTTTTTTTCATGTTTTATTTCATATAAAAGGCAATAATAAGATACCAGCACATGTTATTTTCTTGTTAAGCCGTTCTAGTGAAATAACAGAAAAATGTTTAAAAACCCAAAGTATTATACAAATATAAATGCCTGTTATTATTTCTTTTAAACATACTGCTTTGTTTTTATTGTTCCCAGTCATATTTCTGGTAAGATTTTAATTTGTAGGCCAGTTTATATATCCATGACCTTATTGAAGCTTTCTCTCAGTGAAAAAAATATGCCTTTTTCATAAACACAAGGACCACCCCAGAGTTTCGAGATGAGTTTTATTTTATATATTCATAAGAAAGCAGTGAGGAAATTGATGTTTTCCCTCACTTTATCAAAAGTAAGAGATGAGCCTTATTATACAAAGTAATTAAAACCAAGAAAGAATAACCGTGACAAAAAAAATCCATCACGTAGCCAGTTAGACAATTTTGGTGACAGATAATACTGTGCATCAACTTCTGTAAGAAAAGCCTCATCAATTATAAATCAACCCCACAGTGCAGGGAATGAATGTAGGAACTTCTGCTTAGACCATGAGAGGAAGAAGCTGATGCAGAGATTTCTCCTGTTATCAGCAGGTGGTAAGATAGCTAGAGCAGGGTGGCTCTGATGCCCTTACCTATGTGCTCAGCTCACCTCTACATTCCCCTACAGTGATGGGTATTCTCAAGAACCCTCTCTCTCTGATTCTCTGACTTTGGGCTTTCTCTGGCCTGAAGGAGCTTGATCAGTCCTCATGAAGAGCAGCCTAAACTCAACCAACGGTAATAGAAGCTAGGGAATGAATACTCCATCAGTAGGCAGGATCATTCTGAGGTGCACAGATCCTCAGAGGAGCCCCAGAGGATTCTGTTCCATATCCCCATAGTAGTAATCTGCTCATTAACACACCTTGTGTTGACCCTTCTAGTCTTGTCAGACTCTCCCCCTAAGCTCAGGGGTACCTCCTGGGATCAGCTCCCAAATGAACACCTGCACCCAACTCTCTGTCTCGGGGTCTTCTTTTGAGGAAACCCAAACTAATATGATGGGCTTTGGAATGAAAGAAATTCTCATCCTTGCTTAGTGACTTGGTAGATGTCTGGCCTTGAGTAAATTACTCCTTTAGTTTCTCCTTATCTGCAAAATATGGGGAGAGTAACTATGCCTACTTCAGAGGACTACTGTGGAGATGAGAAAAGATAGAAAACAAATAGTATAAAACTCAACATTGGCAAGTGCTAAATAAACGCTAGCCATAGTTATTGCAGTTGATAAGAGGGTGACCTAAATAAACATGAGACCTCATTCATTCTCATTAAACTAGGATCAAATGGCCCATCCCATAATACTATGTGTTGGTAAGATTATGGAAAAATGGGAATGTTCATACTTTACTATTGGGAGGAAAAGCTCTTATGCCTATATGGGTAAGCAATTTGACAATACCTAACTATGGGTGCAGAGAATACACTCATTGCATTGGCTTGCTGACCAGTGGGGGCAGATATGGGGAACTGGACAAAGGAAGATGCTCTGTCACTAGAGCCAACTTGCTGAGCCTCTCCTAGTAGTCTGCTACGGCTACCATTAAAAAAGGACTACAGACTAAGTGGCTTAAGTAACAGAAATTTATTTTCTCATGGTGCTGAAGGCTAAAATTCTGAGATAAGGTGTCGGCAGGGTCGTTTTTATCTGAACACTCTCCCTAGCTTGTGGACAGCATCTTCCGCCCGCCTTGTCACATGGTCTGGTCTGCAGTCTCTATCTGTATGTGTCCTAATTTCATCTTCCTGTCAAGACACCAGCCATATCAGAAAAGCACCCCCCCATGACCTCATTTTAATTTAATTACCTGTTTAAAGATTCTACGTTCAAATACGGCCATATTCGGAGATGCTAGAGGTTAGCACCTCCAACATTAATTTTTTGGTGGGAAGGAGGCACAATTTGGCTGGCAACACTTACTAACTAGAAAGAATAAGGCCTACCATACAAGTAACTTGTCAGAGCCAATGAGAAAAATGCATAACGAAAACAGAATTTTATAATCACCAAGGTAACTGAGACTGCCCAGACTGTAATGCTACATCGTTTAGGCCAGCTCAGTCTTCAAGTAGACAACAAATCGTGCTATGGTCCTCTGCAGTAAATAAAGATGGAACAGCACTACTACATTCTGTGATGGAAGCACAGAAAAAATGAAGGTCAATCATTCCTGCTAAGGTGCTCTGGTCAGGCAAGTCACCTGTACATCAAGGCTATCATTATGCATCTAATTATGGGGCGATTGGTTTTTATTTGTTTATGTTTGAGTACAGGCCTCTTCACAAAGGATTTGAGTCAGTTCTTAAAACACATGGTGGCAATTTGAGGCTATGTCCTGCCACCCAAGTTGTGCAGGGGAAAGCCATAGGAATTTTGGGCCATCGTATTTTCTATTCATGCCTCTCTTGTCTCTGACTACATTGATGTGGTTCTGATGCTCTGCCAGTTTAAGCCAAGCACCTCAAAGAGCAGATCAATTCAGTGCTGAAAGCTGTTGAGATTTAAATAAATGTATATATCAGTTAATTTATCACACTTCCCCTGTCCTTCAAAATGGATCACTATTTGCCCACTACGAGGGTGTAAGGGCGCCGACAAGCTGTCCTGTTATGCTACCCATTATGCTACACAAAAACACGTGGGAACAGACCCCTAGAAGCTCTCAGCCCTGGCTCCCACTGCATGCCTATCCTTTGCAGACTGGGATCCTGATGGAAGAAGGCCTGCAGAAGCCACTCAGAGAAAACGGACAACGTACCTCTCATCCTGGCTTCTCTAAGGCTTCCTCTCATTAATGCCAGGGCCCAGCCAGCCTGTATTCCTTCCCACTCATTCTAACAAAGTCCATGATCCCCTCAAAGACCGGAATGCAGTCTGTACCCATAAAGGCACTTAGAAACTGGGAAGAACTTCCTCCAGCCGTCAGAAGCCAAGCTCATCACGCACTGTTGCCAGACCTGGGCCTGGTACTGAATGTGGCTCCTTGAAGTACCCTTCCCATGTGCCTTGTCTTCCTGATTCCCCCACAGTGAGGATTCGCCTGTAATGAGCTTTCTTCCCATCCTGCTCCTGTCTGATCTCCAAGAGACATCACTTCCCTTGGAGGTTTCCCCCTGGCTTCCAAATAAAGGTAAAAGTGTGGCAGAGCCGGGGGGACCTGCCCCGTTTTCACTGCAGTGTCCGGCTGCCACCGCCCAGTCAGCTGTGTGACCCAGCCAGCACTTACGACACATCGTCCCATCACCTACACCATTTACAGCACAAAAGCTATTTAGCCAGTGCCTGCAACCCTTCAGCCTGCAGTGCCTTGACAGCAGAGGTTATAGGAAAAAAGAGAGAGAGGGAGAAGGGGAGAGAGAGAGAGAGAAAGAGAGAACAATGTGCAATCGGCACTGCATTAGAGATGGAAAAAGTACTTAAAGCCTGCAACATTCATCAAGACTGAATACATAAATGCCACATTTTGAATAAGCGAAGCAAAAGACAATGACAAAGGAAAGGCGCATTGCTTCAGGAATCTCTATCATTTTCATTTGCTGCTGTCAGGAACCTGTTTTTTGCCTCTCACTCTATCAGCCATTATAGCATTAATGAAGTAACCTCACATAGTTATTGACTGGCTTGTCAGAGGCCCTGCCTGATCCCTTAATAGAAACCATTGGTCTTCAGTTAAAAATGGGGTGAGCTGGGAGGTGCGGTGGGCATGTGCTGAATTTCAAGTGCACTCCTGAGGTTATCAAAAGCCATGAAATGCAAATTATTATATTTTTTAAACACACAGATTTCATGCAACTGAGCATATAAAATTGACTAATATTGTACTTTATGCATGCCTTATAATGTTTTCAAATATGCTCTGCATATGTTCTTCTCCCAGAAAGTTGTGGGTGGTATTTGAATAAGCAGAGGTAGGCCTGGCTTTATTTGTTCCTTGAGTTGTCTCCCATAAGCTGTAAGCTGGCACTGCTGGCTAATATAGAGCCATGTTAGTACACTGCTCAAACACCACCAATCTTTTGTGTGAATTTCAGTTTCAGATCAAACCCACGTTTTTCTCATGGTTTCCTTTCCCCATCTAAAAGCTCTTTCAAACCAGTAAAATGTCATTTATTACCAACAGCAGATTGGCAGGAAGTCTAAAGAATAAATTAAGAATAATTTATTCTTCAATATTATTAAGAATAATAAACTAAGAAATCCCTGAAGGCGATACATTGGCAAAGCCATCCTTGATGTAGGGTTTTATGTAATTCCAATACCACAATACTACAGAGTAGGTATGCTAAAACATGAACACAACAAAACAGAAAGGGTAAAAATTGAAAAGTCAAGGACAAAGGTCTTGGAAAGTGGGTCATATTTCTGAATCGGGAGCAGCAAAGGCAATGACTACAAGGTTAAGCTCAAGGCGGGTCTTTAAAGAGACGCTGATAAGAATGCGTAGCTAGCTTTCCTTTTTGGGCACATAGACTGTTGGCTTCGTATTGCTGTCTAATTGGCTCATTCTCTCAGTATAAAGCTTTGACCTTTTCTCAGCTTCTCTGGGGAGAAAATATGGCAGCTATGTCTGTTGATTTGCATTATGTCTCCCCCAAACTGGCTCCCTCTGACAGTAGATTATGTGCATTTCTCACCTTTGAGATCATCCAAAAACTAAGAACAAGAAGCTCAAAAATCTCTTCCCTGCATATTTTATACTCTAATACTTGTTGCGTCTCTTTGCCATCAGCACCATCTCAGCTCAACTGCCTCCTCACATGGATGGTCTGTAGACCCACCAAAACACCTTACGTTTTCTCCCTTAGGAATGGAATCAAAGACCTAAGACTTAGCCACTAAATAAATATTAATGATACAACTTACAAAGTTTCAACTGACTTGAAAGAAATATTGACTAGCTCCAATCTTTAGCCTATTGTCCTATTATAGTCAAGCAACTGTTTCATTAAGCTGAAGAAAAAAATGAAAATGCATTTTCTTCTGAGACATTTACTCTCTTTTAGACTGGACTCAAATTCTTCAAGAAAAACGTATTTCTTGTAGTTATTTTCCCCAAATGTCCACAAAGCCCATAAAACCCAAAATTGTTAGGGTATAAACTTTTATTGATCTCTGGCATTAATAGTGGTCACTTATCGTCTCCACTAGAAAGGCATTCAGCAGGAAGTATATAATACAATTTATAGGAAAGCAAGAATTATAAACCTTTCCAAGGTATAAGCTCAAATCAAAGTATCGCCAGCTCATAGTTATTTTGAAAGATCTGTCACTTTTCTTGATGTCAATAAACATGTAATTATATACTTATATAACTTTAAAACTGGAATCCACTTCATGCCATTTTAATTCAACATTCTCATGTTAATCACAAAGAAAATAATGGCTCAAATAAGATAAGTGACTTGTTCAAGATCAGATAATAAGTCACTGAAATTTATGCATTCATTTATTCAACCTATATTTATCTGAGCACATTCTACGTACACAGTGTTGGAGTAAGCCCCAAAGACATAAAAATTACATACACTTGGTCCCTAATCTTGTGTAGCTCATGAAATAGTGGGAACACACACTTGTTAATAATTTGTAATAAGTACTCTGATAGGAGAGTACACACATATTAGTGGCCTGAGAGGAGAGCAGTAAGAAAAGGCTTCCAAAGAACCATTTATGTTGAAACTTGAAAGACAGAATGGCCGCCCTGAACATCCCCAATCTCATATGATCTCAGAAGTGAACCAGGGTCGTGCCTGGTTAGTATTTGGGTGGGAGACTACCTGAGAATACCGGGTGCTATAGGCTTAAAAAAAAAAAAAGAAAGAAAGAAAGATAGGATAGATTTCAGTGTATAAACATAACAGAATGGGAATGAAGCATTTAGTATTAGGTGTGAATCCAAAGATGTTACATATATGAAAGCAACAGTGTGTTCCAGAAACAGAATCTGATCGAGAACGGTGGCTCATGCTTATAACCCTAGAACTCTGCAAGGCTGAGGTGGACATATTGCTTGAGCTCAGGAATTCAAGACCAGCCCCCCAAATAGAGAGATCTCACCTTTATTAAGAGTAGAAAAACTAGCTTGGTGTTGTGGCATATGCCTGTTAGTCCCAGCTACTCAGGAGATTGAGGCAGAGGGATTGCTTATGCCCACAGTTTGAGGTTGCTGTGAGCTATGATGATGCCACAGTATGCTACCGAGGGTGACAGAGTGAGATTCTGTCTCAAAAAAAGAAAGAAAGAAAGAAAGAAAAAATAGAAAAAGGTGACAGAGTGAGACTCTGTCTCAAAAAAAAAAAGAAAAAGAAAAAGAAAAAATAGAAAGGAAAGTAACAAAATCAGATCAGATCACGAAGAGAGGCATGTAAGCCACAAAGTTTGAGCGGGGAGAAGCTATGTCACAAAGAACCTGTGAATTGAGGTAGCAACCTCGAACTTCCTCTGAAGGCACTCTGACCTTTGACATTATTAAGGGTATTAGAGAAGGGAGTGAGCTACTCAAATTTAGAATTCATGAGGTCAGCCTAGCTACCCCTGCAAGGAAAGTGATGGAAAGCTGGAGAGAAGAAAACCAGCAACTAAACCAAGGGGAAAAGGAAAGATGAGGACACTCCAATGAGGACAGTGGGTACTGAGAAGTGAGACTGGCCCACCCTGGGGACGGGAGGGGGAAGCTGGAGGAAGTAGGAAAGAAATGAGAGGGAAGTATGCCTCCCACATTCCTGGTGGGGCTACTGGATACTGGGTGGTTCCGTTCCCTGTGATAGACAACAGATGGGAATCACATTTGGATGAAAGAAAACGATGAGTTCTATTTTATACAGGGTAAGCGACTAACAGTCACTTTGGTCACCAAGTGGATAAATATGGCAGAATCTCAAAGCCAGAATGGAATCTGGGCCTCAGACACCCCACCCCCACCCCAGCCCAGCGTGCTTTCTCTATAGCTGTATAAATAATGATTCCTTCTTGCCTAAAGTGCTGAACGCTGCTCAAAGCAGAGTTCTGAAAACTAACCGCTAGAGAAATTGGAGACACAATAGAAGGCTTCTTTGGAATATGCACCCAGACTTTTCAGTTTTTACTAGGTTTTCTGGTCTCAGAAGTCATTGTACAACTTTTACCCAGCATATTTTTAGTTATAAAAGGAAAAGAGAAAACAGCTTACCTTTTACACTTTTGCAGTGCACAAAGCTCTTTCACAAATGTAAGTTGCCACGTTTAGTCTGCTGAAGGAAACACCTTTGCATGGGTTCCTGTCACTGCCATGACATAGATTGCCACGGTTTACAGTGCGGGGTCCTTGTCAACCCGATGTGTTGCTCTGCACCCAGCCCCACAGCCAGCTGCCCCCTCGGGATCTGCTCTCAGTCGGTACACCTGTAAATGAGAGGCTGGAATAGAGACGTTGTCAAGGTTTGTCTGGTTTTCGGCGTCTGTACCTCCAGGTCTGAAGTCCAGGGTTCCCGGATGTTGAATGTTCAGTGTGTTATTTGTAAATTAGAGATGCACAGAATAAGAGAAAAGAAATGTAGGTCATGTTAGAAAGCTCTGAGAGGAAAATAGGAGCTAGAAGAAAGAGTTTTCATGGAGAAATAATTGGCAAGATGGTAAGACCTTGAAGCCAGGAAAAGAATAAAGGCGGTAACACAGGAAGGGGAGGGGGCGCATGATTTAAAGGTGGTGATGATTCAAATGCCCCCACATCCCCTAACTCAGCGTGCGGAAGCAGGTCCCTAGGCCATCTGGTCCTCTGCCTCATGCCACCTTCATCGAAATGCATGAAAGGAATAATTTTCATTTTGTCCACGTTAGGAAGGAATTTGCTCCTGTTTTTTCTTGGTTTTCATGGGGACAAAGTATAATAACTAAGAGCAGATGGTTAAAGATTGTAGGAGAGGCAAAGAGAGGGAAAAGGTATTTGTTATTCTGTTAAAATATGAATAATATAATTAAAAAACAGACATGCACACACACTACCTGCACAGCCATCACATGTACATATTTACCTATCTGTACACAGACCCCTTGCACAAATGCATGTGTTGACTGACACTCGTATACTCATACAGAGATGGCCCCACAATCAACAGGCACACACAAATCAGCACACTTCCTCTTTGTTCGGGTTGCACAGTGACACCTCCGCCCCCCACATACAACCCTCAATGGACTGGCCAACAAAAAGGACCGAGAAGTCTGACCTGGGATGAGGTGGTTGGAGCTGCTTAAGGGCGTGGTCTCCAACCTACACTTGCCTTGTTTATTTTGATGTTACTGAGTACTCTATCTTTGCAATGGCAATATTGCCCACAGCTCATTTCTCTTTTCAAAGGAATAGAGATGTAAGTGGCCCATATACTATTCTACTTGAGTCCATAATTTCTGCTTTTAAAAATGTGTCTAATGAGAGACTGGTTATTTGTAGAAAGGAGCAAAAATTCATGTGGAAAGGAGCACATTTAGATATTCCATGTTAATTAGATGCTTATTCCTAGGGAAACACGTGGTTTTCAATCAAAACGCTGACGTTTGTTGGTCTCCTTTTCTCAGATGTGGCTCTGCTTTTGTTTCATTATGTAGATCTCACCTTTGCTTCACAAAGGTGTTGGCACTGAGAGGACTCCACGAAAACTTCATCTTCTGCTAAAGTGTCGAATTCAAGGCCCTGTGATTATGAGTCCCAGCTCAAGGCTTTGCACATTCTTTTCTGGCTGCCCTAGGGTATTGATGTTCATGAGTACTGTCTCAGGTGTGCCTCGGAGATTTTCTAGACAAAATTTCCGAGGCCAAAGAATCTCTCCAAGCAAAAGAGCAAAGTAAATCAAATCCCCAATGGCATACTGAGACCTCAAAGTGTCATGATGTCTCCAGCTTCTGTTTCCAACAATCCTCAGCGTATTTTTAGCATGCAAATGGACCATCATTTCTTCTCTTTTATTTTTTTAAGGATTCAGAAATGGCAAAATAATTAGCATTCACTCAGCTCCGTTGGGCATCCATTTACACTCTTCCAAGGAGGTTAAAATGCCTGATGTTGTCCTGCCCAAAACATTTTTTAATACAGAAAGGATGTAGTCTGGAATATCCAAATATATCAAGACTTTCAATACCTATGCCGGGTTATTTGAAACTCCAGTAGACACACCACTATGGGGAAATTGCTTAATCTGCTTTAAGATTTATCGTCATTGTGCTCTATGTACCAGGTTAAAATGGAATACCTGAGAGAGGCTGCAGCAGGTCAGGAGTCCAATTCATACTGCAACTATTTCATAGCACAGTACAAAGTTTGGAACTGAGCCTTTAATCCACAAATTATTAAACCCTAGCTTTGGACTGATATGCATATAAAAATATTCTGTCAAATGAATCTGCTCTGCATTGCCCTCAAAATATTGCTGTAACACAGAAAAGGACAGGGATCTGAAACATTCTACAGCTCACAGGGGTACAGTTTATCAAGAGGTGAAAGAGAGTTTGTGTAAAGCAAAGAAAAGGAACTATTGTGTTGGATTGATTTAAGGCTAAGTGTATGCTGTCAAAAAAAAATAGATTTTTCACCTGTCAGGCAGTCATTTTTACAAATGTATGATATGGGTACTGATTAGTGAAAATGCTCTTTTCTAGGCGAATTATAATATAACCCTTTGCTTCCTTGCCGTTTGTCTGAGACGCCCCTCCTTTTGTACACCTCACTTGTATACTGTTTCAGTTTCTAGGGAAAAGGTTAAGAGACACATTCACTGCAAAGTAGAATTGATCTTTTGAAACCATCAAGTGGCCTCACAGTGAAAAGAGGAAGACAATGCCCAGCAAAAACAAAGGAACTTCTGCACCGGCCGAGGTTGTCACTGCGTAAGGCACCAAATTCTATTATCGTATAAGAAACACATGAGAATGGGCTCTCTCGACACTAGCGCTGACATTTCTCTGAAATTCTTATGACTTTGTCATCAACCCACATATTTTCAAAACAAATTGCCTTGTGTTTGTTTGCTTTAAAAACAAGATGCCATGGTCCTAGATGAAAATGGGACTTTATAGTAAAGAATGGCAGCGTTAAAACACGGGAAGAGAAAAGAAAGACTCTGAGGAAATAAAACCTACAGTCTGAGCAGCCTTTTCTAAGGGCCTTGGATATTAGTGATTAAAAGTGATTTCAGAAACTCTGGCAAATATACTGCAGATCCTCTCACAAGAATACCATGTGAATTGCGATAGGATGTTTAAAGGCAATTTGTTTGCATGACACTTTTTTTTCTGAACTTACAGAAATTAGTGACAACAGCCACAAAATCAAGGGTCGATGCCATCTCCTAACTGAAAGGCAGAAGCTGGCATCATTTTTGTAACCTTGTTTCTCTTGGTTAATGCAGAGTAAAAATAAAATGTATCTGGCAGTTGAGAAATGGCAAAGGACCCCCTGAAAACTGTATCACAGATTATTTACCAAATAAATTGTTTCTTTTTATTAAGATGTGAAACACACAGAAAAAGTGATGCAGATGTAATAGAAAAAACCAGGAGGGGACCAACATCTCGAAATCCACCCTTGCTGAAGTAGGCCAGGCCGAGCTGCAATGTCGCCGCTATTCCTGCGTCTGTCTGGACATAATCAATGACTCGTGTCAAAAAGCTTCCCTTCTACTCTTTTCGAATAGTCAGAGTTGAGAAGTGATCAAATTAAGACCATAAAATCGATTTTATCTTTCTGAAAAAAAAAAAAAAAGATACATCCAAAAATTTAAAAGAGTGAAGAGCCAGGCCATTGAATCTCATTCATTTTCTTCACAACGAATGGAAAGTCGCAGGCAGCAAATACTTGACAAAGCTTATTGGACAGTTTTCTGCTCCTCCTCATCATAGAAGGCAGGCTCTGAGAGGGAACAGAACCAGAGCAGGTCTGAGGTTCCGGGAAACTCAAGCTCTTGACCAGATTTCCTCTGAGACATCAATGAATCTCGTACTTAGTTTTTTACCCAAATTTCTCTGCCTTTTTCTCAAAGATTAGCTGTGTCTATGACCCCATCCAGCTGGAAGAGTCTAATTTGTGTGAGTCATAACAATTATAACAGACTTAGTTAAACTTGCCTGTCAAATTATAGTCAATGATGAAAACATCTCTGGTGCTAGTTGGCAGTTTTCAGGTAGCCAAAATTGCGTGTCCCTATTTACAGTCACAACCTAGATGTTCCCATCCCCACTCATTTCGGCACGCCTGTGGCATGCTCCCAAAGCTCACTGCATTCGGGGGAATGTGGGCGCAGCCTCCCACACTCCGTCTTTCTGCAATGATAAATGCGCTGATGCTTTTGTTTTGCCAGTAATACTTGGAAAGTTAAGAAGGTTAGAAGCTGGGGAAAGAAGCCACCAAAATAGACTTTAAAAGGTAAAATAAACCCAGAAGCTTAGGGAAATAGAGGGGAAGACAAAAAACTAAAAAAGAAGTCTGAAGACTCAGGGACTGGGCTATATAGGTAAAAGGAATACATTTAAAACAAAAGGTGTTAAATTCTAAAGTGTGGGTATAGGAGTAAGAGTGGGAAGGCAATAATTTGCAAAGACGATAAACACACATGGCTAAGGGCAGCATATCAAAAGCAATGATTGCTACATATGAGAGTGTGAATTCACCTAATGCCTGTCCTCACACTACATCCTTCCTACAGACAGTCCGTCCCTGCTCCCTACAGAAAAAAGGAAAAATGAGGCTCCATTCAAGGAGAGGTTTATTGGGCAGTTGTATGAATTCAGGGGCCCATAAAGCCATTCTAAGTAATATTTTTGCTTTTTTTAAATTAAAAATGCTTTACCTCTCCCCTCATCGCTTGCGGCCTGAATTGGTTTGATCCAGGGAGGCAGTTATACATAAGAGCAACCACTCTCCATTGAATTAGGGGATCTCTCATGCAACACATCTCACCAATTACAAGGTAGGGATGCAATTCTATGATTTATCATACATTATACTGTTAAGTAATATAACATTATAGATACAATTTGTACCTATCTCTTCGCAGATGAGAGAGGTGGCACATGAAGAGAGGATCATTAAACACAGAGCAAGGGCAAGGGCCAAGCTCTTCTCTTTAACAAGCTGCTCCAAGTACCACCTCTCTAATCCATGGAGGGAAAAGAATAAATTGTTCCAGTAGCTTATTTCAAACCATGCTCTTTGGGGTTGGGGGTTTTATGAAAACAAAAGGATGCAGGAAAGAGTCATTTCTAGGTGGGTCCTGGCTCTCCTGATTTCAGAGCCCAATCCCGGGGTAAGAAAACAACAATTTTGCATTTACTGAGCTGATTCCTCTCCTTCTTAGGGTAGTGGGATTCTTCATGCATGAATATGGATGTGTGTGCAGACGCGTATCATGAGAGAGAATGCAAATCCATATCCCACACGAGAACAATGTGTACCGGTGCACTGATTTAATTGAGGCCAAATTACTGAACTTTGACTCCTGGATGCGATCATTTAGGTTTTACATTCGACCACTGCTGTCCGCTGAAAATATAATACAAGCCACATTTGTAATTTTACATAGTAGTTATATTTCAAAAGTTAAAAAGAAACAGCTGAAGTTATTTTAATATTTTAATTTAACCCCATGCATCCAAAGTATCATTTTAAAATGTAAGCAACATATAAAACTATTAATGAGATATTTTGCATTACTTTCTTCATACCAAGTCTTTGAAAGTCAGTGTGTATTTGATAGTCAGAGCACGTGTCTTTGCACGTGAGCCACGTTTCAAGAGCTCAGTGGCCCCCCATGGCTGGTGGCGACCATCCTGAATAGTACAAGATTAGACCTGTGTGTGGCTTCTGTGCTTCCTCAGTCCCTATTTTGGCTTTGCTGTTTTCTCTGGAATTGAGTATATTTTTCAGCCACTTTACCCAAATAAGCAGAAGTTCTCATAAGTTGAAACTGGATAAAATGTTATTTCACCATTCTAAGTGTAACCCTTTATAATTCCACCAAGATGTAGGCTCCTACTGCTAAAAAGATGCGATTTTTGACCTCATCTTTCCTGTGTGTATTGCCTTTCTGAGGTCAATAAGTGTGTATATAAACACCAACCTTAACAGACAACTCATTCTCCTCTTATTAGAATATCTTGTTCATAATATTCTTTCTTAGATAAGGTTTCTGAAATACCACTTCCAGCTTTATTAAACTCAATTAGACTCTCTTTTACCCTGACTACCCCCCGTTATAACAGGAAAATTATATAATCCGCTTGAATGGCAGTACAATGAGGTAGGCAAAGATATGAGGACATCGTTAGGCTGCCTCATAAACCCTCACTTGTCATGGGACAAGTCATTGATTTCTATTGGCAATCTTATTGTAATGTCAGACTGTAGCTTGAATTCATTCTTTGCTCCTCTCCGAGATAAACAATGGGCCAAAGAGTAGAAAGGGACTAGAATGAAACACAGCAATTATTCTCAGAGATAATTGGGCAACCTGACTTGTCTGGTATCTGAGAAAGCCCAAGCTAGTTGGGCCGCGTGCAACATCTGAACCAACTGCTCCCAAATCAGTACCTGTCTTTGGAACTTGGAAAAAGTAATTCCATTGAGACTGGAGTTAGAAAGCCAGTTAAGTGAGAGATGAAAGTTATTTGGGGGAGAAGAGAGAAGGACGAACTTTTTCATTATTTCCAAATTATTCTTACTTCTCTCTTTCATTAAGACATACAACTCTCATACATTTATGATGCCATGTTTATTGAAAAGATCGTGAGTTGGGGAGTCAGATAGCCTTGTTTTAAATTTTTGTCCCTACCATTTATTCATCCTGTGATGACGGGCCAGTATTTTATTGTCTATAAATCTTAGTATTTTCATCTGTAATAATTGCTTATTTTGGAATTTGCCTTGCTGCAGCGGCCTAGAACTCCTGTGTGTCCCTGGTTACCATACGCCCAGTCATACATGGGCTAAAGAACAACGTCTCATTTTGTCCAAGAGTCAGGCATAGAGTAACAATGAATGAAAAGTAGGTTTGTTTTTTGTTTTCGCTTCATTTAAATAATTCCATACAGTTCCATGTTACTCACTCTGTAGCATCACTGCCTTGCCAATAAAAATCCCATTCTAGAGAACTACTTTACATATTTTAGACAGTCAGTTTGGTCAAAAGTTCTGTGTCAATGTATGTCCAACATTATGGCTAAATCCTTTGGCGCTGGGATCAGTGAAGATGGTAGCAGTCGTCATGTGAACCCCATCAGGAAAAGACCCAAAATAATTTCTTCCTCTGTAGTCCCAAAGTTTTTGTTAAATTATAATTTAACAAAATTATAATTGTATTAGGATGTGTTGCTCCCTAGACTACAGCTAGAAGCCAGGGTTATTGTCACTTCCATTGTTTTTTACCAGTACTGGGATATGATTGTTTTGCAGAGATACTGTATGCACTCTCTCTCTCTCTCTCTCACACACACACATGCACACATATATAGACATATGTATGAACAAGGTCAGGCAATTAAGTTCATGAACTCATCCTAGAAAAAGTGCTACATACCTCATTGCTGAATATCACTACAGTCACCAGATAACCAAGGGGAAAACTTCAATGGTGACCATAAGGACATTCAGCATGAGGTATGCAGCACTTTTTAACTGTTCAGCCTCACCTCGTATGTCATGGTTGTCATATCAGTAAGCATTTATAGAATACCTATATCATATATATATGTATATGTATATATATATGTGGGTGTATATATGTAAATATATATATGGCAGCATACGTAATCATAACCTTTATATCTGAATGGAATCTTGAATAGTTAAAGCATTTTTTATGTCATTTTATTTGAACTTCATAGCAGCCCTGTAAAATCAGTTTAACACTGCTGTCCCCATTTTTGGCTCCTGATGTATTAAGGTTGTCCAGTTTCACACTGCAACCCAAACCCTGTCCCTTAGACTAATGGCTCCTATCTATTCATTGATGGGCCCCCACTGATCCTTTGCAATTTTAAATAGTCCATGCGGAAAATGCCCATGCGCTCTTGCTGATATTTTTTTCTTGACTAGAACTCTCCTTAAGTCTAATGTTAGGATTTTTCTCGGTGTTCAAAGATCTTTTTGTACATAAAATAATTTTGCTAGATGAAAGGGACTTTTTAAGAGGTCTTGGCAAACTTAAATGTTGACAAACTCATATCCACCCCTTATTAAAAAGAAGAAAACTAAAACGAAAAAAAAAACAAAGAAAAAATTTTAGTGGTCAGTGTAAGCAAAAAAGTGGGAACCACAACACTGGATGAAAATGAGTGGCATTGTTCCTTCCCTCAGGCGGGCCGCCCTCTGTGGGGAAAGCAAGGCAGAGGCAGGGAAGCAGGATGGACAGAAACGTCATGAAATATCCCAGCTGCAGGGGACTGAGGATGGCTCATCCAGTAAGGACTGTGGCATCAGCGAAGAAAGTCATGCGCAGCGCCCAAGTCCTGAAAGGATTTATTAAAAAACACAAAAGGAAAAGGGGGAGCAGAAAACAAAGAATTCCAGAAAACTTCTTATTTTGCTCTCATCTTGGACAACCTGAAAGCCTCGACCTGAGACATGGCCAGGAAGAGGTAAGTCCCCTGGCCTGGACAGCAGGAGAATCCGGAGCACATCAAGGCCTGACACCACTTCTCACGCTGTTTACCAAGTCACGTAGCTCTTCTTAAACGTGGTTTCTTCTTCTATAAGATGGGAAAAGGTTAAATTGATAGATTTTAACAGCCTCTCTCACCTTAAGACCTTTTGCTCTAATGATCATAACAAATCTTTCTTTGTACTGAGTATCATCCAAGTTCTACTCTCCACCCTTGTAGCAATGCTGCGTGCTGGAAACTGTTAGGCCATTCAACTCATGACATAACTGGGACCAGGACAGCCTGACATGCCCATGGCCTTGAAGTCAGCCCAGTGGCAGAGCCAGGATTTGAACCTGAGATTGCCCCTCTCTTTATTCCATGGATTGCTTCTCATCAGTCTATTATATCATGAAAACTTACTCCCAAACACAGTTCTGTAAAGGAAGAGATAGCTGAACTATAAATACTTCTCAATTCTTTGCTGATGACCACAAGAATGACAGAAATACTCTGGAGACACCAACAGAGTGACCCAGAGAACATCTCAATCATCCTGTGAAACGAGGTCATTTTACCTGGTGGGATTGTTCTTTTGAGACAGATTTGCATCTAAAGCTTGATAATCATAACATAGTAATAATATTCAGACTTGAGTTATATTTGAAATTCCTAGACTAATACAATCATTATTATCTGCTATAATATGTCAATTTATAATTAAGCAAAGCAGAAATCCTGCCCGGGCCTGTGGCTTCATTCTTTTCCAGGGGCTTTAAAAAAAAAAAAATTAACTATGGCTGATACCATTATATTCAGTCATCAACTCCTCTTTTCTTCATTTAAAATGCCCAGTCCCCATCAGCCACCACCATAGCAGGGGAACTGTGGACTGTCACAAATGGTGTGACAACTGTAGGGATGGTCCACTGCCAAGGCAGGAGTGATAAACAAATGCAGGGCATTCAAGTCCATGGGGCCACCTCAGCAAAGTCCCTGGAGGTGGGGAGGGGGAGGTGAAGCCGCCTGGGAGGGACTTAGAATGTTCCAGACCTGATCCCTTACTTCTCCCCTCCAGCTTTAAACTGTACAGGACTCACCTGGAGTCCCGATTTCTGGGGCCCACTTTCCACCAACAGCTTACACAGCCAGCACGACCTCCCTCCTGCCCACTCCCCATCCCATCAGTGGCAGCTCTGTTCAGCAGGCCATAGCTGAGAGGTATGCAGGTAAGGGGACCTGTGGCACAAAGTAGCCCCCAGAGCTCCCTGGGGCAGTCTCTCACAGAGCAAAGGCAACATGGCTATCTGCATGCCAAGCGTCCCCAGGAGTACAGCTCTGGCGGCCAAGATTTTGATAAAACACTTCTCAGCTTTCTCTCAGCCTGCCGGTGGTCTGGGGCAGCACACACATCTCAACCTCCCAGCCCTGGCAGCAAGGGCATGGGTCAGTAGGAGCTCTTGCCCTGAGAAGACCCTAAGCCATCGCCTGAGTTCAGAGTGGCCCTTGTAACACTTTCTCAGCCCCTCTCCAATTGTCAGAGAGCACATTAGTGCAGTTGTGAAGGTTTGACATAAGGATGAACAGAAGGGTTGTTACTGGCTAGTGAGAGGAGAGAAGTTTCCAGTCCAAAGGAGGAAAAAAAAAAATCCTCTCCTAATGAATAATGCTGAGAGTGGGGGAGGACACTGATGGTCTCTGTCTCCTTTTTCTCTCCCCCTCCCCCAAGTTAAAACCACAGGCAGAAGGAAATGCAACATGTCCCCATGTTGAAGTTTGTTTTCTTTTTTTCATACGAGTCTGTAAAGGGCTTCTAGTGATGTGCAGGGACATATTGTCCCCACTTTCCAAACCAAGGACACTCACAGAAGGTCAGTTCAGACACACAGGCATTTTGTGGCACAGAGTGATTCTATTGTTAGGCCTTTTCTCAGCTTCCTCATCTCTCCCCCTCAAGCCACCATTAAAACCTCGGTATCGGCTCACCTCCTACTAGAAGTGAGGCCACTGGCTGGCTGTGGAGTAGAATGAGGGTAAAGCTGTGAGAATCTAGTGTGGCAATGACCAGAGAGAGCGCTGAGGAGCTCCCAGATCCCGAGAGAGGGGACCCGTTTGTGCCAGTGGGGGCAAGTCACCAAGAGGCCAAATAAAAGGTCCCCACTTGGAAACGAAATGATAAGCTTTCCCTGAAAATAAATTAAACAAACACAGTGACCCCTTAGGTTTTATATCATTGCATTAATAGTAATAACAATAATAAAGCTGACATGGACTCACAACCTGTAATTTGTAATATTTAGCTCAATGCTTCCTATCTGTGTAAAAGTTAAAGCGTATCTTTCATTCCTACCAATACAAATTGGACTCTTCTTTCTACCTCCGATTGACCCCACTGTCCACTGGCAATTAACTCTTTTGCTACCTCACTTATGCAAGCACTTCCTTCTCCAGAGTGGAATCGGCACTCTGAGCCATCCTTCCTGGAGGGCCCCTGAATCCCACTTAACCTGCCTGGTGTGATGCGCTCTGCGGGAGGGAGGCAATGAAGCAGAACAGGGATGATCACAAACTGAGAACTGTTCTTCCAAATAACAGAGAGGGAGAAATTAGGCAAAGTGCCTTTTCCATCATCTCCCCCATCCCTGTCCAATTTTGCATAAAAGGTCCCTGGGAATTGTGAAAGGTATTCTCTTTGCATTTGCAGAATGACCCCTAAAGAGGTCACTGTCAGTCCCAAGGCCTGCAAGACCCTGGCTGAGGCCGGCCATTTCAGACTAGCCACAGGCAGACGGCACACTGCCGTGGAGGGCAACAAAGGGCACCAGGTTGGCCCCGGGATTCTCTCATCCAGTATCTGTGGGTTTTGGAACCAGCCTGGAAACGTTAACACAAAGGCCTGCCAATAAACGACATGGTGTTTGCATATCTTATATACACCGAAGGGATAGACAAATGCCTAGTGGATAAAAAGGAAGAAAGAAAAATGAACTCAGCCATTAAGCTGCTATAAAATGTTTTGCTGTCTTCCCTATTTCGAAAGCTTCCATAGCATAAATAGTGGTCAAAAGTTCAGTGAACTGTCTTGTAGTGTGGGGCTTCATTCAAACGGGGCTATTTTCTGAGAGTCTCCTGACACCATATCTAATTTCCAAAATGAATATGCTTTAATTTTCCTTCTTCATGCATTGTGCTTTTTCCTCATTTAAAACAGCAACAGCCTCTGGCAGTAAAGGACATCACATTTCTGTGTGAGATGAAGCTTTTTTCCCTGTATGCAGGGGAATGGCATGGGTCAGGGGAGAAAAAATATATGCAAAAAACAGCACACCCCACTGACCCCGGTATATTTTACATTACAATTTTGCCATTTCCAATATAGGTTCATTTTGCAATGGACCATATCAACCATATTTCAGGGTTTAAAAAAAGAAGGGGGGGGAGTGGTAGGCGAGGCATTGTCTGCATACAGTATGTCCTAATACGATGCACGGATTGTGCGATCAGGGTGGAGTGTCACCTACCGAGAACATACGCAGACACATACACAGCTCCAGCCCTCAGTGCGGAGCACATTTGCAAAATAGATACCACGTGTGGATCCTGCCAATTAAAGGAAGCATTAGGGGACTTCTTTGTGAATGTAGCCAAGAACAGCTAACTATTTTTAATGACATGAATGTCATATTCAATGTCTCTAAGCTCACTTGAAAGCACCAATATCCCACTGCCTTATTGAGAAAAAGACTACAAATAGAAAACTGGGCATCTTAGTGAGCTGGTGACATGTATCTTTCTTTCTGTCTCTCTCTCCCATATATATACATATGTACATATATACACACACACGTACATATACACATATACATACATAGATTCTTTCAAAATATATATGCATTTATATTCACCCAAATATCTCTATATATTTGTACCTAGATATCTAGACTTGTAGGTATATAAATATGTTATCTATGTCTCAAAGGGATCTAAATCAGAAACTTATTTAAGCCACTTTTTTACTAACTCAGATACCTGCTAGAACTAAGCAGTCAAATAAAAAGGAGATTTTGCATGATGATGATCTTTTTAAATTGTGACGCATGTCCTAATTATTTACCATAAAGATTTGTAAAGATAGCACAGGGTATTTCTTGCTTGGGCATTCCCCAGCATTGAATAACTACGACTGCATTAAAAGAGTTTTTTTTATCAGTCAAGCCCTTTACTGATCAATCAATCAATCAATAAGTATTTTTTGAGCAAGAGCTATGGGGATTGTGAAGTAAATATAAAGCATGGCCACTGTCTTCAAAAAACTTGCAATTCAGTAGAGGAAGCCAAATGAATAGGTTTGACATCACCAGAAAATAAGACTTGGAATCTGAATCACCAGATAAATCCTGCTACTCGATTTAGACCGGCTTGTAGTAGCAATAAAATGTTTAGAGCTGATAAATTAGTGCTATCTGAAGTAGTCAACGAAGTCTTGATGAAAGAGACAGCGTTTCATCTGGACCTTAAAAGATGGATAAGATGATGGGAGAAGGAAACAATGGGCAAAGGAGAGTTGTCCAGGCAGAGAGAAGAGCACGTGTGAAGACAGAGAGGCCAGGAGGTAACATGGGACTCTGTCCACAGTGTCGTGAGTGTGCAGGTACTTTAGACAGGTACAGAATACTCATAATAATGGCCTTCCCCTTTAAAAAATTAGTCATCAGTGATATGTGCTTAGTGTCCTAGAAACTTGGGCTCTAAGCTACTCATAAAACAAAAGACAATGAATGGAGACTCACTTCACTGGGACTTGCCCACAAGCCCAGTAGAGTGATCATCTCACAGAACGTTCATTACCACTCTGTGAGCTATGAGTTATTGCTCTATTTCATCGAAGAGGAAGCATCAGTGAAAAGAGGTAGCTGTACCAAAAGTCACTAGCAGGAGCTCATGCTGAACCCAGGCAGCCTAAATTCAGAGGCCAACAACATTCCACGAAAGAACGATACTTCCCTTCTACAAGGTGCTAAGGGAAGAGACATGGACAAACAAAAACACTTACTGCATGAAAAGCCAGACACTTTCATACAGAGATAAATTGTGGCCATATTGAAAAGCAAATAATAAAATTGGTGAATTTTGCTTTAGGAAAACCCTATTAAAATCCAAACATATTAAATAGATATATTAGGCAGTAGTTACTCATACGATGGCAGTTCTCACTTTGGGGTTACTTTAATCATCAAGATCTTCTGGCCCACTTAAAATAGGACTCCATGTGCAATGAATTTCAGACATGCTATAAAGAACACAGTCTTTCAAGCTGGTTAGTTACAATATTACCTTACATCAATCTTGCTCAGCATTGTCCAAGAGAAATATAATGTGAACCACACATGTAATTGTGAATTTTCAGGTAGCCACACCATAAAGAAGTAGAAAGAAACACATTAAGTTGATTTTAATAATGTATTTAATTTAATCCAATATATTCAAAATATTATCATGTCAGCATAAAAATTATTGAAATATTTTACTTTTTTTATATTAAGGCTTCAGGAACTGACATGTACTAAATATTTGATACTTACAGTTCTACTCAACTGAGATTAGCCACATTGCAAGTGCTCACCTGCACTGCTGCCAGTGGCTACTGTGATGGATGGCACAGATCTAACTCTTTACATCTATGTTTTAAGGGTACACCTGGCTCTGATTGCAACAGTTAATTGGAAACTGTCTTGTTCTGTATTTTGTTGCTATGACAGAATACCACAGACTGTGTTCATAAAGAAAAGAAGTTTATTGAGCTCATGGTCCTGGAGGCCGAGAAGAACAAGGACACGGCATCACATCAGGTGAGGGCCTTCCTGCTTCATCATAGCGTGGAGAAGGGCAGCACATGGGGAGGGGCCAAGAGCAAGCGCCCCAAGGATAGCTAGCTTTTATAACAAAACCACTTCCACAATAAAGAAACTACTTTTATGATAGCAACATTAATCCATTCATGAGGGAAGAGCTTACATTAATTCATCCATGAGAGCAGAAAGACTGAGTTTCCTGCACATGAATTTTGGGGGGATTCATTCAAACCATGGCAGGGACACATATTGGCAACGCAGTTCCTGGAACAATCTAATACTGTGGGATTTGCATGTGTTTAATCTCTTCCTCCTCAGGAGCTGTCCTAATTGTCGTTAACGCTTACGGATCTACTTGAAAGTAAGTACCAATAGACATATTTTTGTGGATACAACATGTTACAGCAGAAATATAGAACAAGTTTCTCTCTCTCTTCTGGCATAGTTGGCTGCCATAAAGTGTGGTTGAATATTGCCACCTAAACTCGTGAATATGAAGATATTTATTTCCTCCTTTATTATTTTTAATGCAGTTACTTCCCAAAAAGTTTTGGAAATAATTATGGCAGGCAGAGTAGAAAAGAGGAAGGTGAGTTAATTGCACCAGAAACATAGGTATTAAAAACTCAATACAATATGTTATAAGAAAATAAAATATGGCTATAAAGACTTTCTTTGTGAAGAAAAGCTGATATTGTAGATATTCAATGGGAAGAAAAAGTTTCCAGCATGCAGATTAGGCAAAGAAGCAAGGTTTCCAACAAAGCAATTCTACTCCTTGCTAGATGAAATGTCTTTTAATTATGTAACGACAAGTACAATTTTGTCTAAAAGAGATCCCCTAGGTTGTCATCTCTCAGAAACACTCTCACAACCTTTTGTCACTGTCCCTCTCACCTCAGTTCATAGGTCTCCTATTTTGAATGGAGTTTCCTGGGACTATCTTAGCTATTCATCCATATCCAATGATGCTGGGAGCAAAGAAACTACTCCCCCAAACGAATTGGACACCAAGAAAGTACCAAGGCATAACCTAATAACTTAGGGTCCTGCCAAGGCTTTTCAATTTTGAAGGAATCCTTCTGGATTCTGGCAGGCCAGCCTGCCCAGAAACATTCAGTTCTATAGACATTTGACTCAGTAGTCCCCAAGGTTCTTCAAAATGAATGAAATGAATTTAATGTTCTCGGGCAGGGATTATTCCTGGAGACAAGTTGTCACGACATTCACTGCACTTTGTTCAACACGCCACGGGGAAGGAGCAGGAATCCAAGGTGCAAGGGGAAGGGGCAGTCTGTGCAGGCAGGGCTCAGGTCTGTGCACGGGCATTGTTCCCTGTTCCATTCGCCTATTTTGTAAACTGAGAATCAGTACTGTTCTTCTAACACCTCCCAACAAACTAAAAATAGCTTGAAGACTCCGGGAACTGTGTATTGGCAACAGTTCAACAATAAATAAAAAGAACAATAAATGAAGGTTCTAATTAGATCATTTAAATTGGGATTGGAAAGAAACTATGTTAAAGAGCAGATACTGGAATTTATCAAATGTGGAGTCCAGATACAGACATTGCAAGATGAAATCAGGCAAAAGACCTAAAAATATTGCATAGCTGGATTTTTTCCTCCAGTACTTCAAGTCTGCATTCCCTTTTCCCATGATGCCCTGTTGATTTGCAATTTAAATCGTGGTATCTGTACCACATTTATCACACCTATTGCTTATCCACATATAAATCTATTTTAGAGCTGAGCACTAAGTTAGAAAGATTTGTTATAAATGTCTTATTTTAATATTTTATGCATGTACTATAATTTGATTCAAAGTGCTGTTTGTCTAAAATTCATAACGATGTGTGCTGTGATCGGGCTTCTGTTCTTCAGGAAATATATTTAAGGCAAAACAATTAACTCATCTGTGCATAACACTCACAGAGTCTGCTTATGTTTTGAATCATTTTAATATACATTCATCTTCCCTTCCCTCTTTTACGGAATCTTGCTAAGAGGTATGGGCATCTCACCTTCCCTAGGTCTGGATGGGGGTCCTGTTCTAATTTTCCCCTCATTCTCTCTTTCCAGAGTAAAGGAGACGCCCTTTGAAATTGGCAGGGTTTCTGCATGTAGATGCATCATAAACAGACCCAAGAGTCTGAATGGAAGGAAGCAAATATTTGTTGAGCCCCTTCTAATGCAAGGTGCTGTCCTCGAGCTTTCAAATATTCTATCTGCCTTAATCATCATTTAAAAAACTGTAAGATAAGGTAGCTCTTGTCATCCCCGTATTACATACAGTCACTGAGGCTCAGGGAAATTACCCAAGGCCTTCTGTGGACGAGTGGGGAAGCTTCTTAGACTTCAAATCTTTGTTTTTTCCACACATCATACTGTCTCTACTGCATTCTGTTTTAATATAAAACAATTCAA
>NW_003852419.1:16964473-16971538 GCF_000181295.1 Otolemur garnettii
CATGCATTTACATACTGATGCAAAGACTGACCTTGGGAAACATGGGCCGGAGGGCAAATCCATCCTCACCGTCCCAGCCCCATAACCTGCATTATAGGAATGAAGCCAGGTAAGTTAAGGAAGGTCTCTGACAGGTTAAACGGCTTCATTATATTAGCTCTCACCATACCAAGTACCTCAGCCCTTGCCACAATTGTGATTTTACATGTGGAACTATTTGATTAATGTCTGTTTCTCCTTTAGTTTATCTTTCTTTTTCTTTTTTTCCTCCTTTCTGTGGCATTCCTGCTCCCTAGCACACAGTTGATGCTTACCAACCATTTCTTGAATAAATGAACAAATAAATGATTGAATAAAATTGCACATTTTCATTGGTAATTTCCCAGGAATTTACTTCGTGGTTGGCTTAGGCTTTAGGTACCTAGGCCAGCTAATAAAACTCCATCTCTCTTCCATGCCACTTGTTTCTCCGCGTCTCTGTCCTGCGGCCTGCTCCCTGTTAGAGCATGAATCCATCCCTGTCTCGCTATCAACGTGTGAAACAATGACTCTGACTTACCCCAGGTAGAAGAGTAGTGATGTGTGTGTGTACGTGTGTGCATACGTCTACACACATGCAAGGATGAACTCTCGGAGCGAGGATAAGATCACAGTTTGCTTTCCTTTACCAGTTACATGTTAAGACCTATCTCTCAAATGGAACACTGGTTACTTAAGGGCAAATGATTCTTCATCTTTCAGATCCTCAGCTCTAAGTACCGGGTTTACACATAATAAAGTCTCAACAAAGGGATTATTTGAACCAGATTCCTGAAGGGAATGCTTGAAAAAGCCTGAAATCATTCAGTAGGGGAGGGCAGTGCAGGTTTCCCACAGACTTCAAGCCAAAACAGAAATAGCCTCAGCATCTCCACAGGGAGATCTTACCTGAGGACTTCTCAGTGCGTCTCTCTCATACCTCCTGGCATGCAGACAAAGAGCCTAGGGCCCTGGCAGGAGAGACTCAAATGCCAACCATTTGCCAGCGTCTGCATTCTTTATCCCCGCCATGCTTGTTGGCAAGGAATTGTAGGATACCAGATTCATTGGTCTGAAAAGCCTTATGTTCACCAATAAGGAAATGTATCTGCTCAGCCAAAATTCATGTGAACACTGACGTTTTTATCTTAATTGTTAGTTAATTTTCTTCAAACATGCATTTGCTAATACCTTTGGCAAGAGCCCGTGGTTTTGCTAAATTCAACTGACTTCAGTGAGCAGTATACTGAGTTCCTACTACGTGCATGGTGTGGTGTTAAGTATCAAAGAAGACAGAAAGATCCAGATTGCCATTGGCCTTCAAGGAGTTCAGGGACATTGTAATATGCAAATAACCACAATACAGCTATTTGTCTTCCTTTTTGGCTTCCAGAATTTATAAAGTAGACTTTGTATCTGCCAAGTAAATTGCTTAAAACTAGGCCCATTGGCAACTCTAAAATGTCTATAGAGAAGAGATTTAGGGATAAGAATTTGTTTAGAAAGGGCAGAAGAACATAGGGTTTCAATTACATAGCTGTGTATCTAAAACTGAAAAATGAGAAAGTCAGTTGTGTACTTGAAAGACTAAGGAGACATGTTGGAGATTTGGTGTGGAAAAAAGGAAAGGTCTTTGGCACCAAATGGACAAACTTTCAAGAAACCCTAATTCTACTCACTCTATTTCCTTCCTAGTAATCATCACAACCTAGAAGTCCTTTGTTTGTTTACACTTCCCCATTAATATGCGTTTCCTACTGGAATGTAATCTCATGTGTACAAGACCTTATCTGTCCTGTTTACTGTTGCATCTCCAGTGGATTCCAGCTCAAAGGAGCCTCTGGATAAGTATTGGTACATATTGGTAATGTAGTCATGTCAGAGAATGCCAATCTCATTAAAAATGCATACTGGTCTCACAGTTTGTCCAAGCCTAAAAATAAAAAGAAGTAGATATGGTCTTCTCATTGGAATCGAGTCAAACTGTAACGAGGGAAGGGGCACCACTTTGACTGCAGTAATTCTTTCATTGTGATGGACAATGGAAGTGGTGGTGACTGTATTCTTTATTGTCATATCCAAGTGCCTTTGAGATAGTGCATGGTAGAGAAGAACTAAAAACATCAGTACTGAAGGAGGTCAAGGTCAGCACCTTACAGAATCACCCTAATCAGTCAGTGCTCACCTTCTGCAGAAGCCGCCCCTGCTACCCCTAAGCCTCATTTCTCCATCCACCACACTTGTCAACATGATTATATTTGTCTAATTTTTTTTTCCAAGTAGAATCCCTGGAGATGAGAAAGCTCCTGCTAAGACAACTTGTCTGGTATCCTGGGAAGAACTCAAAAGGACTGTTTTTCTATTTAGTGGCAGAATTTTCCTTGCTCCATAAATTCCATTGCTTAGTAATTGCAACCTTGTGTGTGGCATACTCCCTCTCCAATGCTCTAGATCTCTCCTTGCTTTTACAGTTATGAGCCTGGTACCCTGTAGGAGGTTTATTCTGGGTATTCAATGATCTTGGAGGTATTGAACAGCAATCTCTCTCCTTCCTATCTTGAGTACTCAAGAGGATGTCTACCTCTAGAAATTAACTATGCAAATTCTACAGGAGGGAATAATGAGAACAAAAAAAATGCTTAATTCTCTAACTTGAATATACATTCCCATCAAAATAGTTGGAAAGCTTAAAATGAAATAGCACATCATTTCTAAAAGGGAAAAAAAGAAATTGGGTAATTATAGTTAGTTTCTCTTTTACACTAATTATTTCCATATGGTTTGCTCATTAAAAGCTTGTATCTAGGCTAGAACTTGACGCTAGAAGAGGCAGGCAGCAGATTAGAGCACCCTTTGGACAAAAGATAACCACCCTCTCCACGATCCAGACAGAGGAGTGAGTTCCAGGCAGTCACTTAAAATACGAAAATACGCAAATGCCCCTGATCACACAGTAAGAGTGTGGGTGGTTTTGTTTGTTAAATCAGAGAATTTAACCTCACACACGATCTAGTAGAAGGTAGGCTCATAAAATTGTTTTTCTATTTTTCACCATCGAAATACATTCCAAACAGAGAAAGAGAGAGAAACAACAAGAACAACAAAAATCCTCATGAATCTATTGATGGCTTTTACTGTCATCTTTAAAGGAAAAAGGCAGATCGCTAGGAGTGCTCTGTACTTGTACAGAGTATATGCTAATCCAATGTACACCTATGCTGGTATCCATGCCTGTCTTGCGCCACACTCTACCAGAGATCTTCACTGGCCAAAGAAGATAGTGGAAAGGAGCAAACCAAAATCATATGGAATTTTTTTACTCAAAGTTTACTGGCAATTTCTGAGCAAAATCATTTGATGCTAAATAACACCATTCACCAACCTCCTGGTAATCTCCTACATTTATTCCTATTAATTTCCTTCTTAGAATTAAGGACTATTTCAACATATAATTTCCATGATACCATGTTTATTTATATTTAATTGTGAATCCTCTATCTAACCCATCAGAAAGTTACCACGTGTGCAGAGACCTTTCTACAAGTCCACCAGAATTTAAAGAGACAAATGCCCATTTCTTTATTTCTACCACCCCTTCATTATCAAGAATCAAAATATAATTAATAAAAACTTTCCCCACTGACCACTTTTTTTCCAGTTTTATCTTTAGTTCTACTACAGGCAGTATTTAGAAAACTTTTACTTCCTGCTCTTACATGGCAACTTACACCCTTGGTGTCATAACTGGTTGCAAGTAACAGAAACTCACACCAGTGAGAAGTCAGGAAGAAAGAAATGTTCTCACAGGGGCATCAAGAAATCCAAAAGGATTTAAAAAAACAAACAAACTGTAAAGCCAGTTGTGCGAGGTCAGAAAACACACAAAAATGGCAACCTCAGAGATTCCTTCTCTTTCCCGGAAATGTTGTTTTTTTCTTTGCCCCATTGTTTCTTCGTAGCTTTAATTTGCTAAGGTCATAGCTAATCTTCCTCTTCTTCTCACAGTCTTTAAATCAGTTCAACAATTGATATCTGACAAGTGTGTTCTTGTACTCAACTATCAAATTGTGAAGAAAGGATTCGAACTGGCTCAATCTATCTTTTCTCGGGAATGTGCCATGACACGTCACGGACATGAATATCTGGAGCCATGTCCCTCCATTGAGCTCTGTCCTCACTGGCCAAGGCATTAGGGAAGAGAGTGGATCAGGGTTACGGGCAGCACGTGCTGCACATGGGCAGAGCCCTAGAAAAGGGCCAGGGGTTGGGCTGCACAAAAAGCGGGGTAGGACACCAACATCCTATCAGCCATCATGCTGTTTATGTCTTAGAACATATTTCATGCAGCTCAGATAATGAGGTTCACTGTTCTCTCCCATGGATAAATAAAAAAAGTGATGATTAAGAAAAATAAGTACAGGAGTAGAACCTCCATTGGTGAGCACCTCCGTACATTGACCACCTCCTTAAATTGACCTATTCACAGACTGGGCATGTACCACATGTACATATCAGTACAGCAGGCCTAGTTCCTAATGTTGACCACCTCCATATGTTCACCAGTTTGGTACAGACTCTTGGGTGGTCAACTTACAGAGGGTCTGCTGTATACCTTTTAGAATGAGTTCACAGCATATCTGCTAGTATATGCCTCTTTTCATCCTTTTGGCATAAATACCTGATAATATTGAACATTTTGTCATGACAATAGCTTATCATATGACACTTATTACATGTCAGGCACTATTCTAAACTCCTTACATCTATTTAGTAATTTAATTCTTATGCAATCCATATGAGGTAGGTACAATGATTAACCCAATTTTAAGATGTGGAAACTTGATCACAGAGCTTAGCCACCATGGGGCTATTAAATGAGGAGGCCAGAATTTGAAGATGGCCCAGTTTAAATACCTACCAGAAATGTAGTAACTGATATAACATGGTGTCATTTGATGTTTAATCTCTTTTTTATATAAGAAGTTTCACTAATGCTATGTCTTAATGACAGCTAATGATAAGGGTCAACTTTGTGCCTTGCCAAAGAGTAGGTTGTATGCAGCTTTATTTTTTGCCTTATATTTTCCAGTCATTATTTAGAACTTAAAGGGGATCCTACTCCTAAGACACAAAGGTTCCAAAAGAATTCTCTTCTTTCGGCTCTTAGATAGCCATGGCTTAGGGGGAAAAAGTGCCACCCTTAGTGACTGGCTCTTGATTTCGGGGAGAGAAGAACACTGATCAATCTCATTCTAGGAGATTTCCCCAGCCTGCCCTTTTCACTTCCATTTTCAGAGATTTTTATTTCACCCTCTTGATAAACAAAAACAGATTTCTAGGGGAAAAAATAGCATAACAACTTTATTTTTTTTCCCAGAAAGCCACTTTCACGGCAGATGGAACTCAGCATGCTATCGCCCAAATCTTTAGCAAACCTGAAATTCGAAGAGTCCCTTATACCAAGGACCAGGCTTCGTCCCATTTTGTGTCTCTTTAACTGACACTTTGAACCAGTGTAAACTTCCTTAATCTGGTCCCATTATCAGCCTAATAACACCTCCCGATATTCATAAATGCCTAGCAAGACTTTCAGCTATTTTGTACGAAGAAGAAATATCCAGCTAAATTGAGAAGATTACCACATCACCACATACATCAGTGACAGGCTCTGTGCTATTACAGTTGATTTTTGTTGACAGTTGGCTGTAGGCAGTTGTGTTTCAAATGCCTTTTTTCACTGGGAAATTAAACAAAATCCCATGCAAAATGCAGCCCTCCAGTTCAAAAACTGTAAATCCCAAATTAGCATTTCATACTTTAAAAGGTAGCACAGCACAATTTTCCATTGAAAGGTCTGTACAGTTGACACAAATGGGTGCTTCAGACATGACACTAATGCTACTGGTGCCTTTTAAGAAAGCCACCTTTTCCAGATATTATTTTTCCTCTCTCAATAATCTGCATATGCGATAGTTCTTGCCTATGGGAGAAAAAGAGGCAGGATAGAGGGAAAAAGGATCTGACTGACTGCTTCAAGTAAATCATGTTTCCCCAAATTTCTAAATAATAAGTTAAAGGCAGATGAGTAATTAAATCTCCACAAAGAGATGAAGGAAAACCCAGGCATCCAAAGGTTAAAAGTTGCTTCTCCCTGCAAACATTAAGAAGCAGAAGGTACTTCTATAAGCTAGAAAGGCATTTGTGTACTAAAAAGTCCTAATGCAGTAGTTTCCCAACTTTACTGTGATACTGATTAAAGTTCTATTTAAAAAAAATTTTAACATGTGGGGAACGTCATAAGGTTGACATTGAATAGGGCCATTTGATTCTTAATATTGGGAATTGATTTTTCTTTTTACCTGGGAGACTCTTCAGAGTGAAAGAGTTTTAAACAGTGCCATTCCTTCATCCAGGAACAATTGTTTTTTGACTGGAAAACCACAAAAAAGACAATAGTTACCGAAAAAAGACAATAGTTGTCTGTTGGCTATCCAGGACACAAATATCCTTAGAGATAGAAATGCGATGTTTATTTCTGGACTATGACACAACCATAAAATACTAGGCAGGCAATTTCATTCCAACCCTTTTGCAAACATCTTACCCACAGTACTTTAGTCTTAGCCATATAAAGTCAAATGTCCAGGAGTTAAAACTGCTGTACTAAAGCCAAATGATGATGTATAATTTCAGTCCTGCTCCTTGACCATTTTCAAAATTTGAGGTAGAACAAAAATCTGTACTCCTCAAAATGAGTTAATGTCCCAAAAGTTTTCACGGTCTAAGGAAACCACCAACTCAGCCCCACACAGTGAACATGTAAAAATGACAATGACAGTGATGGCTAAATGCGTGGGACCAAGTTTATGTAAGGAATGGAAAACTTATTTCATCAAAGCTGCTACAAAGCCAAATTTTCCCCTAAGATGTTTCTGGATCAAATGATCCAGATGCAAAAATCTCATTCCAATTTTGTAGTTCCTGGTTCACCATGTTCTTTCTTTCTTTTCTTTATTTCTTTTTACTTTTCTTTTCTTTTCTTTCTTT
>NW_003852419.1:16972556-16980069 GCF_000181295.1 Otolemur garnettii
AAGGGAAGGGAAGGGACAGTCGTGCTAACTAATCTATAGAGACAGAAACTAGATCTTTTCTGGGGCTAGGATGGCATGGAAATTGACTAGAAAGAGATGTGAGAGGATATTGGAGATGGTCAGACATGTTCTGTACCTCGATTGTGGTAGTAGTTACGTATATTTTACATGAATACCATTAAATGTACATAAAGTGTACTTGCATCAAGTTGATTAACAAAGGCAATCAAGATAGAGGTGTCCTTCTTCTATTAGACAGAACTTCATAGAGAAGCATAATGGGACTCTTAAGAGGAAGGAGCCCAGCTCCACATCAGTGTACCATTGGGGGAAATCTAGACACCATGTATTTCATACTCTTCACGGGGAGTAAGCAAAGCCTAAATCACATTCTTGCCCAGGACAACACTGTTCTAATGATGTAGAAATAAGTAACATTATAGTTACATGAAAAACTAACTCTACCCCTGTTGCTCTCTCTAGAGCCAATTTCTAAAATAAATAAATAAATAATAACATGTTAGTGCAGTTTTAACCAAAAAAAAAAAAAGATAAAATCCCCAGTCCTCCAGGGAATGATAAAGAGCTCTTCCTTTGACCTTAGTTTAGTAACAAAATTCCCCCAAAGTTCTGCAAAAGTATCACCTTAACACTTTTTTCTTATTTCTCAAAGAAACAAATATTAGTACATAGTTCTGAAAGTTATCATTTGCAGGACAGTGGTTGTTTTCCTGAACAAAAGCTCAGCTTCCCAAAGATAATAAAGGTAGCTCAGTGGGGATGTTTCTTTTCCACCGCCATTCAACAATGGCCTGGTGAGAAATGGGGGAGACAGAATGATATAACAGGGGACTGCTTTAAGAGGTTGGTACCAAGAAAAAAATTCTAAATTAGAAAATAAATTAAAAATAATTGTTTCAAAATTAGATAATAAATTAAAAACAATTATTTCTTTTTCAAACGAACTCTGTCCTTATAAAACTGGTAGGCTTTAAATTTAAAGTCCCTTCAGTTCGCATAAGATGTTATTTAACTTTAAACTGTTTAGAGAAAACTTTTCATGAATATTTTGCATATAAAGTGAGATAAGTATTTGATGACAAACAACTATAGAAGTATCCCCCATGAGTGCATAACATACCTTTACTCTTTAAACAAAATGCATAACATATCATTATTTTAAAAAATGCACACGTTACGTAACTGCTCTAATTTTTGCATCTGTGACATGCTGAGTCACAGATGTATGGGACATGTTCAGTATTTTTGGTTGGGAAATTGATCTGCAGAAAGCTCAAGTGATTTTCCTAGATTTGCACATTGAATTAGCAGAAATGGTCCAATGACTGATTTCCTGCTTTCAAATACAGTGCTCTTTCACTAGACAAATGCCTCTACTTTCTGTGATTACAAATGAAAAAACCATATGTTACATTTTTTCTTTCTTTTTGAAGAGTTTTTTTATCTTTTTAAAATATATTTTTTTATTTGTTCGTTTTTGAGACAGGGTCTCACCATGTTCCTGACTAGAGTGCAGTGGCATCATCATAGCTCACTGCAACTTCAAACTCCTGGGCCCAAGTGATCCCCCTGTCTCAGCCTCCCAAGTAGCTGAGATCACAGGAACACACCACTATACCCAGCTAATTCTTTTTTAATTTTTTTTGTAGTGATAAGGTATTGCCCAGTGTGGTCTCAAACACCTGAGTTCAAGAGATCCTCCCACCTAGCCTCTCAAAGCGCTAGGATCACAATTGTTAGCCACCTTGCCCAACTCAAAGAGCTTTTCATACATCATGCATTCATTTATGCACTCGGTAAAGGATATTTATTAAGAATCTACTAATTGCCAGTACATGTACCTGTCTCCAAGGCCTTAGACTACAGACATAAATACCTTATAACAACATAGCAAAGTTCATTGATATAAGTAGCCATGGAATATTAAGGTAACAAAGTACTTATGCTGGACTGCAGTTGGGAGGAGAAATAGGGAAAAATTCTTAGAAAAAGTGACATCTGAGCTAAGTCATGAAGGCCTTGTTAAAGTCAGTCAAGAGAAGAAAAAGGTTGCAGAGAGGAGTATATGTGTGTATGTTTGTGTGTGTGTGTGTGTGTGTGTGTGTGTGCCAGGTTTGGGAACAAGAAGATAAACAAGGATAAAACTTATCAAATCCTGGCATTTTAAAGAGACTCAGGAAACAGAATATTTGTACTTGAACAATAAAAAAGATAAGATGCTGGGGTGTGAAGCAATATATACAAGCTCCCATAGTTAGTTGATCCTGAATACTACTCTTAGCTCTGTTTCAGCTATTCCCCACTGTCAAGTTAGGTATGACAATTAAATGTTCCCTATTGCATTAAGAAGTGCCTGGGAATTGGTCATGTTTTGTCTTTAAAAAATAAAATACCATGTAGAAATAACGCTTTTTGAAAATATCGATATCTAGTTGGGAGCACCATCGTCCAGTCCGTTTGCATACCACTATTTTTCCAAATGGCTTCCTACATATTTCAAAATAATCCAAAGACTAAAAAGTAAAGTTACTATCATCCTTGCACAAACTGGGGGGAAACATAAAAGGCTAAGGGAAGAGAAGTGACTTGACAAATAAGCTTTCTGAATCTCTAGCACATGATCTTTCCACTATGCCTTTCAGGTGCCTCTGAGAAATGCACAAAAGAGAATTTTAATATTTTTGTCTTATGATGTCATGGTTGTTTATCATTAATTTGACATATGCACAAAAGTTCTTCTCTTTAAAATCAGAAGTATTAAGACCAAAAATTGAATTACAACAAAGATACTTGTATCAGATGTTTATTGCAGCCCAATTCATAATTGTTAGGTCATGGAAGAAGCCCAAATGCCCATCAACCCATGAATGGATCAATAAACTGTGGTATATATATACACCATGGAATATTATGCAGCCCTAAAGAAAGATGGAGACTTTACCTCCTTCATGTTAAAGAAAGTGTTCTTCTTAGCAAAGTATCTCAAGAATGGAAGAAAAAGTATCCAACGTACACAGCCCTATTTTGAAACTAATTCATAACTTTCATAGGAATGTCATAACCTAATTATAGCCTTAGAATATGGGAAGGGGGTGGGAGAGGGGACCTCGGGGGGAGGGAGGGTGATTGGTGGGGTCACCTCTATGGCTCATCTTACAAGGGTACAAGTGAATCTTTCTAAAAGCAGAGTATGAATGTCTTAACTCAATAACTAAGAAAATGACATGAAAGTTATGTTAACCAGTTTGATGAGAGTATTTCAAAATGTATATGAAAACAGCACATTGTACCCCATGATTGCATTAATGTACACAGTTATGCTATAAGAAATAAAAAAAAAATCAGAAGTATTATTCCTGGGAGTAGGGGAGGGAGTGACATGGTAGAAAAGAGACTCAGATACTTAGTACTATCAAAAAGAAGCCACCAGTGTTCATGTTATGCAAAGGCACACATACCCCTGTAATGTCACAGTTAAAAATCTGCAAAAATGTAAAATATATTTTGACTTTAGATAACAATAGTATTTATCCAAACTCATTCCAAACCTGTATATACAATGGCTCCCTTTTAAGACTTATGGGGGGAAACATTCTTGCCTTATTTTGTTCCCATAAACTTGAGAGAAGCAACACTTTTGCCATGTTATTTTTCAATCACACAGTGAAATTCAAATTCTCTTTGACATTGATGCTATTCCCAATTCAACACTGTTAAATTTTAACTATCCTCCCTTTCAATTAGCTGCGTTTCTATTTGCTTACTTTGTCCATGGTTATAGCCTTCCCTCAAGGATCTAAGATCACTGTTTTCCTTTCTCTTTATGCTCTGTGAGCATCAAGTATCATGGGGCATGCATGTAATTGTCATTCAGTGTGAAAAAGCCAGCTGGAGGTATCACAATCATGTCAATATACCAGTCAGAAAGAAAACCTCCAAGCTGATTGTTTTCTATTTAGATATAATATGAAATGGATTGAAATGACTGCTTCTACAAACTCGTGAGTGACATTACCATCATTTTCATACTTTTATACAATCAGCTAATAAAATACATGTGTATATATCACACACTTCTGTATGTAGGGTGGTATGTGTGTACAATTGGCCTAAGAAAATAAAACTCATTATATCCATAGAACATATGCAGAATCAGAAATTATTTAATTGCCATGAAAGATGGAGTCTCGGGGATCTGAGACACTGAAAGGTTAACTTAATCAGACTGCCTCACTATCTCCACTATCTGCGGTGAAATTCATTCACTGAAGATGGCTGTGCTCTCTCAGCAGAAAATTCTCCCACCTTAGAGAGCCTTTCTTCAGGTCTACCTTGACATTGTGTGTGGTATCCACTGTCCTTCTTGAGTGGCAATGTGTTTTTCAGTCTTCGCTTAGGCCTTTCAGTGCAGCTTAAAAACAGTGAAAACTCTAAAAGTTTACTGTCACCCAATAACGCATGTATTCAAACTTGGTAGCCCCATGTAAATGGAGCTGAAAATGAAACAAAATGATGAAAATCGCATTTTGTAGATCTCTTCTAAGGGGCAAGAACATATGATAAGAAACAATTTTCCAATTAGAGGGATATTGGCAGACAGAAATGTCAACCCTGCAGGAGACTTTCTACACTAACACTAGGTAGTTGACGTCTAAGAGTTAGATGTGGTCAACTATGTGGCCTCGTTGGGCTGAGAGAGGATGCGGATTTGGGACTAGAACTGGTTTGTTCAGGATAATAGAAAAGCATTGAGAATTGTCACAAGAATTGTCTTCTCCTGCCCTCCCTATATAGCACAGTTCCTGGAATCTAGTTAAATGTGAGCAATAGCACCACGTTAACATGCTGCCAAGCATATGCAGACCTCTTAGTCCAGCAACCCACCTCAGTAGCTGGAAACTGGATGGCTTTGAATGAGCAACTGGGACTTATACTTCATTGAGCTCTCTACTGAACCCTTCATATAAATGGCCGGTTTCCCCAAATTTCTAAGCCATAAACTCATGACACAAAGAAAGATTTTACCATTAAAAAATTAAAGTAAGGTAACACATTCCAAATGAGGAGGAGGGGTGATAAAGAGCCTCAAACATCGTCAGGTGAAGTCAGGGACTTCCATGGGACGCCTGGTTCTCCGCTGGACCACTGGACTCCATGGTTAGCTGTTGCCATGGTTAAGCAGGGAGAAGACATGGGGAGCTGTCATTCCGTGATTACAGAGGATCTGTCGGACTGATGAGAACAACTGGAAATAGTGATAATGACTGCATAATGTCAAGAATATAGTTACTGCCAATGAATTTGACACTTTAAATGGTTAAAGTGGCCAATTTCATGTTACAGATAATACTACAATAAATTAAAAAGGTAGAATGGGATCTAAGGAGCCTATTTAATATTTCTTAGCACTTCTTTATGTCTGGTTTGTCCCAATGGTAGGTTAGTGGTGCCTCTTGGATGTACTCAAAAATCTAGCAAGATTCTACTTTAGTTAGCACAAGAGAAAAACACTTAAAAAAAAGAGGCTGAAGAATATCTATCGTGGCCTCCTCTTTTACATTCAGAAATATAATTATTTATCCAGAAAGCAACATAGAAATGAACAAAATTAACTTACAAACATAAACACTACACATAAACAGAGAGAGCAAAGGGCACGCAATGTTTTCGCTGCAGTAAAGCCTCTGTTAGTGTAATTTTGCACGAGTTTTTCTGCTCTGCACCACATGTTGTCTCTAATCCTTTCATGACTTTTTTCCCTCCTCTCCTTGTTTACTCTCTACCATAGAGTTAAAATGTTAAATATGGCATCCACACTACTTTGTTGCTTAGAAGCAATGTTTCAATGAACTCCATGAAGACTCTCTTTTTTGTCTTATTTGAAGCCTACAACTCAGGTGACTGTCTCCTGCTCTCAGCTGTCTTATGTGAGCATTTTCCTCTTCTGGGTTCTCCACGTGTTCAAACTCTGATCTTTGCCTACTCAAACCTATTCTTTCTTAATCTTGTCCTTTCTGAGCAAACAGAGCCTCTTAACAACATGACTTAAAAACATTATCATATGGCTATAAAGTCTAGCATAAGTCCCCCCCAAAAGACATACTATTTGACACAATAGAACTATCTTTAGAAATCCATAAATGATTTCTTCTCAGTCTATCTAGGCCTAGAGAGGTAAGAAGGATGGAAAAGAGAATCATCTATGTGTCTTTGGTTCAAGCTCCAGGGATTCAAAGGCAGAAAAATGATTTGAAACAGGGTAAGTCAGATAAGAAACAACCAAAACAATAAGCTGATGCCCTCCTTGCAATAATGAGGGTCAGGGAAACCTAGATTTCACTGAGGCAAGTGCTGAGGTTACATGGGGAATGAGCCCAGGATGGCGGAGCATTTTCTCTTGAGAAAACCAGGAGATAGTCAGATGAGCAAAACAGGAGAATAAGCCAGTGGCTGCATAATGGAATAAGATATGCATGTTCTGCATTAGGTAGGAAAAGCAGTGGTTATCTTACTTACCAGCGTGACTCTACACAACTCAGTAGAATTTCATTAAAGATGTGGGAGTCATCAAAGAAAGGCTATCTTGCTCCTGATTGGCAAACGACACTTGCCACCTCTTCCCCTAGGCTCAGGAGAAGAAAGAGTGTTTCAGAAAGGGACAGATTTTGTTTTCACTCCTGTTGGCTGCCGGCATGGGACCCAGCAAAAGCAACAACAGCAGCCGAGTCACGCAAGTGCAAACTTGCTGCTTTTTAAGCAACAAGCTGGCAGGGAAGAGATCCGCTCTTTATCATGTATTTATTTATTTATAATTTGTATAGCATCCATATCCAAATGGATCTGAGGCAGTCTGCAATAAAAACACATGTACACATGTCACAGGATACTTAAAATAAAGGTCACAGAGAGCCTAGAAAAAGGAGGAGATAGCCTGCTGTACAGTGCTCCTCTGCAGGAAAACCAGCCAGGAAGAGGAGACAGCAGGAGGACAGACAGGGGCGGGCGCTTCTCCTAGGGGGTGCTCTCCCACCGCAGTTTCTGTCCATGGCAGCCAGGAGGCAAAAATCTTTCATCTAGACGCATACCCAGAGCAAAGGCCCCAAGTCTGCAGGGAGGGCAGCGTCGGGCCTGGAGTGGAGCAGGCAAATGCTGAAGAGGACACACATGTCACTTCTATGGCCCCAGACTAGGGGAGAAGGCCACAGAGGTATGAATGATCACCCTAAAGTCAGCAAAGGGAGCTATCTGCCCCTGT
The DNA here is from genome assembly GCF_000181295.1 of Otolemur garnettii. Lineage (NCBI taxonomy): Eukaryota > Metazoa > Chordata > Mammalia > Primates > Galagidae > Otolemur > Otolemur garnettii. Next base: position 16,979,833 of record NW_003852419.1, read on the forward strand.
CCCCATAATCGCGGAGACTCCTGCATGCCAAAGCCGGCATATGTTGAACTGTAGCCTCCAGGACCTTGGCCTCAGCTCCGTCTCACTGCTGCCTTTACCGAGAGCCTCTTCTTCATGCCTGTGAAAACCCCATGGAGCCTGGTTTCCAAGTCTGCACAAAAGACCATTGACTGCCATCCAAGAAGTTCTCCCTCTGAGAATCCTAATGCAGCGGCCTCCATAGTGACCACACACAGG
>NW_003852419.1:16980532-16991807 GCF_000181295.1 Otolemur garnettii
ATAAATTAGAAGCTTCAGCCTTGGGCAAGTTCTTACTAATGTAGTTCTATTCCTGTTTGGTTGAAGGAAACAGTTCTCTCTTTTGAACTTGGCAGAGATAAGGCTACCTGCAGGGTTGGAAACATGATAGGGCAATGATATCTCTGGGAAATAAAGGATCGAGGTGCCATTGGCATAGCACAGAGGCCAGTTTGGCTACTTCTTTTCCTAACCGGGGCTTCTCCTGTGATGTAATATGAGAGTCAAATAGGAACTGATGGGGAGGGGTCAATTCAGATCAGCCCCGCCAGCTATGTGGACCATGGCTAATTCAAGCCACCCTGCCTGTCAGTGATCATGGCCAGAGAGTTCCTAAAATGGGACTTCACAAGGTCTCCATCAAGAGAGCTAGCTTTTAGACTGTGTGTGTCTGAGATTTTTCTTATTGCTCTGGCATGGAGAGCCATATATGAATCCCTAGTTCTCACAAGGAGCTAAGTGGAGAGAAGTTACAGATCTGCCAAGTTCAGGTGTCAGTGGAAATCACCCACTGAGTTTTGTCTTGTTTCCAGTAAGGATGTGCTTCCCATCCCTCATTATTCTAGATAATCAGGTGTTGACACACATATTTTCTGCTACGCTAATGGTTTCCGCTCATACTCCTGCCCACCCTTGCCACAGTTGACTTCCAATTCCTCCCCCTTGATATCTTTCTCCAGAACTCCAGTCTTTCCCCACTCCTATCCCCAGAGAGAGGCTTGTCTCCCTCCATTCTCTATCATGATCTATAGTAATAGGTTCAACAGGGCGAAAACTTGGTTCCAGCCTCCCTGATGCTTTGACTCACCCTCATAAAAAGTTATTGGTGTCAGCACTGGACTAGCAATTGCCTCTCCCCCACGCCCCTTGGCTTCTATAATTTCACTTCCCCTCCTGCACCATACAATAAACTCGAATGAGCTCTCACATTCCTGCACCAGGCATCCTCCACCACCAGGGCAAACAAGGAGAGAAAAGTAACCTTCTGCAGAAAGCCCACCCAGCCATGACGTTCTAAGCAATTGTAACCAACACACAGAAGCGCCTTGTACTTCACAGAAATGGGGACCCTTTAAAAACAGAGAAAGGAAAGAACATGATCTATGTTCAGATACGGGGTCAACCCCACCCCAACACACACACAGAAAGATGAGGGTGGGAGAAGGAAAAAAACTGAGCTAAAACAACTTTTCAATATTTTGTCCTAGGATTTGTTATGTATTTCAATATGTTACATATACATATATATGACATGTTCACACTAGAGTTAATTTCTGCAGGAACTAACCTGACAATCTGTATAATTTGGGGGGGTTGTTTGTTTATTTCAAATTAATATGTAAGTAAAAGTTTTTAGGTTACATTATTTTCACTTCAGTAAAGTTCAAGTTGTAGCTGACCTCTTCACCCAGGGGGCGTGCTGAACACCCTCACATTGTGTACCAGAGTAGGTGAGATCCTGCCAGCTGTCATCCCCCACCTGACATTCTTTAGCTCCCTACTATGTGCAAAGCCCAGATGATTCTCTTATATTACCTACAAGTGAAAATATGGGCTTAGAAGGATTTCTTTCCCTCTACCTATGTTTTCCGAATATTTCTAACAAATGTTAGAAATACCATAAAGACACACATTTGTCCTTTCTTATCTCCTTGTCCAGTGTCCTAGTTGACATTCGGTTGATTTCAGTCTAGAACACTCCCTGAGAGGGACAGATGACAGTCCCGGACTGTGGAATCATCACCGACACCCCATGTTTCCTGCATGAAGCAGGAAGACATTAGGATTGGGAGGCTGCTTGCCCTGGCAGTCCTGCTCTTTCTCTGTGGTCCTCTGTGGACTACAAGGCCCCTTGAGCACTCACCACCCACTGCCCACCTTTTCTGGAGACCACTGCAAGAAAAGGGAGAGGGCCCACAAACAGAGGGAGCAGTTCCAGGAGCGCTGGTGTCAGGGAGTGCAGGCTGACACCTGGGCAGGGCCAAGTTCCAAGAGAAGCCTTATCAGATGTGGTCCCAGGGAATTGTAAAGGGGGCCAGGAAAGTTAAATTCTAAGTTGATAAAGAATAAGAACTGAAAAGCCTCTTCACAAAATATCACTTTGTAAACTCACATGCTTACCACTTTCCTCCCTGTGTATTCCCTGTGGTGAAAGCTGAAAAAAAAAAAATCCCTTAGAACATTCATGGAGGGTTATCATGTTTTCAGAGGGGAAGCCAGGAGAGAGGAAGTCCAGGTAAATGCCTCCCTGCACAGGAAGAAGGGGAGGAGAGGTCCATCAGCACACCCACCTCGTGGACCGCTAGGAACTGCCCAAGGGCGCACAGCGGCTAATTGGGAGAGCCAGAGTATAAACATGTGTTTCCTGATTCCAATTCCAATGCCAGCTACATTAAACTCCACCCTTCTGAGTTGGCCTTTTGGCCTGCAATACATGCCTTTATTATTCTTTTCTTTACCTGGCAGCTAGATCCATCATAGAAAATCATTTTCCTTATGATACTGGCCATTTGAAATTGCAGTGGCTCCAGGGCCAGTCACTTACTGCTGAGATTCCCAGACATTTCCCGTTCCTCTGGCGGGGGTACAATCATGCATGTGGCACTGGACATCTTGTGCTTCCACAGTCAGCTTTGTGGCTGTGAGGCATTGGCAATCCCGTATTTACCATTCAATGATTACCCTGGAATTCAAGAGAATGAAAGGAACAGTGCCTACCCAAGTGATCAATTACTTACATAGATAGGAAGTCAAATCTCTTATAAATATCCTCTCCATCTACTGATGCCTCTGCCTCCAGTATTTACGGAAATCTCCAGAGCATCTGAGTTGCTCCTAGTACCTCACTCTTTCTGGCTACTCTACTAATCGCATCATTTCTCTTCTGGATGCCCTACACTAAAAAGCAGATATGTGGCAAAGCACTTTCTCCAGTCTGTGTGGCATTCTGTCCAAAGGCGACTTTTCTTGAGCCCCAGCTGGGGGACATTTGTCTACAACCATCCATCTTCTCAGGGCCCAGGTGTGAATTGGGGCTCAGGAACAGCCACCACCGGAATATAGTCTTCTGGGAGATGAGGAAGTCTTTACCCCTAGCTCTGTTGCTCCAACTTATTCTTCCTTGGATCAATGCTCTTCACCCCAGGCAGATGGCTGATGTACATAGGACACCAGATACTCTTCATTCTCTCCTACCACTTGGCCAAGGTGGCCCAGACGTGCCTACATCCCAGCAGTGGACAAGAGAAGGCTTCATGGAACACTGAGATGAAATCCCCACCACTGCTGATTATAAAGGTGGCAATTTAATTTACATAAAACAAATATAAGTGAAACAGAGCCTAGTTATTTTTCCTAGAATCAAATTACTCTGACACAACTTACAACCAATTATGATGGATCAGCATGTTGCAATATTCCAAGCCAAAGTGGCTGGCCCAAAGGAGGAATGCACACCATCCTCAGCACGCCCAGCCCCCTTTCTCCGTGACTTTATGTTCATTAGTCGCACTCCCATCCCATGGATGGAGCACTGTCTCAGCAAGACATGTGCTTTTGTCAACTCTGTGCCACTGATACTACTATTCCCAAAGCCTGGAAACAACCCAACTCCAATCTCATTTCGTGACTGTCCACGTGTTAAACACCCTTTAAGTCCAATGTCTCCCTTGGTGATGTCAGTTCACAGTCTTCATCTCACCAGCAGTAAATACAAGAGCCTCCAGTGCTCCCTGGGCACACAGAGCCTGCACTGAACGGCAGGCAACGTGTGTCATTTGGGTGGTTAAAATGCTAGAAATGAACAAATTAGATTGTTATGCGGGGCCTTTTATGTCACTTGAAGCCCAGAGTTGAATTTCATAATTTTGTATATTCTTTATTAAATTCTACTTCCACAACGAGCAGAACAAAATAAAATCTCTCACAATCTTTTTGTGAAAAAAAAATATTATATTAAGAGCATTTGAACATTTTATGCATTCATGTGTCTATCTGTGGATGCCTTCACAGGCTCAATACAATTTTTTTCAACAGAATAAATGTAGTTTATACAGGAAACATCATTTACACTTACAAACTAAGGCTTGATGCGATAATCCCAGAGTGTATAAAGCGGCATCTATCTATCTATCTGTGAGTATCTGTCTATCTCTACATCTGGAGAGAAATCTAGTAGATTCATGGCAGGAAATACTACCCACTCATGCTCTGCAATAAGAAGCAGAAATTGAATGTTCTTTAAGGTAACCAGGTTCTCCAAAAGCAAAGCAGATTCTGTGTAATTCCCATTTTCATAGAAATTTATAATGCCATATGAATCCTAGTGGTGCAATAGCCACCACCTCTTCCTTATACTTCACACTGGTGTTGCTTTTGAGTTTTTCTTTTGGGAGAGGTAAATTTGAGGGAGTAGCCACTATTTACAGTAAAAGGCTGTTATAGCATTTTTCAAGGGAACAAAATAAGAAAACTTTATAAGCGGGGGAAGTGGTAGAAGCAAGAATCAGTGTACCTTGGGGAGCTGCTCAAGGGCTTTTGGAATTGAATAACATCCTTAGGGGGTAAAAAACTAGATGTGAGATGATAGTAATGATATATTCTTATATCTTTTTGACTAAAAGAATAAAGGTAGTCAAATGGACTCTGATTTCCTTTGGGGAATACATGGTCATCCATACGTATTTACTGAACTCTGATATCATTCTTGTTCTGGTCATGCTGCTCTGAATCCCACACCCTCTGCACTGAGTCCCAGGATCTATCCCCAGGGTTCCCCTGTCTCTGAGTACTGCCTTGCTCCTAATCATCCATGTTCTCAGGGGTGGACTCAGTCAGAGTCACCTGTTCCGTCACGTCACTTTCTTCGATTATCCGACAATATTTATTGAGGGCTTCCCATGAACAAAGCAGAATGGAGATCTAAAGATGTCTGCAACATGTCAAGAGTTTATGAGCAAACTAGGATGATCCTATACTACAGAACAGAAGTTACTAAGTAGACCCAAAAAGACAGCCAGACTGGATTAAAGAGAGAGAGCAGGAGAGGTAAGGAGAAAGGAGGGGGAGATTGGCTATTAATCAAAAAAAAAATCACTTAACCTGAGGTCCATCTTAGCAGGGTGACCAGTGGATTCCTGGAGAAGGAAGAGAGGTTGCACTGGCAGGAAGAGCCCTGAGTGGCCGGTGGCCCTGCCTGACGGTCTGACATTCCAGCTCCAGCAGCAGTTCCCAAACTATGGTTTGCAGTACATGACATGGGTGTCACGAAGGTGTCAGTAAGAAGAACTGGAAGGGGAGGGAAATTGCAAATAAGTAAGAATAAAAGTGCCTGGATTAACCAGATTCTCAAGGCAGGATGGTCATGATCTCTTAATACATTAATTTTCATCATAAACCTTTAAAGACAGTGGTGTAGAAAATAATACTTTGTAAACTTATATTATAGAAAAGTTGTTTTGTTAGTTTTTTTGTCTTGGGTAATGAATCACTTCACAAAAGTAGTGTTTAAGGAGCCACACTGCGAGGGATGGCGCTGTTTCATATTAAATAACACCGGGACTGACCAAGTAGAAAAGCTGTTCCTCTTGGACCTTTTTTACAATCCAAAGGAATCACGTCTTGGATCAGCTGTGAGTTCAAGCTCTTCTTTGCCTCCCTATGTGATCTTTGCTTTCTGTGTAAAACAGCAAGGCCTTGTTTTGGCTGACCAATAAGGGAGCAGGAGGGATGCATTTTTGACGTACATAACATTTGGGGGCCTTCACGGGGCACTGCTTGCTAGGCAACCTCTTGGGGTCAGGCAGGCGTGGCTGCCCCTAAGCATTCATACAGCTGGTTTGAATCCCCAACACCCTCCAAATAATAATAAAATCCGCCGCAGATTAGTTCTTTTAATTCAAGGTGCTATCACACTGAAACGCTGCACAATTCCTGCGCTGCCTCTAAATTAAGTGACTGGAGGCAATTTTCATTCTATTTAACATTTTGTCTTTTCTACCAATAGCACAGGACATCCCTCCCTGCTCCATTACCATGGATGGTGTCAGTTTTTGACTTTGATTTCCAAGTCTGCTTTTTAAGGCATCCTGTTCACGCAAGTGGACTCCAGGCCCTCGGAACTAGGTCAGGCATTTGCTGGAGGTCATTACAAGGCTACAAAATAGAGCATGCTTAATTCTGTTATTTCTGAAGATTTTCTTCTTCTCTCTCATGTGCATAGAAGACAATCAGTACTTAATTAAATTTTGGAACTGTTCCTGAAAATTTCAGACTGTCAAAGATGCATGTGACCTCCTTTCACCCAAGCCACCCAAGAGAGGTTTAAACAAAAGCACGTAAAAAGGAGCAAAGTGGGTTTGTCAGCCGAAGACTTGAGAAAGTATATCAACTGTTGCACTTCTATTTTAAACAGCAATACTTAAGATGTCGCAGCAAGAAAACCCCAGTACACAGAAGGCAGAGAAGGAAGTGACCTAGTCATGAGTTCAATGTTTTCATTTTAGGTAGACGTTGAGTGACTTAACCAAGATGCACGTGATCGCCCAATAAACACTCAGGTTAGTAGCCAGTTAGCAGGAGCATTAACTGCATTAGGTAGTGAGCAGACTCTGTGGTGTCCAGATAGCACCCTTCACCTCTAACGCACTCAGTTGCCCAACTGCCTGGGTGCGTGGTGAGTGACAGTTGAGAATTCCTTCTCGGAGTCTTTACGGAAAGACAATCACCTCCTCAAGATCAGGCCCCTTTCCAGGCTGTCAAAGAGGCGTATGACCTCCTTCTCAATGCAAGCTATAAAAAGCCTTTTCTTTGCCCCAAATGGGATGCAATTCTGCAGGCCATCACAGCAAAAGTCCCAGGCCTTTGTTCTGACTGCACTACAGTCCTGCTGCTGTTTTGGTCAAACCCTGCCCACTGTAGCCTTCTCAGGTCCTGTTTCTGAGAGCATTCTCCAGTCAGCTTCCAAAGTTTCCTGCTAATCTCCATCTCAGAGCCTGCTTCCCACATAACCTAACCCGCAACAGAATCCAGTGCCCCAGGCTTCCTTTGCTCATCCCAGTCCAGAGTTCTAGGAATCCTATAACACACAGTTGGATGTGCATTTAAATTATTTGTTGTTAGTTTCTTGCTTATGGAATTTTAGAGGGAAGACAGAATATCCTGTGGACAATTAGATGTTAAGAAGCAATTTCTTAGCCAGAGCTATCAGTTCAATGAAATTCTTTCTCTCCCTTTTGTGATGTTCTTCTCATATACAAAAATATAAAATTAATAAAAGGAATAGAAGATAATGTCTGATGATGGAAAGTTTCTTTCCAGTGAGTAGGAAGGCATTTATCAAAGCTAGATGCATCAACAATCAACCCTGATTGCAGCCACCTTATTAATGAAGGGGAGGGATAATTTTTAATCTGCACAGAATCTCTTATCAATCGATTTCATGTGATGTAGCACGGGTTTTATTCAACAAGACTTATGAGCTGTTTCCGTGCCTGCAGAGACCCAATATTTTTATTGTGTGGTGTGCTCCTGACTCTGCCCACTTCATCTCTGCATTAAAACATGTTCTTGGCAGACACTGACCAATGTTGCTTCATTTTATCCTGACATTGTTACCCTGTCTCCACAGACTCACACCGGCTATGTTATTAGGTTGTGAAAGGATGTGAATTTGTCACATTAAGCAATGGAAGAATTAGCACCACATGTAAAATGTTATGAAAAGCTTCCTTCTGTGTCTGCCAAGCAAGGCAACTGGAAGAATGGAAGGGAAAGGAGTCAAAAGCTAAGAATTCCAGGGACCAGGACCGTGGCACTGGTTTGCATGGGATCATTGTGGAAACCAGCCCAGGGATGAGTTTATCCATTTTAGAGCCGAGATACACTGTACAAAAGAACAAACAACTAAACAGAGCGTACCCTTCTGGTGGAAAGAGGCACTGAAGAAATTCTAACATACATCCCAAGGATGCTGCTGGAAACACAATCAGATCATGGCCGTTACAAGTTTGGAAGAAATGGTTTTCCCATGCTCTGAAAAAGTGATGGATTGCCTTCCTCCACAGAGGAAGTATATATTTCTGCATGATATAGCTGAATCAAGGAGGTAATTTACAAATGAAGCCCCTCTTCCTTTGAAGTTTTCTTAATTTTTTTTTTTGAGAGATGGGGTCTTTCTACGTGGTGCAGGCTGGAGGGTTGTGGCTATTCACAGCCACCTTCATAATGCGCTACAGTTAAAACTCCTGACTTGAGTGATTCTCTTACCTCCGCCTCTCAAATAGCTGGTACTATAGGCATGTGGCTATAAAGCATCTGGCTTTAAAATTGTTTCTTCGTGTACCATTTTGGGTAAATTTGGGTGTTTTTTATTAAAAAAAACACATAGATTTAGTTAGATTGTCAAGCAAAAGTTAAGCACCCAGAATAATAATCTTGCTTGCACACACCAATCCCATTTCTCTCTCCAAAGGTAACCACAATTAGCAGTTTATTTCACATCCATCAAGAATTTTCTCTATGTGTTTATACATTATACACGGGTTTAATTTTTGTTTTCTTATAACATAAATAAGAATCATACTATAGGGTTATTCTGCATTTTCTTTTAACAAAACAATGCTTCAGTGATCTTTACAAGTCTTGGTATCTCCCACTGGTAGACGTTTCATGTGGTTTTACCTTTTATTTATAACCAGCTGTACTGAAATGAACATTCTTTCTCTTTGTTTCTTTATACAGGCTAGTAAGCAATTTTTTTTCCTAAAGCATACATTTAAAAGTGGAATTGCTGGAGTAAAAGGTTCACACATATTACATTGATATTACATTTTAATAGCCATCACCAAATGTTCATGCCAAAAGTTTATGTCAATTTAACAGAGGCTAATTTTATTAAATCTCCCCCAGAATACTTAGATTATTATATTAGTTTGCCCTTTTAATCTGCTAATACAGTAAAGTTCTATATTTCCAAATATTGTGTAACCTTGAATTTTCAGAATAACCTTAGTAAGTGATAAAATATTATTTTGAAGTACTTCTGAGTTTGAATAATTTTATTTTGCTGTATCATTTAGATAAATGGTAGAAAGCTCTAAGCTTTATTTTGACTATGATTACAATTTAGCAAAATTATTTAGGTAGCTTTCCATCATGTCTAGCGCTCTGAAATAGTTCATAAAACCTATGAAATTGTTCCTTAAAATGTTGGTAGCATACACTTTAAAACTCTCTGAATCAATGTTTTTTATAGAACCAGAACTTTGACATATTTTCCATTTATTTTTGTTATTGTTGATCTGTTACAATTTTCTAATTTTTGTTTGGTAAATTTTATTTGGTCAATTCTAGAAAAATTATTCCATTTAAATTTATGAATTTGTTGAAACAATATTACACATTTATTTTCTGCAATTTTTTAAAATATTTTTTTTTATTTGATTGTGGTAAGAACACAATATGAGATTACTCTCTTCATAGACGTTTAAATGTGCAATAAGCACATTATTGCTAACTATAGATCCAAAGCTGTATAGCAGCTCTCTAAACCTTACTCATCTTGTTTCACTGAAATTTATGTCTATTGATCAGGAAATCTCCATTTTCTCCTTCCTCCCAGCCTTTGGAAACCACCATTCATTCTACTCCTTGATTCTGTAAATTTGATGTTTCAGGTTCCTCGTGTAAGTAGGATCCTGCATGACTGGTCTTTCTGTGACTGGCTTATTTCACTTAGCATGACGTCCTCAGGGTTCAGCTGTGTTTCTTCATCACATCTGTCAATTAATTATTTATGAAGTATATGAGAAAATATAATTATTTGGTTTTTAATTTCTAAATGAAGAGAATTATTTTAGCCATTCCTGAATTGGTTAAGTTCTAATTTTATTTTTCAGTGTTCAGGGAGTTTAGAGTAGTGATTTCTATGATTTAAAATGTATTGACATTTTCCTATAGATCACAATGTTATTAAATTTTAAAGATGTTTTATTGGTATCTAAAAAGAATATACATCTTATGTTTATTGAATATCATTATACACATCTAGTACATTCATACTTAATAGGAGTATAATTATATGTCTATATGAAGATTTATAATCAAGCTTCTTAATTATGTCATTTAAATCTCTATAGCTTTACTTAATTTTTATTCATTCAATTTGTTTGATTTTGGAAAGAGGGCATGTTAAAGTTTTCCTCTCTGATTAGATGAAAAAATTCGAACAGCGTAAGTGCAGAAATTCTAAAACCTTCTGAGAAGGCAAGCAGGAGACTAGAAGAAATTGATGTACAAAGAGTTGAGAAGCAAATTGTTATCAGACTTCTCATTGACCACACCGATAATAGAGGACAATGGGACAGCGTCCTCAAGATTTCCAAGGGTGTTGAGTCAAAGCCACATTCAAATGTGATGGCAAAATAGACTTCAGGTAGTCTGGAATCTGTTTTGGAGGACTGACACAGGTCTGCAGTCAATGAAGCAGAACAGTACACAGAGAAAAGAGGACAATCAGAGGTATGAGAAATGATGTTTCTTATATTCTCACTGCATTTCTAAAAGTTTGTGCTTAATATACATTTAAAGATATATTTTTAGATGTACAAAACTCCATTTATCACTTTGCTGAATTATATATCTTTAATGTACATTCAATAGTCTTCTTTGTTGCATCTAATTCATTTGTTTTAAATTTGATTTTGTCTGATATTGAGGTTGAGATATTTTCTTTTGTAATTGGTGTGTGGCTGATATGTATTTTTCATCCTTTTATACTTAGTTTTTTTGCATTATTTGGTCTTAGATATGTTTATTTAAACAACATCTACCTGGGTTATTATCATTGCCATCACCATTATCATCGTTATGATTATCAATATTCAACTTAGGAACATAGAAGCAATTTTAAAAGGTAAATTCGCTCATTGGTGGGTGATGCAATTACTGACATTTTGAGATAAAGTCTTTCTAATATATTTATATTTCAATAAACTATGTAGTCTTATCATTTTTTACAGCATAAATTTTATTTTTTTTTTGCATTCTTTATTATTATTAAATCATAGCTGTGTACATTAAGCAATCATGGGGTACAGTGTGCTGGTTTTATATAGAATTTGAAATATTTTCACCAAACTGGTTAACATAGCCTTCATGGCATTTTCTTAGTTATGGTGTTAAGACATTTATATTCTACATTTAGAAAGATTCACATGTACCCTTGTAATATGGATCATAGATGTGGTCCCACCAGTCA
>NW_003852419.1:16992382-17043552 GCF_000181295.1 Otolemur garnettii
TGATATCTCAAAGTAGTTTTGATTTGCATTTCTCTGATGATTAAGGATGGTGAGCATTTTTTCATATATCTGTAGGCCATTTTGTTTTTTGTTTTACTTTGCTTTGCCTTTTGTTTAAATGATAGATAACATTTTCTTGGTTTATTTTTAAAATTTACACTAAAGGTTTCAAAGTTATAAATACTAATTTCCAATTGTTGTGATGAAACATTTTAGCTACATTTTAAAATTTGTATTTATCTACACATATCTAGAGTTAGTAATCACCATTAATATCCTCCAACCCACCAGGAAACATCTTACCAGGATTTTACTTTCTTCATGTTATTTTGGAAACCATCCTGCTCTACAGTTCTTCACCTCATGGTCCAGGTATTGTGTGATCTTATCATTTGTCAGTAAATGAGTCACCAAGCACTGAGATGTAAATGTATATTATACTCGATTCCTATCTAAATATTACTTCTCATATCCCTAATGTCCTCTTCCTCTACATATTGCTCTGTTTTCTTGACTACATACTTGTGTCATCTTTCCAATTAGGTCTGCAAGTTACCTGAAAAACCTATATTTTGCCACCCCACTTGACTGTGGCTTTGACTTGAGACCCTTTACCAGGGGTGTCCAACCACAAACCCTCAGGCCACATGCTGATTTTCTGAGGACATTTTTGCTTAAATGTAGTGTTGGAAGTCATGAAAAGGAAGCACAAAATCTTTCTACTAGTCAGCTTTCTTTTAGCATTTATGTATTTAATGGATGGCCCAAGACAATTCTTGTTCTTTCAGTGTGCACAGAGGAAAAAAAGTTGGACCCCCCTCGAAGCTATCATTCCATTGTTCTCTATCATCAGAGAAGTCTGATGACAATCTGCTTCTCATCTCTTTATACATAGGTTTATTCTAGTTTCCTGCTTGCCTTCCCAGAAGAGCTTCGAATTTCTACATCTATACTTCTGGAATGTTAAAAATGTATTCCTAGGCTTTGTCTATATGTGAGTCTTAAGTCATTAATTCTGCTTGGCACTTGATGAAGCTTTTCAAAATGAAAACATTCTTTTTTCAACTCAGAAAAATTTGGGTTTTTAAAAAAAATTTTCCCCTGATTTCTCTTTCCGTAACTGCTATGATTATATGTTGAACTTCTTGAATTTATTCTCCATTACTTTTACTTCCCTCTCATTTTTCACTCTTCATTTTTTTGCTTCTTGTCCTAAAAGACATATGCAGATTTATCCTCCCTTAATTCAATTATTTCTGGTCCTTTTGTCCTCTCAGTTTTGTCCTTTATAATTTAAGAAGTTATATTCTTAATTTCCAGGAACCCTTTCTATTATCTGATTGTTTATTTTTCATAACAGCTTATTTTTATATTGTGGATGCAAAGTCCTCTCAAATCATTCTGAAGGTATTAGGGAGTAGATTTAACACTGTCTTTTCTTTCATGAATTATCTGGGGTCAATTGTTCTTTTATTTTTTCCCCTGTAGTTATTCATTTAATTTTGTAAAAATACATCAAGGGATTATTGATTTGGGGGATGTTATTGATTCATAGAAGCAGGTTATTTCTCTTATATGGAAGAGCTGGCTGTGGGTTCTAAGTATGTGAGCATAGTTGTAGGCAAAATACACCTCTCATTTTGATACAAGTGTTTTTCAAAAGGAGGTCTATGGAGCACCCACTTGAAAATCAGCCTTAGTGATGGTAACAATGCACATTCCTGAATTCTACTCCAGACTTTCTCCATCAGAATCTCTAAGCATAGGGTCTTGCCATCTGTATTATTTACCAATATAGTAGCTTTTCCTGATCTACAATAAAGTCTGAAATGCACAGAATTAACAGCTAAATAATAGATAGCCATGGGAGTTTATATGATCCTAAATAAATGCACAGACACCAAACCCAAGAGAAATACTAGGTAATCATTGGTATAATCCAGAATATTAACACACACACACACACACACACACACATATGTACACATACATCTATATATACACAAACTCAGATTACAATTCAAACAAAATTTTAGAATGCTGAAAATTGTTGCAGAGAACATATGCACAGGTAATAAATTTAATCCTTATAACTACCATGAGGTATTTTTAACTTTTGTTTTATAAATGGGAAAGCTGAGCCACAAAGAATTATACTGGCTTAGGATTACACAGCCAGTAAGTGTAGATGTGGGTGTCACGTCTACTGTGGTAGGCTGAATAATGCCACCCCCAAAGATATCCATCCACATCCTAATCCCTGGAAAGTTTGAATTTTATCTTATATAGCAAAATAGACTTTGCAGCTATGCTTAAGGATCTTGAGATGAGGCTATTACCCTAAAGGATCCTAACTGGTAAACACAAGTATTCTTAGAAGACAGAGGCAGAAAGAAAATTTACTATTCATGAGAAGGCAGCAATGTGATGACTGAAGCAAGATGCTACACTCTGGCTTTGAAGATAAAGGAAGAGACCACAAGCCAAGGACTGGAAGAAATGCACCTTTAGACACCTGTGGGAGGCAGATAGGCTGATCTCTCTGTGGGGCACCTTGTCTCAATCCAGGGCAAAGCAGGAAGATTGGCTGTCCCTGAGGGCCATCAAGACTATGGAAGGAAGATGAAAGGAGCCCAGAGGCACCCCAGACAGAGTAAAGTATTAAGATCATTGTTGGTGGAGAATCAGTAGGAAGGTGGGGCTGAGCCATTTAAACTTCTAATGGGCAGTTAGATTGGGGAGGCTGGCTTGCTTGCCCTGCAGGGATGAAACTTCTTTTCCCTTCCACTTTCTAAATGTGTTATTGGTGGTTGTTGACAACTCACTACCCTATGTTCCCAATTAACCAGCCAAGTTTTCTTTTTACCCCATCTTCCTGAGGACTTGAGATTCTTTTAATCCTACTTTGAATTTTGACACCTTTGCATCTTTACCTGAATGGCTTGTCTTAGAGATCAATAAAAGGGTTCTGAAAAGTCAGAGAGCTGCTGCATTGTCTCAATCTGCCACATGGTGTGTGAGCCAATGTATGTCTCTCCAGGCTACTCAGACTTTATACATTAAGTTGGTATAAGGTCTCCTTATTTCCCCAGCATCTTCTCCCCTGTTGACCCCTGACCCAGATCAGGGTCCACAGGAAACCCCAACAGACATCAGAAAAGGCAAGGAAATAGAGAGTATTCCCTAGAGCCTGCCGGATCAACATGGCCCTGCCTATGCCTTAATTTTGGACCAGTGAAACAGATTTTGGATTTCTAAAACCTTCAGAAATGTAAGAAAATAAATATGTATTGTTTTAAACCATGAAGTTAGTGGTAATTTGTAATAGAAAAAAATAAACAAATAAACGAAAACACTAAGACTGTTCACAAATATTGCCCTTCTCTTCTAAAGCCCACAGTAAGGATATGCTTCTCTACCTCACTTTGAGGTTATAATGACCAAGTGACTTGCTCTGGCTAATAAAAGCCCAAGAAGAAGAGGAAAGGGCAGCGGGAGGGGAGGAGAAGGCAGAGGGTGGGTGGAGGGAGGGTAATCAGTGGGACCACACCTACGGTGCATCTTACAAGGGTACATGTGAAATTTACTAAGTGTAGAATATAAATGTCTTAACACAATAACTAAGAAAATCCCGTGAAGGCTATGTTAACCAGTTTGATGAAAATATTTCAAATTGTATATAAAACCAGCACATTGTACCCCATGATTGCATTAATGTACACAGCTATGATTTAATTTAAAAAAAAAAACAAAACAAAACATGAGCAGAAGTGAAGTGTTAGCTCTGAGTTGAAGTTTTGAGAGTCAGTGCACAATTCACATACTCAAGCATGTGTCAAGAGGGTGCTTCCGTCAGCGTTGGCCCCTAAGTGACAGTGATAAACAAACACCCCTGGCAATCTATAGTGAACAACTAACAGAACAAAAAGTCAACCTTTGTTGTGTTAAGCCACAGACATTTTGGAATCATTTTTTTTACTGAAGCATAACCTAGCCTATCCTGACATATACAGATTACAAATTCTACCCTCAATCCACAGAACCAAAACATTGCCTCTGAGTGCATCATACCACTGTCCCCAGTCTCCCAACATGTTCTGAATGTTTTAATGTCACTTTGATCTGAATCCCGTAGAATTCTGAAGAGACTATGGTACATACTATAAAATTTCTAACTAAATAGTTGAGGTGGGTATTCTCAGGAAAATTAAAACTGAATTCCATCTTCCTTTTTTTTTTTTTTTTAAGAGTCTCAATTTCTTGCCCCTGATAGAGTGCTGTGGCATCATAGCTCACAGAAACCTCAAACCATTGGGCTCAAACAATCTTCTTGTCTCAGCCTCCCAAGTAGCTGGGACAACAGCTACCTACCACAATGCTCTGCTGTTTTCTAGAGGCAGGGTCTTACTCTTGCTCAGGCTGGTTTCAAACTCATGAGCTCAGGCAATCCACGCATATCAGCTTCCCCCCAGTCCTCATCTTCCTTCTTATATTTTCAAGTCCTAGCATTCTCTCTTGCTTTGAAGATGGTTTTGTTTGCTATCATTGTAGGAAGACTTCTCTTTCCCTGTGCAATGCCATCATTGTTCTTGTGCTGACATCAAAGGATAAGGAAGTCAAAAGCATCTAGACCTTAGCATCAAGGTCACATTCACTATCCAACCACGGACTGATTTGTATGGGCTACCACTTTATCTTCACTCAGACATCTCCTGAAACTGAGAGTTAACATTATTACCTGCTAACTTCCCTTATCCAGATTATATCTGCTTTTCTCCTGGATGTCTCAAAGACGAGGCTATCCTGGCACCCCCATCCATTATTCCAACCCTTGCCTCCAGCCCTAAGTGTATAGTAGAACATCTCCAGTGATTTGATTTTTTTAGAAAGAATGAGAGAGTAATACTCGAAGATGAGACTGCTACAGCTAACCTATATAAATATTGCAACCCAGACCTGCAGTGAAAGGTATAATCTCCAAATGAACCTGCTTTTACACAGAGCTATGATACTCTTGTGTGGGGCTGTACTGTGCCATGTGATGTGAAGATTTGTCTCTCCTGTAGCTATGATCTCATTGGGCCTTAGGATGCAATGGAAATGTCAAAAACAAGAAGCAACATGTTAGCATAACCGGCTTCAAATTAAAACCCTGACTTTATTGGCGAAGAGATTTGCTAAAAGCTATTATTTGAATATCTGCAGATAGTTTGGATCTGTGAATAATTGCTATCTGTACATCTCAAATTCCTTACAGTTTTCTGTTAGACATATCTGCACAAAGCTATAAATAGTGAAGCAATGTCGCTCACTGTATAATACAGTCTCTCTGCTTTTACAACTCATCATGAACTTCTATGTAATTTATTTTTTATTGAAGAATTCCAATTAATGGCTTCCTGGTGATTTTAAAGCCTCAAATTATCAGTCTCTGAAAACAAAGCAGAGAACATAATTATCATAAACTGAGAATTTTTCATTTTGAAGCTTATCTGTTTGTGCTAAGTATCTTGTCTGTAAGTAATTAGTGCCTTTATTTTTTTTCAGTAAAAATAATGACCATTCTATGCTACACATCCAAATTTTGTTAACTGCTAGATGCACTCTATGTATTATATTTGAAAATAGACCACCTTGGACTAGTTTTAAAGTATTTCATCAAATGATAATAGCAACAACAAAATACATCTGTTTGTCAGAATAAATTATGTGGCATGTATTTAAAAAAAACCTATTATATCTTTTTGCTTTCTTTCTAAGAATAAAAGCCTCAGAAAAATATGTACTTGCCATTTACTACCAGGGCTGCATAACAAAAAAAGACCCATTTCATCTTCCATTTATAATTCCTAACTGCTAATCAAATTGATCAGCCAATAGCTTGGTTGTAGAAGGTCTTTCATAGGCCCGTTTTAAAATGTTTTGCTACAGATAAAATAAAATTCAATGAAATTAAACCAATTCAAATTACAATGTGGAGCAAGCATTCCTTTAGGTGTGCAGAAAACTCAAGCTTCTCTGACAAAAAAATATGTATCTATATGTGTGTGTCTGTGAATGTATGTGTGTGTGTGTATGTGTGTGTCTATATGTATATATTCGGATGGAGCAGAAATGGCTTCGAGGAACTAAAAGAAATGTGGGTTCTTTCAGGTCAAATACTGTCCAACAGCAATTCTCACCTAAGGTGAGGAAGTTGACTTCATTTACTACTAGGACCAATTTTCTTCCTCTTAAAAAAAATAATCTTTTTTCAAGTAACAAAACGGACACATGCTCCTTAAAAACTTTTAAAAATATAGAAATATATGACCTAAAGTGTTGTGTAAGGAATCTTTTATGTTTGGGGGCAAAATGTCATTTACACATTTTAATTATTTGGACATGTCCTTTTAGTGAAAAAAGAAACACACACATAATGTGAGCATGTGCCACATATATGTGTGTGTGTGCCACTATGTGTGTTGTATATAAGGGAGAGAAAAAGAGACAGAAATTTTGTAAAAGGATGAAATAGGTAGAGTTATGTCTTGCTTGTTACACCTATTGGTCTGAGGTTACCCCCACACAGAAAAGATTCCTTCAGAACTAGATTTTACCTGGCTCCACAGTCATCACACAGCTGCCTGAGCTCTCATTTCACTTTCTCCTTATGTTGGACACGACGCCATTTCTGAATTCTTTTTCTTTTGTAAATAATAGTAAAACAAACATCTCTAAGTATATGTCTGATTATTTTCTCAGAGTGAAATCTTGAAAGATTACTCTCAAGTCGTGGGTGTAAAACTTTTTAAGCTCTATGTTCAGTACATGTTACAAAACCGCTGTGTGAAAAGCCGTTCCAGTTCACAGCCCATCACGGGGTCAGTAAGCCCTTCTCACCCCCGGTGACCGTGGTGAGGAATACAACACCATGGCTTAAGTCTACACTAACTTATAAGAAAATAGGGGTTTTTGTCACTTATATTTGCATATTTTTGATAGGTTGTACAGTTAAGTACACTTGATATACATAGATATGGAATATATATTTGCTTAGGAGATTTTCATATAATAAATATGCCTTTTGTCTTACATGATTTTTGTAAAGATTTTACCTCAAAATGTCATTTGCCTTTTGATTTGTTTATATTGTTGCCATAAATATTTGAATTCTTATGTAGTCCAGGTTTTTTTTTTTTTATTTCTATGCTTGTTTTCATACTTACAAAAATCCTTTACTATTAAAGGTATGCTACATAACTGCTTATATGTTCTGTAATGGCTTTATACTTTTAAATATTTCTGTTTAAAATATCAATAAATGTATTTTAGTGTAAAGGAAGAGGTAATGGTATAAATTTGTATTTCCAAATTGTAGAGCAGTTTTCCAAATACCATTTAGTAATCAGTGATTTCCTTCTTTAGAGATATGTGATATTACCTGTGTTATATTCTAAATTCCCATAGATATGAGTCTAGTTCCCAGACATCTACTTAACACCATGACCTAACTGCGGCATGGTTTTTTTATTTGTTTGTTTGTTTAGTTTACTACTAGATGTTATAGCTTGAATAACGTCCATTTATTTACTCTTTCCTCACACAATATATTGTATATTTTGGACTATAGTTGGGTTTTTTACTTTCCCCAAAGAAACTTTATAAGCATTTTGACATATTAAATAAGATAATCTCCTTTTAGAAAAGGCACCAACTTTATAAAAATAATTTAGGAATACTGTCATTTTTATAATAATCAGCCTACCTATCCGTGAACAAGTTAGAGCTTTACATTAATTATTTAATGCCTCTTAGTAAATTTTTATGATTTCATTCATACAGTTTCTGCCTTCATCTTATTCTCCTTTGAGTTTCCAGTGTCCAGCAAATTCCTAGCCTAAAATTCCTAAAACTCACACAATAGGCGGCACCCACAGCTCAGTGGTTAGGGTGCCAGTCATATACACCAAGGCTGGCAGGTTCGAACCCAGCCCTGGTCAGCTAGACAACAATGACAACCACAACCAAAAAGTAGCCGGGCATTGTGGCGGGCTCCTATAGTTCCAGCTGCTTGAGTCCCAGCTGCTTGGGAGGCTGAGGCATGAGAATCACTTAAACCGAAGAGTTTGAGGTTGCTGTGAGCTGTGATGCCACGGCACTCTACCCAGGGCAACAGCTTGAGACTCTGCCTCAAAAAAACCCTCCCACAGTAGTTTTTGGTTGACTAAAGTGACTGATCTGTAGGTTCAAGCTCTTACTCTACCTTGCGTTTGCTCTGTGATCACAAGTGTGCATCACGTCTCATACTCTCAGTTTCCTCACCTCTAAAATAGTGCAAATATATCAGCCCAATAGAAGTTGGAGAATTAGCTGCGATTAATTTATAAACTTAACACATGAATTTACCTATATTAAGGCCTGATAACTATTGATGAATGCCATCATTGTCTGGGAGATGTGTCCAAGGAAAGATCAATAGAGCATGTAATCAGAGATGAAAGCAAAGGAAAACTAAAGAACCGATTATAACTCCAAAGTTTCAAAGCTGCTTAAAATAGAAAATTTTAAAATAATAACAATTGATTGCAACTGTGAAGTACCTAGTATTTTTTGGAGTCTCCAAGAACCAGAACCTGACTTAGAAGCAAGTCCAGTATACCTAGGGGATGGCGGTAGCATCTGGAAAGAGTTTGATATTACCTGATGGAGCCCAAGATGGTCCCCAAGCCAGAGAGGAAGCTTTCTCCTACAAACACCGATAGTAACAACCCTAAAGCACATGGAAGACACACAGAAGTGTGTCTGGAAGAGGGGAATACATTAGGCTCATCGTTGGCTCCTACAGGGATTATCTTTACTCCATAAATGAAATGAGGAATTAGAGAAATTATCCAAATAATTTAAATTCTCTTTCAAAAACAGCCCGCTACTTGGCCGGCAAGGATTCGAATATAGTACTTAGATATTTGAGCCCTGGCGGCCAAGTTGTATAATAGTTTCCATTCTCTACTTCAATGTTCACAGAGACCCAGCCAAAGTGCCTTAAAAAAGCTAAGGACTAACTTTAGCCACTGGCCCTGCTTTCAATAAAGCCTTATTTTAATAGAAACATTGTGTCTCTCTTCCAAGTCCCACCTTTTTTAGGCAGCCTGCCAGCTGAAGGCAAAAAGAAATTCTAGCACATTGTCCCCAAATTCCAGGCAGATCACAAAAATAAACTGTCCCAGAATGTACTCCTTTTATGAAAAATTGCTTATTCAAGGCTTGCTTTTCTTGTTTGCCTTCCTTCTTCCCTTTCCAAATACTTTTTCTTCTAACATCATGCTGTAAAGTTGCCATCTGTCTCAAACATATACATACACAAAAGGGAAATCCACTTACAATGAAACAGGAAAGAAGAAAAATAAGTTGGTTACAAGTGGATTTTCTCAAGTATATGACTCTTTCCACTCAGTGGTCAAATTCTGGACTAACCTCCCAGACAGCCATGCCCTAGTTTGGCCATAGAGACAGAAGTAAAAATAAATACATAACTTCTTTTAAAAATTTACCTTTTCACACTATTCCCAAGGGAACACTTGATTTTTATAATTCTGTGCTACTGGGACGGTCAGGAATTACATCTTACGTAGTATGCCTAACAAAACTGAAACCCAGAAAAACAGATCACTGCTAAAGACCATGCGTTAACTGAGAATTTCAAAGCGTGTAACTGAGTCACAATCAACCTGGAACACTTGTTAAAAATGCATCTCTTTAGAGCATAAATTAGATTTTAGCATTGCCCAGTAACAGCCACTCAGTAGCTGCTCATCAGAATCCAAAGGCAATCCACACTCAGGTTGGACAAGTCCTGGTCACAGACTGCAGGACACGTGCATGACCTCAGACCACGTGGCTGTCGTTCTTCCCTCATCCACTATCTCTGCCCACTCCACTCCCCTTGGTGGCCCAGAGTCATACCAAGGGTACTGTCAGGTTTCTCCTCCCTACTTACATCTCCAAGTAGCCTTTCCTGTCTATAGGAGAGAGTACAGTTCCACACAACCATGTATTCATTTATCTAGACATTATTTTCTATGTTTTATCAGACCCTGAAAATAGCTTATTTATTTATGATATGCTTATTGGCTATTTCCCCTGTACCCTCAAACACGTAAACACACACACGTTTCACTCACAGCTTCATGAAGGCAATTTTACACAACACAGACGCTCCTAGCGCTGAGAACAGTGTGAATCATGAAGCAACACTCGGTACCTACTGTCCAAGAAATGCTCAAATACATCTCACATCTATGGAGCGCCTATCTAGAGAACCTGGGATCTGCATTTTATGAAGTCCTCTCGACCTGCAGTGTACCCCACTCCCCCCGTAGCAGGAACTGAGAGGTGTGCAAGGCAGAAGCTTCATCTGTATTTACACTTTATTTACAGCTGCTCCCCATCACACTCATCACCACCTGCGCTCCACTCCTGTCAGATCCTTCCCCCTACCCTCCCCCACCTCCCACCCAATGGAAAAATTTTTTTCTATGAAACTAGTCCCTGGTGGTACCAAAAAGGTTGGGGAACCGCTGCCGATGACATCAAAACTCCAGATAAGGAATGGTTCAGCCAGCCCCAGAATAGATATCCCTAACTCCTCATGCCACATTCTGTGCTGTGCCAAGTTATAGATTTTAAATGGTCTATTTCAAATGACTGTTTTAGCAGGAGAGTTGTTCGCAGATTCACACTGGGCTTGAACTGTAGGGGCAGACTACATGGTATTTCCAACTGCCTTTCTAGAATTTAATATTTCAGTCTCTTGTGTGGTTCTGGGCTCCAATGGGAGGCTCAGAAGTATTTGTGCAGATGGAGAGAGAGAACATTCTACAAGGAGCTGGGTTCTATTCATAGTGGACTCACTGGTTGTGGAATCTGGGGCAATTTAATTAACTTTTCTGGGTCTCATTCTTCTCCTCTGCAAAGTGAGGGTATAAAGTTAGAATATTTCTGCAGTCCCTTTGCCCTAAAAGTTTTGGACGCCAAAGTCATTTCAATTACCCAAAAGAGCCCTTGGGTTTATCTTCAGTATTTTGGAAGGAGCTCTGAACAGCCCAGCACTGGTGCCACTGGGCCTGGCCCAACCACAGCCATCCAACAACTGTGGAAGGCTTAGTATCTGGCCTTGAAACAGGGAGTCAAGGACATAGCCCATTCACACTGAAAAGCAAAATACATTTGTGCCGGGTCCATCTGATTCCACTCACAAGTCAGGAAGGGAGGTTTTGATAGAGCACCTGGCAGGATAATCAATTGTTCTGTTTGTTGGAAAATTCTAACATCTGTTAATGACCCAAATAAAACGTTCTGCTGCTCTTCCTTCATCTGACATACACATAACAGTCTGCAGAAACCCACCACAAGTAATCCCCAGTTGCTCCTCTGAGGAACTCTAATGCCAGAAAGTCAAGCTTCATGTTTTAACTTCAAAATAAGGGTGAAATAAAATCATCCTGATGTTTCTAAAAAAGAAAAAAGAAAAGAATTATCTTTATTTGCCAGAATGGGCAGTAGGCAGTCTCTTATATTCGCTGCCAGGCAGCTCCTATTCTTTAAAATAGGAGCCAGTTGGTGTACAGCGGGGGTGGCAGGGTGCTAGCAGCAGGTAGGAGGGAAAGCTGGTGAATGAGTGAAGGTGTTACTGGGTGATCACATTCAGAAGGCAGACAGGAGAGATAATGTGGCTCATATAGGCAAAGAGGAAGGGGTTGAAAAAAATAGAAGAGTAAAATTTACCACTATGATAAAGTTTTTCTTAACTAAACTTTTAAAAATCTGCTTTTCAATGCTGGTTGAGATTCTTTTTTGGTCTTCAGTAGTTACAACTTACTTTCTCCATAGTATATAAGATCCCTTCAATTTAGAAGAAAAACATATCACTTGATGAATTACAAATACGCTCCCTTTTCAGTGTCACTCTATATTTAAATGAGCTTAGATGATTTATATGTATGAATGCAAACATAAGATGCATGAGGTGTGCGTGTAAGCAGACTACCTGATTTCTTGAGCCTCATACACAAATCAGTCTCCTTACTTTATGTCTCACTTCTTATGTAAAAGACAACTGATGGTGCCATATTTCTATGCTAAAGAATATGAATTAGCAAGCACTTTATATGGGCATTTCTGTCTATCCTCTGACGCCCAACAATCTTTTGTGAGGAAAAAAAAGAACTTGTCATAAACTTGGTGAGTCCTTACTACCTAATGAAGACCAAGCTAGGCCTATTTGTTTAATAAACAAACAATAAGTTTGGAAAACAGACCTGGATTTCAACTTTTACTAACCTACAGGTGTGCTCTCCTTTATCAAATATTACCTAGTTGCTGAAAGCTACAGGGTTCCATTAAGAGTTTGCAGACGTACCAATTTCAAAACACATTGCAGATGTGCTCCAAAGAGTCTCCTATATGCCATTTAAAAGGCTAACAGAATTATGCAACAGTATACAATGCTATTCAAGGGGAAATGATTATTCAATATTAGAAAGGGAATTATATTCAATGGATAGCAGAATTTGTATAACCTCTATCAGTGAAACTAAAGAAATCCATTGTTCATTTACAAAAAGCAGATTTTCCCACCAGTCCTAGTGGATTAACTACTAATATTTAAGTGTAATAATTAAAAATTATACAAATATCTCTTACTTTCTTTTTAGAGTATCCTTAGCCAAGGCTAAGAAAGAAATTACCCCCACAAAGCTCCTTTCTGCAAAAGCTACCCATTATCAATGGTGTGCTGATGGACTTCACTAATTCATTGGTTCCTCTCGGAAAACCACATCTTTGGTTAGAAATGGGGTCATCTAAAGAGCTAGAGGGCTCTAAGTTCTTACTTTGTTTTTATTTTAGGTTAATGTGAGGGTACAAACAACCAATATTAACCAATGTTAACAATATTAACAATATTTGAATTTGTTAGGTAGAGTCCCTCTTGTAGTTATAGCCTGTATCCTGTGTGCCATACACCCTCACATTGTGCTCATTAAGTGGGAGTACTCCAAACCCTCCTCTGCCCCCCTTCACTCTTCCTCCCCCTAACTTGAATTGAAATTAGTTTTTCTTCTATATGGGCATGAATTAGATCATCTACTGGCTTCATATTAGTATTAGTACATTGGATATTTGCTTTCCATTATTGTGATACTTTACTGAGAAGGTGTTTCAATCCATCCAGGTTAATACAAAAGATACAAAGTCTCCATCTTTTTTATGGCTTAATAGTATTCTATGGTATACATATATCACAGCTTATTAATCCATTCATGGGCTGATGGGTATTTAGGTTGTTTCCACATCTTAGCGATTGTAAACTGAGCTGTGATAAACAATTTAGTGCAAATATCTTTATGATAAAAGGATTTTTTCTTCTTCTGAGTAGATGCCTAGTACTGGAATTACAGGGTCAAATGGGAGGGTTCTAATTTCTAATAGGGTCTTTTTGTGATTTACTAATGCCAGTGGAAGGGGGGGGATAAGAAAATTCAGGGAGGAGGGGTAGGAAACAGATCCAGAATTTTTTAGGAAGCCAGTAAACAAGGCTCTAAGAAAAGTCACTGAAAATGTCAACCCAGTAGACAGAGAAAGGTTCAGGGAGCAGCAAAGGCGTGGCATATACTTTTTCATTTATTCAATCTGACCCTGGGCCTACCGCCATAATCTTTTTTAAGGTTAGTGGTGGGAAGGCTACCTCCTGAATGTTTGCAGAGGTCTCCTACATCCTCTGCTGAGGAACCTTAAACCTCAGGTACTATTTCAGAGGAAATGGACAGTACAAAACACAGACAGAAAATTAACTACAGCAGACCCTAGTCCTAAGTCAGTTCCACTAGCCTTTCTGAAATCACTTAAAGATGGGGAATGTTGGGGGCAGTGGAGGGGGTAAATGGTATGTGCCTCTGTGTGTGTGTGTGTGTGTGTATCCCCCAACTTGGACCCTGGCCCAAATATTTTAATAGGTACAGCACAGAAAGGAGGAAAAATAGGGGAGAAAATTTACAAAAAAAAAAAACAATTTAGCTAAGCAATTTAAAAATTCTTTGCAAAACATAATAAAAAGAAAGACTTTAACAAAATTGCAGCTATAGCAGGTCTGTGAGGGTAACTTAGTAAAATACTCTGCGGATGGCTGCAAACCTCTAATGGAAAGTTGTATAAGTGGCTGAGGCCAAAGTAGGCATTAATTACAATGAAAAATCAGTTTAGAGTAGGCCACAACTAAATTGGAAGCTGGTCCTCTAGGTAAAACAAAGAAAGTGAACAGCAGCCTCAGATTTGATTACATGGCAATACAAGAAAAATGTGCTGTATGTTGTCTATTATTAAAGCTGCTTTGGGCCCTGTGTTGGGTGCCTCCGGGATTCTAATAAAAAATTAGTAATAGGTCTGCTGCCCTGGCTCGCTGTGGCTTTTTGGAGTATTTGTGGGTTCAGGGCTGGTCCTGCAGTGCAAATTAAGTCATTTCAGACGCACAGCCTTGGAAAGTGTTATGTGATAGCAGAGTTCAAATGCTGCACTTTGGCTCTGAAAGGACACAGCCCCCCACTGGAGGCTGACTCAGAGTTTCAAAGAAATAATAAAATTTCATCAGGAAGAGGAAGAGGGGAAACGAGAAGGAAAAAGAAAAAAAAAGAAGCAACTGGTAGTTTCTATGTGTCTGTGATTACTCTTGCCAAATACAGGCCCTGGTGCATAAACTATATAAAAACCTAAAATATTGCCAACAAGTGAGTTAATGGCAGAGAAGGCAACTGTTAACCTGAGATTTTTTTTTTTGTTTTTGGCTTTACAAATGTTAACTCTATAACTCTTTTTATATTGATGTAGTGATATTAATAATATTGTCTTTATTACTAATATCACCTCTGGGTCCATGGCACAACCATATATATCTAAGCCATGAAACATTAACAAAAGTTCACCCTGATTAAGAAATCAAGCCTATAAATCTATATTCTTGTAACAATGAAAATGTCTGGGGCAAATTATGTTCTGCAAAAAAGTGATGTGAAGAGGATTGTTCCCAGCTTTTTCTAGGTTTGTCATAGACCTGTTGGCTGGCAGGTGCCATCAGAGACAGTCTTTGCTCTGATCCAAGGAAACACAAATCTGTGGTGCAATTTGAATCCTGATGAGGGTCATGCAGATCCAATAACCTGTGGGTGCTCCAGTAGGAGGTACATTTTTGCCCCGGACCTTTGCTCAAAGGCTGCACAGGTTTAACAGGGCGACAGAGGAAGTGTTGGTATGTGATGTATAGAAGAAGTGTACGTCTCTGTAAGCACATGTATGTTGTAGGAGAGGTGCTATTAGGTAGAAGAAAAACAAGCTTTTATTTAAGTCATTCAAAAATTCTTTGTTGTAACTTTTTTTTTTAAAGCTTAATAAATAAGGGAAATTTCAATTTATGTCCATGAGGAATTTCCTATGTTCAAGACCAAAGAATACTCTTTCTGAGTGCTCGCCCAGTCTGTTGACAGAAGATGTGGCTGCACAACTCAGCGGCTTCCGAGAGACCCTGAGAACTCTCCAGAGACCCCAAACACCTTCTTCTACCTAATGAGTAATACCTGAAATTATATGAGTTCAAAAGCTATTCCTTTGGTTTAAAGCATTGACTACTATTAAAATGCAAATTCTACAAAATCTTCTTAACATTGAAATAAATAAAGAAGCAGAAAGCCTAGGGGACAAACGGGGAGGACAACAAATAGGTTGTTTGACGCAGACTGGGAAAACTTCATCCAAGCTATGACTTCATCTCTCAGAGCCTCACACATTCTCCGTGGAATCAGGGAAGAGCCACCTTCTCTTGAGAACAGAAGTAGAAGAATGGAGAAATTTCAGGTAGGTAGTCACCAGGATTTCAGATCCTAGGGGTCACACAGACTTACAAAGCGACCATGCCACTCCATTCAGCCCCACAACGAATATCTGTGTGCATGTATAAGGTGCCAAATAGCATTAAGCTGCGGTGAAATCAGAAGTGAAAAAGGCTGTTCCCTTGGTCACCCTCCCCAGGTTCCCGATGGAAGCCAAAGTCTCTTCAAACTTTGCACATCCCAAGCTGTTGAAAAGATGCAGCCAAACATCGAAAAGAGGACAGGAGAGAACGAAAATATCAGCACCATAAAGAAGACAGGGAGCGCTACAGGTTAGCTCAAACGCACGAAGACCTGATTATACTGACATTTGTTCAAAGTTATCAACTGCAAGACACTAACCGGTTGCTTCAGTTCTTCTAGCACCTGGGTTGGTTGGCATGATCACATCACGTTTCTTTCCTGATTATATTCTTTAAGCACCTGGTAGCAATGACTAATGTTCTGTGCTCCCGCAATGACACCAGTTTCAAAACAAACCGTGCACTATCACCTTGTATTGATAATGCATTACATCATCTTAAACATTTTCAAAGTAGGGTACCTAGTTTCTCAGAAGTTACATAATGATCTCGATAAGGATATTTCAAATGTATCTCTTGTTCAATAAATAGCAGGCTACCGAGTATATATATATATATATATATATGTATCTCTATCCAGGAATCTCAGAATAAAAACCTCAGAATGGAAAAATCACATATTGAGATTTGAAGCAATGATAGACTACTTCTGTTTATACATATAGTTTTATAGGCTATTTTTAAAACTCACCCTTTCAAAGTAGAGATTTTCTCATAATTCTTTATCAGCAGATGACCTTACAAAGTAAAACTTTCTAATCTGTTTATTTTTTCCTAGTGCTTATTACGCCTTTCTTGACCTATGTCACCTGCATAAAACCTTCATCCCGGGGCTCAAACGAAAATCTACGGGAGCCTAGTATTTAAATAATAAGTATACATATGTTCATATTATTCAATCATTTGTATATCAAAGTCAAAATACTTATTGAAATTTAAACTAAATTCATTGAATAAATCTCTAGCTCCAGATGAGTGTGGAGAGAAATATATTTTCTACCCAAGTGAAAAATTATAGAAATTTTTAGTAGAACTCCCTCCTGCAAAGAGTTCTAATTGCCAAGCTATAAAATGTAAGTGTTTAATATGTCATATGGGGCGGTATGGATATACAGAATTCACAACTCCCTGAGTCTCCAATCAGCACCAGAAAGCAGGGACTGTGTTGTCTTAGATCTTATTTGCAACTGAATTCCTGTTACTCAGGATAGCACCTAGCACACAAACAGCAATAAATATTCACTGACGGGCTGATGGCAACGTCAGAGAAATCTTGGTAACACTCACTAAACATGAATAAAGATGTTCTTTATTAGCATTTAGGAACCCAAAGGGACATATAAGGGCAAAATTTTTTATATCAGGTTTCTTCTTTGGGACAACAGTCTTTGGAGTCAACAAGGATATGTGTGTGTTGGGGGGGTTCTGTCTGTGTGTCCTTCAGTTTAGCCTTTAGGAATAAAGCCTAGTCTTGCCTCGCAAGTCATTCATCATTTAACTCTGAGACAGAAACCCAATTGCAATGCAGTGTGATGAGTGCCATAACACCACAGATGCTCAGGAAAAAATGCACTTCTACACAGGCACAGAAAGGGCAACGTTCTGCTCATGCTTCTTTGAGATGGGATAATGGAGCTGGGCTGAACCAAGGCCCGGCTCTGACTGAAGCTGCTAATCAGAAGAACCCAGCAATGTTTACAAGCAATCTTAGTAAAGGGTTTAAGGAGATGTGATGGAGCAAAGGCCTGAGGAGTCAACAGGATATGCACTGTTGTAAAGGAGGGGATTGAGAGATATCAGGTGCTCTCATGAGGACGTTGTGCGGCCACTTCGTGGAAGAACCAAGAAAGGGAGGGAAGGACTTCGATGGGAAAACGCAGGCAATGCAGGATGCAGTCTCCAGGAAGTACTCTTAAGAGGAGTTGCTATTCCTTTTTCCAAATCAATAGAAAAAGAAGTAAGAATTGGTAATGGTATAAATAAACTTGGAATTGAAGAGAAAAGGAAATTAAAAGCCACTGCTAACTAATAAAAACAAATAACAATAGCTACAATTGAGGATCTACTGTGTTGGGAGCTCTCGGAACATATCATGTCATTGAACTTTCTCAACGATCCTATGAAGTAAGATTTTCAAACCATGGAAAAACATGCCTAGAAGGACAAAGTCAGCGAATCAGGGTCACACAGGTGGTAAGGGGTAGGGCCAAAATTTAACTTAGCAAAGTGCAAAAGTCCATGATTTTTCTACCATACCAGGCCATCATCCATGACTTACTTACGCCTTGGAGGGCAGGTTCCCCACTAAATGAGAAGCAACTAAGACCAATTGGTAATGTGGGGCCAGTAATAAAATATTAGAAAGAAATGAAAAGAGGTTCCCTGGCCATTAAAAAGATATTTTCAGCAGCTTTAAAAGTTCAGCTGAGATTGGAAATCATAAATTTTAACCAATCAATGAAGTTACAGGATTTTCTTTAGCTGTAGTAACAAGGAGTTAACAGCATTTAGGCTGACCTGGACTTAGAAAGTGACAAACTCAGGAGTAAAGTGAAGGTGTGAGATCCCATGCAGTTGAAGTGACTGAGGGCTGTGCCCAGGTCAAAGGGAGGAAGTGATCATAAGAGGGATGACAGGAGAGGCACAAAGATCCTGATGAAGATGAAATGGCACGAAGGCTTGGGAGAGATGAACTATACATAGTGACCAGAGAGGAGAAGTTCAGCATTAACATCATAGTCCAAGCCATTCAGTTGAGTTGCTAAAGGACTGGAGATGAGAAATAGTGGGACAAGAGCACCGAGGAAACAAACCACTAACATGTTGGTGCATTATCAAAGTGGAGTTTCGATCTACCTGGGATAATGGAAGAAAACTGGTAGGAACAAAATTCTAAAGGAAATTCAAGAAATTACTTGAAGATTGGAAAGTATCCATGGGAGAGATAGAAGGATAGGCAGATGAATGGATGAACAGACAGATAGATGATGGATGGTGGATGGATGATAGAGAATGGGCATGTACTTCAGAGAAGAGATTGTTAAAAATAATGTACATAACCTTAAATTATCAAAATGACTGGACCAATTATGCCACAAGTTGTTTGTTTCACATGAAGATATGCCACTTTCCTCTTAGAGGATAATAGGCTGGGGACAACCAAAATTTAAAAAATAGCCTACATAAAAATAACTACAAAAAAGTTAGTAGTGGTTGTCTCTATGATGGTACTATGTGATGTGTGTGTAGGTGTGTTTTTTAATGACCTACTTTCCTCTGTGTCCCCCAGGCTACAGTGCAATGGCATCATCACAGCTCACAACAACCTCAAACTCCTGGGCTCAAGAGATTCTCCTGCCTTAGCTTCTGGAGTAGCTAGAACTACAGTCATGCACCTCCACAGTTGGCTCTATGATTTTTATTTTTTCCTTTGTACTTTCCAACACTTTCCAAATGTTCTACAACTACAATTAATATGTATTAGAGTATGAAAAATTAATTTTTTAAGAAAAAAAAGTATTACAGCACACTACAGATATAAAGGACACTCCAGGGATAAGCATGTGGTGGGCCATGTTGGAGGCCTGGAAATTTTTCCATACTTTAATGTGAGTATGTAAATGTTGTTCTGTATATAAATACATATATTCATGCATATTTTTTCTGCATATGAATGGATATGTGCATGTGTGTATATTTAGGTTTTAAACATGAACACAGAGGACTCACACAAACTTGTTATGCCTTCGGAAGACAGAGAAGTAAATAAATATTAATAAGTTTATCCATCATCACAATAACAACAGTAAATTCACCCTGAAAACCTGAATATTTCAGGACTTTTGGCTCAGTGCCTACAGATCAGCGGGTAAAGCATTGGCCATGTACTCAGGTCTGGTGGGTTTGAACCTGGCCCAGGCCCGCTGAACGACAATGACAACTGCAACAAAAAAATAGCCAGGCATTGTGGTGGGCACCTGTAATCCTAGCTACTTGGGAGGCTGAGGCAAGAGAATGGCTTAAGTCCAAGAGTTTGAGGTTGCTGTGAGCTACAGTGCCACAGAACTCTACTGAGGGTGACATAATGAAAGTCTGTCTCAAAAAAAAAAAAAAATTCAGGACTTTTCTCTCAAATTCTGTGAGTGGTCAGCTTTCATTAGAGAATAAATAGATGCATATGAATGAGTTAATGAGTGGCTAGACCGACACAAGCTTTCTAATCATAACCATTTGATTTGCCTCTTTTTTGATCCAAACCCTAGCACAGGGGACCCTATTTTTTTCGATCCTTTGCAAGGGGTCTCAAACTATGGCACTCATTCTACTGACTTTCTGCACACTGCTCTTTGGAAAGGCATGCTCAGGGACTCAAGTGCATAAAGGATTCAGACACAGAATGAAGCCTCTCCTTATGGAAACAATTACGTGGAGGATTCCACATGGTTTAAGAGCCAGGCTATAGAAAGGGGAAGGCAATCTCCCCAACTTTGTTTGCAGAAGGGTCCCTGAAAATGTAGCCTAGGAATATTGTTCCACCCAGTTCAAGATGTTCTGCCCTACAGCGGGATTAGTTCTATCAATACTTTCAGATCTTTAAAGAAGAGATAGTATTGTTTTTTCAACAAAGACTTCTGCATATGCCAGTGTCGATAAACACTTTGATCAAGGCATGTTTTCTAAGTCAATAATTGGCATCAGGCATATGATTTTAAGCCACAGTAAATGGTTTTGAACAGTAATACATTTGGGAGCAGAAAACACGGATAGGGAACCAAACACAGAGTGAAATTTTCAGGAACTTTACATTAGTGTTAACATATATCACAACATGGCACACTGACATCATTCTCTAATACATTAGCCCATAGAAATTAGACATTTTTTATCTTCCTAAAGCTATTTTCACAAGGTTTTCTAGGACTATTTCCTTCCAAAGTCACACAAAAGTGGCAAATTAAAAAAAAAAAAAAAAACCAGAACGGCAAATTCACCTTTCCGTGCATCTTCTGACCTTACTGATCCACCCTTCTATGTACCCTCATTTGTTCAAAGATACTTTGTGGGGGGAAAAAAAAACTTTGCAAAATCACTTCTCATTATTTTTCCCTGTATTATCATCATTCAGCGAGACCAAACCTTCTGTGTTTATTACTGCCTCTACTATTACTAACAACAAAAAAGGGCTTAACTTCCGTGAGTCTGTGAGACTTTTTACCTTTCTTAAATGTATACCAAAGCCCTCCTTAGTCAATATTCTCACAAACAGACAGTCGTAATTAATCCAGGTTTTACTTAAGCTAACAAATGATTCGCCTGCACCGTAGCAGTATAAGCTGATTCATGAATTTGCTAATGTTCTCCAGGTTGCTGACAGAGCCCACAGTTACACAGTAAAGGGGAAAATCATAAGAGGTATTAACTTCCCTACCCACTCATTAAAGAGAAAGTAAGAATTTCAGCATTTCTTCTTTTTTTTTCAGGTTATTATGAGGGTACAAATGATTAAGTTATAAATTTTGTGCTTGTTAGGTAAAGTCCCTGTTGTAGCTATCCCTCACCCAGGAGATGTGTCATGTACCCTTGCATCTTGCCCATTAGGTGAGAGCACATGTTACCCCTCCCTCCTCCTTTTTCCTCCCTTCCTTCCCCCCCACCCCCAACTTGAATTAACTTTTTCTTTTGTGTGGGTGTGTACTAGTCTACTGGCTTCACATCAGTTCGAATACCTTGGATACTTGCTTTTCCATTATTGTGATACTTTACTAAAGAGAATGTTCCCCACCTCTATTCAGGTTAATACAAAAGATGTAAAGTCCCCATCTTTATTATGGCTGAATAGTATTTCATGGTATACATATACCACAGTGGATTAGTCCATTCATAGGCTGATGGACACTTGGGTTGATTCCACATCTTTTCAATTATAAATTAAGTTGCAGTAAACAATCTAGTGCAAATGTCTTTATGCTAAAACAATTGTTTTTCTTCTACTAGATGCCTAGTAATGGGATTGTGGAATCAAATGGAAAGTCTGTTTTGAGTTCGTTGAGGATTCTCCATCTTTCTTTCCAGAAAAGCTGTATTAGTTTGCAGTCCCACCAACAATGTAAAAGGTTCCCTGCTTTCCACATCCATGCCGCCATTTACAGCATTGAGACTTTGTGATGTGGGCCATTCTCACTGGGATTAGGTGATATCTCAGAGTGGTTTTGATTTGCATTTCTTAGATGAATAGGGATGATGAGCATTTTTTAAATATGGAATTTCAGCATTTACAAGGGCCTCCTCTGTGCCACACAGAGGTCTGTACCTGGTGGTGACTCCTGGTCTTGTGCTGATTCATCACAGCCTGGGGATCTTGCCACCTCTGTGTTCTAGGGTAGGTGTGACCTAGGTCTACTGAGATAAACACACAACTCCCAGCCTGCTCTACTTTAACAGCCAGAGAGGACCTGCAGAGATGTGAAAAAAACAGCTCTTCTGATTTGGGAACTGAGGAAAGTCATGCCACACTTCCAGTATCACCGGCCAAGAGTAGATGTCCACAATGGCCACCTCATCTAACTCTACTTCCTCTTTCCCCATATTCTTTTGTCCTACTTAGAAGCATCCTATGATGAGTAACAAACTGATTTATTCTGATTAAAAATAGTTATCTTTATTCAAATGCTCCCTCTCAAATTCTTCTCTAATCTTTGATCTAGATACGTGTATTATATAGAGAGATAAAGATAGATTGCTGGAGAAGGATGAGAATAGAGATGGAATACTGATAAGAGCCCAAGCCTGGGAATTAAGAGTTGGCAGCTAAACTATTGGTGGTTTTTCCTGTAACATTTGAAAGATACACCCATCTAAAAAGCTAAGTGGTAAAACAGACATTGCTAAGGCTACGGCTTGAGGTGGGTAAGCAGACCTTTGGAGCTAATCCTGCCTTTTCTATCTTTTGTAGCTCTAAGGCTTAATGCTCTGAGGGTTGGGGAAGGCAGCAGATCCTAAGGCAGTCACTTCGGTGGTTGTAATTCCGTGATAATTGATCTGGTCAACATTGACTGAAGGGGAAAGTACATTGGCTAAAACCAAAAATCAGCTCCAAAATATTTTTGATTATGTAGGAAAAAAAAAAAACAAAGCTGAAACAAACAAACAAAACCCCTCAGATTATTTTACATTATTCACTCCCGCCAGGAGAGGGTGAGAAAGGGGGCGATGTGACTACAACCAATCCAGTGTGAGCAGAAATAGCCAGGCAGACCAGGAGGGCCCACCAGGCGGCAGGCCACCAGCTGCCGGCTCCTTCTGAGTTCACTCTATCACAGCAAGTTTTGCTTTTATTTTACCTACTGAATAGATTCAATTGTTTTATTTTTTAATCATTACTACTAATCTCCATTCTCTTAAACTTTAAAATTCATTTATTCGGTACTCATGCCACAAATATTTATTGAGTAATTACCATTTTTTAGATATTATTCTAAGTACTTGCGGGCATATCAGTGAAAAACAACAAAGGAGGAAGGAAAGAAGGAAGGAAGGGAGGGAGGGAGGGAAAGGAAAGAGGAAGAGAAGGAGGGGGAGAAGGAGGGAGGAAGGGAAGAAGAAAGAAAGAAAAAAGAAGAGAAAACAAGGAAAGAAAAAGAAACAAACAAAAAGAACCTTGCTCTCTTAAAAGCTGATAAGAAAAAAAAGAGAAAACTAATAGCTGCAACAAAACAAATTATATAATATGCCCAATAAGCTTTATTAAAGAAATAAAGAAAAAACCTATCAGGGGCAAGGGAGCTCCAAGGTGTGGGGGATAAAGAGCAAGCTGCAGTGTTAAGTAAGGTAGTCAGAGTAGGCATCACTGAGAGAGTACATTCTGGAAAACAACACGGCATTGAGTGCACTCATGTGGAAGTGAATTCTGAAAGACACGGTGATGAGAGAGTTGGCTGCACCAACACAGGCCCCTTCCTGCTGTGTGTGTAGGGGGAGATGGGGAGGCACGTGGCTAGAACAGAAGGGTCAAGGGAAGCAAAAGCAGGAGATAAAGTCAGAGAGCCTCATGAGCCTCTGCAAGAAACTTCCCACGTGACCGACCCACAGTTTAGAAGGACCAATCCAACAGCTGAGCTACAGACCAACACGGACAGGAGACCTGTTATATTAAAATGCTACTGGAGTAACTGAGACAAGAGGTGATGGGGACTCAGACCAAGTGTGGAAGTGGCCTAGTTGTGGTCAGGTCTGAATGACAGAGGGGAGGGGAGGGGAGGAGAGAGGAGTCAAGAATGATATGATGGCAAGGTTCAGAGCTAGGCACAGCTGCCGGAGAGCAGAGGAATAGGGACTAGAGCAAGTTTTCTGGGGAAATCAGGCATTCCACTCTTGGATATGTTCAGTTTAAAATGTCTATTAGATGTCCAAGTGTAGAGGTCATGTGAGCAGTTAGACAGAAGCACTTAAAGTTCCAGAGAGAGAGGTCCAAGCTGAAGAGATGAAATAAAGAATTGTGTGCTTTCAACGTTTTTTTGTTTGGGGGGGATTTTTTTCTTTACTATTTTTAACAATTTGATAAATTGACAAGTTAATATACTCATATCCCAATTCCTTTACATTAAAACTATTTGAAAAAAAAAAACGAGAGAAGGAAAAAAGTGAGAAGAGAAGAAGGAAATAGAGAGAGAAAGGAATTGATTGATTGATTATTGGGTGATTTACAACCTCAAAGTGTGTTACAGCCTTAGGCTCAAATTGCTTCCTATAGCCCTTATCTTAGAACTTCTGAGCAGTTCTAAGACAAATCCTAAAAATCCTTAATCCCACAGATAATATGTTCTCATGTTTTTAAGTTATTCCTGATAACTGTTCCCTTAAAAATGGCTCATAACATTTTACCTTGGAGTTTATCTACCTCCAACCTTTCAATTAAATACTTAAATGTTCAGGAAACTGGTTTTGTGAAACAAGAACCTTTGGCAATGCACATTTTCATTCTTAATTTCTCTGCTGGGTAAAAGGAGAGTTACAGGGATTGAGTCTCTTGGTGCATGTAAGATAGTGTAGAATATTTTCCCCATCTCCTGGGTTCTGGGGTGTCTACTTGATGTCAGAGGGCACCACTCACAGAACAATCACAAGATGGGAAGGAAAGTGGAATAAATAAAGGGGAAATCCAGTCTAGTGGTCTCAGGTCTCTATTCCAACCTGATGACTGGTCCTTTCCTTCAATATCAACTGCTCTGCGTGGAAACAGAACAAGGCTTGAGCCTTCTGAGATGACTGGCAACTCTCCAGCAATCTCCAAAGTGGGGCAGGCTGGAGCTTGTAGGTGAGCAGCTGAGCACCAGACTTGTTTGCTGCAGTTTCCATCGCGAATGAGCCTCTGACCACCTGCCCAGGAGGAAGCAAGGAAAGCAACGAGTTCTCTTTACCGCACACAGCCTCCCAGCTCCATCAGTGACCTCCTGCCTGTGGGAAATCTGTGTGTTTACATCTGTGAGGACAAGGGTTAATCTAGGGGGCTGTATTTGCATCCACCTTTACCTTCTTTTTCCTAGATTTCTTATACACTATTGTCCCATAATTTTTCTTGCATAAATTATTCTATGGCAGGAAATTGTTTCCCTACGACTCTCCTCATTTACGAGGAGAAAACAAGAGAGAACTTTTGTCCCCTGAATTGAGTTTCGAGGACATAAATATGTGCGATTGAGCAACTGTAGACAAAGAAGAAGGGTAGAAGACGGGGTGGGGGAGGACTGCAGTACTAGGATCCCAGGGAGCCTGGCTCTGCTGTCTTCATCTGCATTAAAGTGGTCATGACCTTCCAGGTGTCTTTAAGGTTGAAGTGTTTGCTGGACCATTTCGAGCGGAGCCTGCTGGTCCACGTGGCCCTCCTGACATCAAGAGGCAGCTTTTAAAAGAACAGAGGCACCTTGTCAGGGCTCAGGGGTCACTAATAGCCTGCCTTGGGCCCTCCAATAGGTCATGTTCAGCTTCCTCGTCCAACACAAAGGAAAAGGCAAGGGAGGCTGGGGAGGGTAGGGGGATAATTATCATTCTGGTGTTTTTTTCCTCGGGCCTGGAGTTATGCTCCATGTCACTGTGTTAATGTGCCTGCAACCAGGGAGACACATAATGCTCCTCTCAGCCCTGTTTATTAGCAAGATCCATTTGCAAAAGGCCCTTCTTTTGTGCCACAATATGAATGTGCTTTGATGGCAAATAATTACGGCAGTCCTTTTGACATGAAGATCCACAGGCTGCCCTAGTTAAGCCAGTAATTAGCCTGTCCTCCTTTTTTTATTATTATTATTGAGAAACTACAAATTATCCTCATATGTGCACCGGCCATTGCTTTTTCTCCTTTCTATTCTCTCACTCTCTCCTGATCACCCTCTCCTGCTTGCTAGCTCGCTCTTTTCTCTCTCCCTCATCTCTCTCAGCACTTTGGATAAGCGGAATGCAGCTGCACAAAAGCAAGATAAAGCTCAACCATCAAGATGATGAACAATCTGGATGAAGAGCCTTCGCGATGCACACAAAAGCTGGAGAAGTGCAGTTGATGTAGGCCTGGACAGCTGAAGAATGCTGCGGTCTAAGGATGAATAGCCCTCATTTGTGAATATACAGATTTTCCACGATGAATAAAAACTGAGTGGAGGTCACAATAAATAAACTTTTTCCCCCCTTCTTCTTAAATAATAATTCAGGTTCCCAGCACCAAACAGCTGTAAATTGAAGGTTGTGCTTAGTTTTCTCAACTCTCAAAGGGGATAATTAAGCTAAGATCACATTGTTTGATATATTAGTGTAATGATGAGCTACTATATTCTGCTGGTTTCGAGTTATTTTAGTTTTCCTTTCCCATTATCTGTTTTTTTTTTAATTACATCTCAACTACATTTTAAATGTAGGAACAGCAGTTCTGAAACAGTTTGCCCTGTGTTTGGATCTATTTGAAATGTATTCATATAACATTTAATTAAAGTAGCAACATTCCCCTTTAGAAAATGTGTGGAGGTAGAAATATCTATATTATCTGACTAGTTCTGACATAATCTTGCCAAAAGGCTGACTCTTTTTCCTTATTGGTGCAAGATAATTAGACCATCATTAACCTCCTGAAGCATCACTGTCAGTATATCTTGGCGTTATAAAATCAGGATTTGGGAAGATTTTCATAATTTTGCTTAAGATCACCAAGGAGGTAAAGATCAGTTCTGAAATATGCTCAGCTTTGGAGATTTCTGAAAATCAGAATCTGCAAAGATACACTTTATAAAGGAACTCAGTCTAAGAGAAAAGCTACCAACGTTTCCTTTGCTCTTACATCACCTGCTCCCATTTGCAAAGGCTTGACAATAAAAAGGCCTAAATACTGTTCAGTGTTCTAATGTCTAATGTAGATTAGACTGTCATTTTCCTCTAATAATTTTTCAGCTAAAAAAGTATAGGAAAATCTGAGTATCTATTTCAAATTAAAAAATTAAAAAAAAAACAAACCTCCTTTCCCGCAATTTTTGGCAACCATAAAATAGTCTTGATTTCAAAAGCAACATTTTATTATTAAATATTTAGTGGCTTTTCTGTTTTTATTCATTTGCTTGCTTGGTGAATGGTGTTTTTTTCCTAGGATTTTCTCTATTGTCTTCAATTAGTCCCAGTCTAGAGCGAGTTCTACCATATCCACATGCAGAAAGGTCTCCGGATTTGAACCAGGTATGGGAAACTATTAATTTTATGACTAGAACATTAAGAAGTGTGACAAACTACGAAGAACCCACTGTCAACATGATTACAATCTAAGCTCCACCAAAGAGCAAATTTTTTAAGCTCTCGATCCCAGAGACCTTTAATTCGAGAACAACCCACTCACTGCATGACGGGGAGTCACCCTTGCCAATGACTCCAGTCTACTGGGGAGAACCTCCAGAAGAGCAATCAAGTAAACACCCTGTCTGTGCGTGCAGCATGAGAATGCAAGAGAACAGCAACGGCAAGTAAAATGAAAGCCAGGGAGGACCTAGAGTAAAGCGCAAGACAGTCTTGAGAAGAGTGTGAGTTTACTCACAGATTGTGCCCAAGGGAGAATCCTCAGACTCTGGAAGTTGTTTCTGCCTTGTTGTATCAATAAACCAGCCAGAGACAAAAAAAAAGAAAAGAAAAAAAAATCAGACAGGAAGCCCCAAACTAAGGCTATCATTGCCATTTTGCCACCTGTTTGCTGCCATCTTTGGGGCTGGTTTTTAAAGAACCACCTGTTTTGAAATGTTACAGAGATTTAGGCCAGGAAGCTTGGTGTAGGAGTTCACCTGGATGAAATAACTTACTAAACTTTTCTTGTAAGTGCTGGGAGCAGGCCTGATCTGCTATGACATGCAGTCCTACCTAAAAATTCTGACAGCTGCTTAACAGCTCGCTCACTCACCTTTCTCCTCATGACTTATTAATTCCACCTGCAATTTACTGAATGCCTCCTGTATCCCGGATTCCAGACTGTAGAATCTAGTGGAGGAAAAAACAAGTCAAATTTTTCCTTTCGTGGAACTTACATTTCAGTGGAAGGAGATAGTAAACAAAGAAGTCCATAAAATCGAGTACAGCAAGTAGGAAGAAGGGTTTACAAAGAAATAGCAGTAGAAGGATGTGGAGGAAGGAAGCCCTCGTATCATATGTAGGCTGGTCAGGGAAGGCCGGCCCAACAAGGTGGTGTTGTGCCAGAGACCTGAGCAAAGTGAAGGTGGTAGCTGCATAAAACCTACACAACTTTCTAGAGCAAGAATTTCCAGGTAAAATGAGCCCCTGAAAAAGAGCATCTTTGGTATGCACCCCCATGAGCAAGAAAGGGAGTGAGGGTGAGCAGGAGTGAGTAAGTGGGGAAAGTTGAGAGATGAAGGGAATAGGGAAGAGCTATTCTCTCCACTAAGCTGAAAGAAATCCTCTCAGTAAGTTACTCACTCTAGACAATTGGGTAATCTATGTTGTCTATCTTTCCTGCCTCTAACAAAGTTTATGTGTATGAGGTGCTGAA
The DNA here is from genome assembly GCF_000181295.1 of Otolemur garnettii. Classification (NCBI taxonomy): domain Eukaryota; kingdom Metazoa; phylum Chordata; class Mammalia; order Primates; family Galagidae; genus Otolemur; species Otolemur garnettii. Next base: position 17,021,401 of record NW_003852419.1, read on the forward strand.
AGAAATATTCTGAGGTGATGGAAGGATTGATTGACTCACTATAGTTTCATGCTAAGAAATAGTGGGTGTTGTCTAGCAAAAATATGATGTAATTTAAAACGCCCATTCCAAACAAGATTGACACTTCCCTCCCATTTCCCCCACCAAAAAAAAGGGGGAGGGGAGCAGAAGATTTAAATATCATCAGAGAAGATGCATAGATGAAAAAGAAAGACATGAAAATGTTTTTGACATGATTAGTCATTAGGAAAATGCAAATTATGCAAAACTATGAGATACTGTCACATACATATTAGAATTGCCCAAATTAAAAACAAAAATTGACAGTACAAAATGCTTACAGAGATATGAAGCAACTGGAACGCTCCTACATTTCTGATAGGATTGCAACATGGTAAAATAGCTATGGAATATAATTTGACAGCTTCTTAAACATATACTTACATATGACCTAGCAATTGCACACCTCAGGGAATCCCACCCCCATGTCTTTGTACATAAGCACATAGAATCTCGTGCACAAATAATTAGAGCACTTTGATTTATAATCACTAAAAGTCAGAAACTACCCAAATGTCTATTACCTGGTAAATAGATAAACAAATAACAATGTGTGCATATAATGCCATACTCCTCAGCAATGAAAAGGAACGACTGCTCTCATACAAAACAAACAATACATACGAAATTTAAGGTATTTTGCTAGGTGAAAGGAGCCTGATCAAAAGAACATACATATAGTAGATGATTTCATTTATGTGACATTCTCAAAAAGGGAGAACTTTAGGGCCTTAGTAATTAGATCAGTGGCTTCCAGGGGCTGGAGTTGGAGGAGGAGAACTAACTGCAAAAGGAATGAGAAAACCTTTGGAGATGAGGGGGATGTGTTCATATCATAATTGTGAGGAAGGCTACATACTGCATATGTTTGCAAAAATTCAGAGGACTGCATGCCTAAAAGGGGTGAATTTTATTGTATATAAATTATATTTCCAAAAATACCTACTGCAATATTTGATACAGTCTCAGGTAAGAGAGGGAATCTGAAGATAATAAAATTAAATAAAAATAATTTTAGCCCCCTCCGTCTTTTCTACTGAAGAAACAATTGATTCGTTAAGTAGGCTGGCTCCACCAATGATCTGCTCTGATCATTGTATGGGAAAGTAGTTTCATAGAACTGTGGGCAGAAAAGAGGCCTGGGTAAGGCATAGCTCTCCTCTCCCTCTCCAACGTAGTCTCTTATGGTAAAGTTTTAAGGCTGGGACAGTCTAGTGAGGCTACAAAATACACATGCTGTCTTTGCTTTGGTTGTTCTTCATAGTTATCCAGCATATCAAAGACCCAGAATTAATCTAGATACTTATTAGGCACCTACTATACACAATATATTTGAACATATCCACAGATATAGTGTCTACTCTTAAAAGCCCCAAATTCAATATGCATGTGAAAAGATCCACTAGAAATGTGGGACAGTATACAGAAAGTGTCACTTAATTGGTACATTTGCAACATCAAGCAGTTGTTCAAAACAGAAGAGTTCCTTCTAAAAAAAAAAAATTCTTAACATTATTCATCAAAAGCCTGTTCCCTGCCAAGTCTTTGTATGCTTCACCCCATTTGACTCCCTAACAACTCAGTATCTTGGGTTTGTTACCCTTTTATAAATAAGGAAATGGAACCTCGGAGGAGATAAGTAACTTGCTCATGGCCCCTCAGTTCTTGAGCCAGGATGTAGACATCACTAGTTGCAAAGTCTATTGGTTTTCAACTATCCTCAGCTGAGTTGGTTGAGGAATAATCGTGAAACTGATAGGATTTCAGCTAGATTTCACAGATGTTAGAATTCTACACAGGTAACAGTAAGAACTAGTGTGATGGAAACCCTAAGGATTGTTAAGGGGGGAATGAAAGCAACAAAAATACAAGGTCAACTTTGCAAATATTGTTAGATTGCATCCAGTTATGTGTTAGCTCCCAAATATTTTATCCTAAGTTGAGTGAGTAAACAGCTCTCTCCTTTTTATTTATATCTAGCCTCTAAATCAGGTCAAAACATTTCAAAACTCAAGACTTCTCCTTCTGAAATGAATTTCCATGTTAGGAATTTTCTTCGGGGAGGTGGTAGTGGGGAATTCATTCAAGTTGGCTTAGGTGAATTATTCCCTACTATGAACTTCTCAGCTTGCTCTAAGAAGACAGAAAAATCCAATAAGATCCACCACAAATCACAAATAAAAATACCTATAGTCCTTTATCCCTGAGTGATAAGCTTTAAGATTAGACACTTAAAATCAGAATTATCTAATGCAACCTAAGGCCTTTTCTTAAAGGGTCATACATTTTGTTTTTCACAAAAGGAAGGACCTCACACTTGCGTCCCACCTTCTTTTACACACTTACGTTGCACCCCATCTCAAGCTTCTGATGCTCAGACAGCAATGAGTAGGCAGCAATAAATAGTGAAATAGGCATATAGCTAGCCAGTAAAAAATAATGAGAAAAATGCACACTTTGGACCAATGAAAAGCTTCAACTTACTTAGCTAATAAGTTAAAGTTTACTAAGGCTCTAAAGCAAATAGCAGTATTCTTTTTTTTATTTAATTTTGAAATACATGGCCAGATAATAAATATTTTCAACTTTGCAAACCATAACTGAGGTGCATTAATAGCACAAACGCAACCACGGACAATACTTAAACAAATGGCTGCAGCTGTGTTCCAGTACAACTTCATTTACAAAGCAAGTGTCCCGGGTTCTAGGATGAATTGTCACTCTTGAGGCTGACTGGCTGTATAGACCAACCAAGGACCTCAGAAACTGCAGAGTCCTGATCCCGCTGAGGGCACTGCTTGCCGGTTCAGCTCACAGACCAGATATGTACCTCCCCGTCCGTATCCACCACGTCGCCTCCTTTCCCAGATCGGTCTTTGTCCTTGACCAGCACTTAAACTGCTCATGGATTTCCATTGGCAGTTATGGCAAAGACAGTGGATTTATTAACTCCTTTTCTTCACTCAGTGTCCTCACGGATGACAAGACGTGTGCTGAAGAACACAGAGCAAGATCGGTAACCAGATGAAATGGGGAGACGCGCGTGTCGTTCAATTCTCTCTATTCTCTCCATTTCATTTACAATCTTTTGTTTCTCTTCTCTCCCTCTCTCTTTACCTCTCCCTCCTTCTCCACACTCTGATTTTTATTTTTCTCTGATCCAAAACAACATATGTCTTGTGGACCCTGTATTAAATCCAAGGCCCAGTTGGCCATGGCCAGGTTAAGGCAGCATTACTTCCCAACTTCTATGAACAGGCAGGAAAGTAGGACTTAAATCTTCAAAGCCTCCCTTCTTCTCCATTCAAACCCCAAGACTCACCAAAGACATCGTCAATCAGCTACTGATTTTAAAATTCTCTTAAAAATGTTTTACTAGTTCACTTTGCTTGGCATTTTTATCACTATTTATATCTGTAAAGTAGTGATATAATTAGTAACGCTATTAATTTTTCTTACGCTTAGTACTACGCATGCTACAAATCTCTATAAATCTAGCTTATAGCAAAATAAATAATGATGATAACACTGTCAAGCATCAGTATAATTGCCGGACTGCTTGTGTAACCCAAACAAGTATTAGCCCTATTAAACAGTTTAATCTGGGCTGTTTAACCATCCTCCCTTAGAACTGTTCATGGGTCCCAAAAGAAATCATTAAGGAAGAACTCCAAAACTTCCCCTTCTTTTTCATAACACAGGAGGACACGGAAGGCCCAAGCCTTCTGACTGCTCTTCGAAGTATTACTTCAATATAAAGTCATTCCTGTCATTAGGGCAGAATAAACATAATAAAATTTTTCTCCATCTTCTCTATTCCTAAACTAAACTGGTTGTAGTCTCTGGCCCCTCACTGAGCTGTTAAAATTTTCCACTCCATGAGAGGAAGTCACTTATTCTGACTGACATAGAACCCTACTTTTCAGCAGAGTCTCCCTAAATAAAAGCCCACAAATCTGAGGTCAGAACCCTTGTCTCAGGAAGATGAAAACTCCATTAGTATCACTATCTAGTTCATACCCACTACCTACCTACACACAGAAGCAGGGAATGTAATCTTATCTACAAGCTTTTCCCAGTGTTCCAGTTTTCAGTAACCAGAAAGGATTAAAATGAACAGCCCTGCACACTGGTCCTGAGTAATGGGCTTTCAAAAACCAAAGTATTAGACAAATATATCAGCTATGAGATATAATACCATGGGCTAGTTCCACCGTATCAGCATTTTTAACTTTCATTCGAAAGTGACTGGATGATAAGAGGGCACAATTCGTATTTTGAATTCAGGGTGAGAAGATCTTTTTAATAAAACTGTTTTACTATGTAGCTATATATATTATATATATTAAATATATATAGCTATATATATTTACTATGTAGCTATCTAACCAAAATGCAAAACAAAGCCCAGATCTTTTTTTTTTTTATTTTTCCTCTCCAAAACCTCCATAATGATAGATTTCCATTGTATTTATTCATTCCTTGAATGAATTTTTCAAGCCAAACGTTTGTCTCTGCCGTTGTTGTTGATGACACCAAAAGGTTTCAGGGAATCTTTCTTCACACAGAAAGCAGCTTGCAAACCCAGACAGAGACGGGAAGGAAGTTGTTTGGGTGAATAATGAGAGCGGAGCGGGAGCCTCCCACGGTGGCATGTGTGAGGCCAGATGAATAGGATAGCACTTTGTGTGTTCAAAAGCCAGTCTCTTTTTCTATTATCCTTGGCCTGTTGCGCCGGCCTGCTAATGAGTGGACACGCATTACCATTCATTAGCATTTTTATGGCACTTTATATTTGCAGTGCACATTACAAATTGTATTTGTTAACCTCACAACATTCCTTGTGAGATCATCACCATCGATTCCCTCTTACAGAGCAGCCTATGTTTCAGAGGCCATCAGCATATGAGCAAAATTAAGAACAGGAAAATTACACAGAGTTTTGGATCCGATTTTTAACAAGGACATGAAAGGATAGCTGATATTTAGGGGGAGAGTATGTTCATGGTCCTTGTGATTCCAAATCTCGATGATTTCGCTTGTCTTTTGTATCTATCACCTGCAAGTTAATTTAAACCCTCCTTGAATTTCATCATTGCTGTGCCTATAACTTGACAACAAGACTCACATGTGTTTTATTTACTTATAAATCTTTTTTTTTTTTTTTGCAGTTTTTTGACTAGGGCTGGGTTTGAACCAACCACCTCTGGCATATGGGGGCAGCGCCCTACTCCTTTGAGCCACAGGCACTGCCCAAATATTTTTTTTTTTTAATTTTCCTAGGACCGGTCCTTTTGTATTTTGGTATGCAGCTACTCTTTCTATCATTGACAGTGAATGAAATCTGTTTACTTTCTGTATTCCCATGCACTGTGTACAGTATATGCTTTCTGGCTTGGTCTTTGTAGAACCAAGTCTTTCTACTTAGAGATAGATGGGGAAGACACAGCACAGGAAAAGGGTCAGATAGACAGACCAGGAATGTCCTTGCAGAGTTGCAGGACCTCCCTGCAGAGAAACAGCCCAGCCCTCATAGTATTCAAAGCTTCTAAACTCATCTAAATGGCTTGCACTGATTCAGGAAGATTCCCTCAATCACAACATGGTTTGTGGGATGTCTGCCACATGCATTGTTTTCCTGTTAAAAATAATTTCAGACTTTGAAAACTGGCACAAAGAATTTATTTCTTTTTCTACCTTCCATTCAAAATCAGGAAATTTGCATTAAAACAGTATTTTAATTAAATCAAAGACCATATTTAAATATGGCCAGTTGTCCTAATTAAGTCCACTTTTCTGGTCCAGTTTCTGATTCTGGATTTTACATGGTATTTAGACAGTTCCGCAGTCATTCTTTTATCTTTCACAACCTTGATATTTTCAAAGAGTATAGATTGGTTTTAAAAAATAATGATCCCCAATTGGAGTATAGCTGATTCCTCCCTAGGATGAAATTCAAGCGATCTCTTCTAGGCTAGAATCTCACAATGTAGGATTGTGTCCTTCTCACTGCATCCATAGCAGGAGGCACATGGTTAGGAGTCTCCCCTTATTAGTGAGAAATTTACACTTGATAAAGATGGTATTTTTCAGGTTTCTCCATGGTACGATTACTAGCTTTTCTTTGGTAATTTATATGTTCTGGGGAAATACTTTGAGACTATGCACATACAGATTATTCTTTACCATACTAATTTTAGCATCCCCCACAGAATTTTTTAATATGCCAAAATATTACTAAGCAGTCGTCATGTATTATTTTATTTGCTCTCCATATCCACACTATGAGGTGGATATTATTATTATTAGCTTCATTTTATCATTAAAGTATGTGAGGTTCTTCAGGATGATGAAACCACTTGACCAGGACATATATCTACTAAGTTTATGGAGCCAGGGATTAAAATTAAATCTGACTTTACTACCCTTACACATGAAATCAGAAGCATACGAGCACCTACAACTCCATTACATGCAGCCTCAGGGCTACCCTATTCTGCTATCACTGGTGTATCACTATGCAGAAGCATTAAAAATACAATATCAGTGGCACAATTATTGACATTCCAGAGCCAGACAGAAAGAAGGATGTTGTAAAGGAAACACAGAGAAGTTATGCTTAACTGAACTTGAATCGGTTCAATATTTATAATTTCTTTCTTTGTTGTTTCATTCTTTCTTTTTTTTTATTTTTTTTTCCTTTTGTTTTAAATTTACCATAAGCCTTTAGTCACCATTGTGCAAAGCTAATTAATTGAAATGGCTCAACCCTCAGGAGTTTAACACATAAATTAAGGCCAATGAGTTACAACATAAGGCACAACTAAACCAGCAGACAAACCCCAAGAAAGAGTTAAGCATCTCTAATACAAAAGCCATGAGGCAGGAATGTCCTGTGCCCTAGAGGGTAAGAAAAAGTCTTAAGAGAGATCTTAGTCACTGCATGTTCGATCAATGTAGAGTCATGGAAAACTCTGTTCTGATTAAATAAAGCAAGTTTAAACCTGAGAGCAGAAACCAGGTCTAGATTATCCATTAGTGAATCCCCCAAATCTAGCACAGTCCTGGACTCAAAGAGCTAGAAAAGTATTTGCGGAATTAAATGTTCTGGTCAAAGGTTTCAAGTATGTTCTAAGCAGAGTACGTGATGATAATGAGGATTGTGAAGGAGCTGGAGAAGATTTGAACAGTGAGCACCCAGTACCAAAATGATATTTGAGGCCAGGTATGGTGGCTCACACCTGTAATCCTGGCACTCTAGGAGGCCAAGGTGGATGGCTTCAGATCAGAAGTTGAAGACTGGCCTAACAAAGAGCAAGACCCATATCTACTAAAAATAGAAAAATTAGCCAGGTGCTGTGGTGGGTGCCTGTAGTCCCAGCTACTCAGGAATCTGAGGCAGGAGGATGGTTAAACCCAGGAGTTTAAGGTTGCTGTGAGCTAGGCTGACACCATATACTCTAGTTTGGGCAACACAGTGACACTCTGTCTCAAAAAAAAAAAAAAAAAGAAAGAAAGAAAGAAAAAAAAATCAACTTGCTTTGATTCTATAAATTCTCATGTAACTGGTCTTCAAGAGAAAAAAGCTATCCCGGGTGACAGATGTTGTTACTGTCTTACTGTGTTTTAGGTAAAGTTACTAATACTGCTTATGAGCCATCAATTCTAACCAGTACCCTGCTGCCCTGAAATATTTCTATTGCCACCCCACTATCCCATATTTTTTAGACTCTTCTGATTATAAGTTGTATATAGAACATGACTCAAGTCAACAAAGACAAAAGAAATTACCAGTTCACATAACTGGCTTTGGACAGTTTAAATGATGTCACCAAATGATGTTTCTCTTGCTAACCCTTAGCTCTGCTTATCTGTTCAGCCCAAACTGGCTCTCTTCACAACAGGCAGGACTGCTATTAGCAGCCTCTGGCTCTCACATTTCCACCCTGGCAAGCCCAGAGAAAAGAATAAGCCTTACTTAGAGTTCCATTGAGAGTCTCAGGAGAATTATGATTGGTCAGATTGGGTCAAGTGCCCATCCTTTGACCAATCAGCATGGCCAAAGTGATGAACTACTCTGGCTACATCTTGATCACATGCCCAGCCCTGTGGTGAAGTTCCCCCAGTTGAATCAATTATATGGAATGGATTCTGGGGATGGGAGGTATTTTATTGCCAGAAGTGAATGGGAGAAGTGATTCTCAATAATCAAAAATATCAGATATCCATTAGAGTCTATATTAGAGAGCATCTAGTGCCCAGCCTTTGTCAACCTGTCCTGGTATCACAGGCACTTTCTTCTGTGATCTCCAATGGTGGTAATTCTATAGTTATGCTCTTCCCTACACAGCTCTAAGATAATTGGGTATGGTGTGGTATCTCTGAAAAGACAACAAGCTCCTTAAGAAGGACAAAAGTCTTACTTGTCCTAGACATAGAGCAGACACCACAGTGACTGCGAAAATTATGAACCAGAAACTTCCCCTATCCTGTCTGGTCTCTTTATTGGCTGTCTGTCTGAACTTCAGTCCAGTTTGGGCTTTTTCACTTAGAGGTGACCTGAACTCAGAAGACCATGGCAGGCAAGAGCCAACAAAGAAGAGATTCATGTGGCTATCTTAGACCAAGATTTTTGCTTGTCCCCAAACAGTCCTTCTTTCAAAAGTTAGCAAAGGCTTTCCAAATGAGAAACCTTAAAAGAAATTTCAAATGAGATTTTAGCCCTTGCCACTGATAGAAGAGGAGCTGGCATGTGAGCAGTGTGAAAAAAGAGACAAAAGCCCACAGTCCTATGATGCCACCCCCTCTCCTTCCTCCTGCTGCAGCGTTTGGCTTCCCCAGCCCGTTGACCTTGTGCTGGGAAACTGGTCACGTGGAGCTCAAGTTATCAGACATCACCTGCCTGGGTGCATGCTTCTGACTCTTGTCTGTGTTTCTATTACACAAATGCCACCAATTCTGTCTTTGCAAGATTGAATTGAAGATTGAGCTGCCTGAAAATCCAAAGAGTGGAGCCTTGCCTTCCCCTCTGCTCCAGCTGGGGACCCAGAGCTGGCCTCCAGCACATCCCGAACTGCGTATGGTTCCCACAAGCAGATCTGGAGGAGATTTATGTTTATCCACATTCTCATGCCCGCTGGCCTTCTGAATCAAAGGTGGAGTTATAAACCAAAGAAATTTACTGCAAGACTCGAGTATGCGCTTGTGAAGCTGAAGCATTTCACTCCTTTTTAATAAGGTTAAAAATAGTTACAACTGGAGCATTGGAATAAGGGCTTGAAAGAGCTCTGTGGTGCATCTGTGACTTGGGCCTGGCTGACATTTTACAGCCCTGCCTATTAAAAAACTCAGGCCATAGTCGCCCCAGCTCCTCATCCTCACCAGGCACACAGCACAGCCTGTGGCCCACTTAGCCAGCCAGCCTCTGCTAACAATTAAGGGAGGCTGTTTGAGTTACCTGTTGACATTTTTCACATTAAGAACAGTCAGGTGATATAAAAGAGCTTCGGCAAAAGCAGAAAACAAAACCTTATCTAGAGGCCAACTTGGAGATGGCTGAAACAAACGCAGTAAAGGAGGAAGCCCATGTGGCCGAACAGAGAGTGGAAAGCAAATTAAACCCATGAAACCGAAGAGCAGGAAGGAGAAACTGAGTTGGGGAGAAGACCCCACTCCCCAATCCCCTGCCCGGGTCAGAGTCCCACCCCACCCACCTCCTGCGCAACCCTGTGCACTTCTAAGTAGAAGCAGCAGCAAAAGCGCCATGCCTCCTGCTGCAACCTAAACGGTGATGTGATTATAAAACCCCAGATCAAAGGATCGAAAGGATCCTGGCCAAATGCCAGGGAGAGTCATGGCTCCTGATAGAACTAAATCAGGTCCAATCTGGATCTGAGAATAATAAAGCAATTAACCACGAAGTGACAGAAGCTGGATTTCACAGTAAAAGCAGTGCTAACCAGCCATTTAGCATCATGAGAACAAGACCCCTTTCTTCAGCCACCTGCGGTCACCACCCCACCCCCTACTCTAAAACTCCCTCCCCCCTTGCAACTCGTTGAAAGGAAAAGATTAAACCCAGACCTGCACTAACAGGCAGACAGGGGTGGGGGCAGTGGACAGACCCCTCATTCAGAGGCCTCCAGAGGACACTTGGACTTGGCTCAGAAAAAAGAGAGCTTACTAACTACGCAGAACTTTTCAAAACAAGGCTCTAACTACTTAGTTAATTGGCAGAGATGAAAGGCCAAGATGTGATGAGAAATGGTGAAGTTATCAAAAATGAAGAAGGAAAAGTCTGAACAGCAATCTCAGCCTCCAGCACTAAAGAATCTCAGAAGACATCGAAAACTAGGTTTTTGAAAATCCCATTTAAGCTCACAGGTCTCTGTTGATATAACCTTGAAGGTCTGGCCATCTTTGCTTGCTTTCCACTCAGATAAACACACGTGCACAAACACACTGGCATACATACGGTATGACTGAAATTCATATTTGGGGAGTGGATTCTGGTTTTCTCACCTGCTGTGGCCATGTAGGACAACATATGGTCTTTCAGGCCCCCATTGATAAGAGCCACCTTCATGACCAGCCCTAATGGGCAAATTGAGGATGGAAGTTTAGAATAATATAATTTGTTATTGAGTCCTTTGGTCAATTAGTTTACACACTGAGGTTTACTTGTATCTTTTCTTCCCCAGGCGATTCCTACAAGAGGGGAAAAGAGAGATGAGAGAGAGGAAGAAAGAGGATGTTATTCCTTAGAGAGTTCTAGACAGATACACAGCTCCCCCACAAGTGTATGTATATACAATAATGGGATTATTTAATTATAGCTGTTATAATCTTACTGATATCCTTAAACACTCAACGTATTTATATCACCCTGCCAAGATCTTGTGAAGCAGAATTCACTGGTATCTTGAAGAAAAAAAAAGAAAGAAAAAGAAATCCTTTCCATGATCCTCTTTAGAGAGAACCACATACCCAAATCTATTTGAAAAGGTTAGAGAAACAAGATATATTGGGAATGCCATGTGCTAACACCTGAGGATGAGTGTGGCGTGGGAGGGGGGTGAGCTTTAATTCAGCAGCTTCCCTCCCTGAGGTCCATTCTCAACACAGTGATCCAATCTTTGTCACCCACATGTAATCTAATCTCTGGACAGCATGAAAGAGCCAAGATCTCCCTCAAGTGGGGATGATGACGCTTCTTTGGGAAGATGTTAAATTCATCAAGGAGACCAATTGTTAAAGACTGCGGACCTATCCAAAATAGATCTGTCAACCAGGTTAAATAAAAGAAGGTCTAAGATGAAGAAATTACCTTTCTTTTCTAATGAATATCATTTGACCATAAGTACAGTCAAGTTGGCCCACTTCAATTTTCCCTCCCATGAAAAGAAAAACAGTATGCACATATAGGTACTCAAACTTGCATGTACAGTTAATCTGTTATTTTTACGGGTGTATTTTAAAGCACTGAGAGCAGAGGTTTACAATGGAAACACTGGCGGACCTGTAACTAGGGCAGAGTTAGCAGGCACCACTACAATAACCATTTAAGCTCTTTTTTTTTTTTTTTTCTTTTTGAAAAGATCACCCGAACCAATGAGAACAGAGTAAACATGGCTGGCATCTTAATGACCTTTGAGCATTAGCAGATGGCCTTTTTATGATCACAGATTAGCAGTACATGGTTGTTTGTTAATGACCGATAACAGGTGCCAGTGGTCCCTTACATTTTTTTTTTCCTTTACCTTCCCAGAATAAGCGGGGGGTTGGTTTCTCAGTGAACCTGCTTTCTCTGTGCCATCCCTAATCTTTTGGTTGCAACACACCCATTCCCCCTCAACCCAAAGAAGATGCAACCACTTCAATGTTTCCATGTCACTCTCTCTTTCTCTCCCCCACCCTCCCTTTTTCTCCAATTCCCTTTGTCTCTCTCTGAAAACATTCACATTGGATCTTAGTGCCTAGGTCTTATTTAAACCCTATGAGTCCAGTAGCAAAGGAAAAATCACTGCAAACCAAGCTTATTGACAGGAGACTGCCTGGTACCATCCATATAAATGACAAAAACACAGCCATGGCTTCATCCAAAGCTAAATAAATGAATCAACCAGAGCTGGAAAAGCCACCTCAATCCTTCCTCCCTTCCTTCCTCCCTCACCTCCTTCAGGACCACTTCCCTCTCTCTGCCCACCTCTCACCTCCTTGCTCTTTCATCTCCAATTGGGGTGGGGAACTTGCATCCTTCTGATGTCAAGATTGTTCTTTTTTAAGTAGCAAAAGGGGCAAGAAAAGCTCCTGCACCACTTTTAATAAAAGGATTTGTTCTGTAAAAGTTAGATTTAGTCAAAAGACCACACTTAAGGACCAAGAAGACCACATATGGCCTTAAGGCTGCAGGTCCCCCCACCCCTGCACAGAGTAATTACCAAATTGGTTTCTCTGTGTGTATCTTGTGGTTGGGGAAAGTAAACTCCTACAATTGACCTCAGATGCTGACTGGCTCCAGACCCCTGCGGCTGCAGCTCCCAATGAAGCCACCTTAAAGATGGAGCAGACACAAAATTCCTGGCACTCATAGGACATGGGACCTGGGACGCCCCCTGCCCTAGGGACTGAGGCTCACTGTTCCCAAACCTCAGGTGCTGGAAGAAGGACCAGGGAAGCCAGAACTCTGCTCATGTTCCCTGAAATACAGAGACAGATCCTTTTAGAAAAAAAAAAAATTGCAAAAATCTAAGTTGAATGTACATGTGTATCATTGGAAACAACTTATTTTTCAAAGCAGACACATTTTTTGTCTTTTCTAAAATATTATAAGATAGGTGCCTGATATAACTACCTTATTATTAATACGGATCAAGAAATTGAAGGCTTCTTACTTTAAAAAAAATTAGAGATCCCCCAAAGGACAGATGTGTCCCAGGAATGAACAAACGAATGGAAGTGTAGACATTTGAGGAAGTTCCTTTAGGATGAATGTGTGTGGGGGGTAATTTCTGGGTGTTTTAAGAAGGTTGTTCATTTTTTAAAAAATCACATTTTCAGCTCTGAAAAACTGCATGCTTCTCAAGTGAATATTACATCTGTGGGAATATTTGTTGCTAGTTGGTGACTGATCACTTAGAGTCATGGAAGAGGATTAAATGACCGTAGAGAGATCAAATCACAAAGTCAATTTAGATGTAGCCACTTCTCTTGGCTTATACTGGAGAAGTGTGGCTCTACCTGTGGCCTCTTGACTTCCAGCCTTGACCTTCTAACCCAAAGGTGCTGTACAGTCTTCCTCAATCCTTGGTAAAGTTTCAAGGTGGTTGGTCTTCATGCAAAGCTTTGTCTTCACCCCGGCCCCTCTTGCCGTGGCTCAGAGCTGTAAAACCAATTAAGAAAATGAATCCCGAGGTGTTGAAGTTCAAGATCTGTTGGGCAATTATTTTGTTCCCCCCTTCAAATCTAAGTGAGCAACAGAAAAAGAGAAGGAAGAAAACTCACAGCTCACAGGAAGCCCATGGAAACCCGGTGACAAAGAACAAATATCAGCAGAGCTACACAAACTTTGCTCCCTGTAAACCTAGACGCTAAATGCCAGTGGCTTCATCCCTTATATTAGCTGCCCACACAAAAAGGAGTGAAATGTGTAATGGTTGAGGTTGGATTTAAAGAGTACCCCAATATCCGGATTTTGTGTTGGGGAAAAGATAAGTCGTATGGCCCCCTGCCTATCAATGGACTATCTCCCACCCAGAATCTGTTACCCTAATTTTCAACTCCTAATGTATCATATAAATATCCCTTCCCGGCCTGCGTCAAATCCAGACCTCATTTTTGTATCGCATAGAGTTAAAAAGATAAAATGAAAAACTCATCACTAATTGGACTGTTAAATTAAAGTGCTTTAACTTTATTTTATGAGAGGCACAGAGTATATAAAGGGAAGGCACAGAGTGATGCCAACGACCTTTAGCGGCAACTTAGGGCCCACCCTGACGCTTCTGTGAACCACTCGCCTGAAAACTCCCGGATTTCCTGCCACCTCCTATTCCCCCTCTACCACTCTGAAACCTGAAGGATTTATTTTTAACAGTCCCTCGCCCACATAATGACTTTAAAATTCTTCAGGTTCATACCTTAAAATATAGCTGGGAATTAAAAAATAATGTCAATTAACAGTTAAGCTCAGAGGCACTAATGGAGTTAGCTAACCACTTACCTCTGCAAAGCCGTCCGTCCTAAGTTCATAGAAGAATCTAGTCATCCTAAAATTTCTGTGCTCCAGTGAAGGGTTGGCAACCTATAGTCCCCAGGCCAAATTTGGCCCACTGCCTGTTTTTACACAGCCACGAATTCAAGAAAGCGCTTTAAAAAATGAAGAAAACGAGAATCACATTTATTGACAAGGAAATTATATTAAATTCAAATTTTGATGCCTCTCAGTGAAGTTGCATGCTCACTTCTTACATTTTGTCTGTGGCTGCGGTCACACTCCAATGGCAGGGTTGGGGAACTGCAGCGGGGACTGGATGGCCTGCAAAGCCAGAACTATTGACTATGTGGCCCTTTACGTAATTAAAAATTTGTCAAACCTGGCTTTGTGCGTCTTTGCTATATGTGAGATAGGACAATTAAGTTTGTGAACTCATCCTAGAAAAAGTGCTACATCTTTTGTTGCTGAATCTCGTGAAGGTCACCAGATGGCCCAGCAGAATACTTTGAAGGTGACCATAGTGATATTCAGAATGTGAGTACATAGCACTTTTTCTAGGATGAGCTCACTAACTTGTCAGACCTCGTCTGTACAGACAAAGGAAGTTGGGTGCCGTGCACTCCAGAGAGGATGTGAATGTCAGGGGAAGTGTAGAACATTTAACTCTGTTAAAAGTGAACAACCCTGTTAATGTAATAGCAAACTGAGATCACAGCTAGGACACTGGAGTAAATCAGTTTCCACATCTGATATTATCTACGTTGTGTTATTATGCACGTTGTTAATTTGATGCCTTTGTGTACTTGCACAGTAGAGCCTGGTGACTGTTGAGTTTCCCATATCATTTGCTGCTATCAGATGTTCACATGTACCACATCTGGGCAGCCCGGCTGCAGCACCTCTGAAAAAGGTTGGCTATCCATTAGTTACATTTCTATCTTCCTTGATATTTCTCTTCCTGAGATTTTTTTACTACTATTTTAGGTCTGGGATATACTCAGGCATGTTCTTAAGAAGTATCATTTTCCTTCTGGAGTCAATGAAAGACAAATCTGTGCCTGCAGCCCTCTGGACAGCCCTCATGAGACTCATGTCCAGCCCTGTTCTCCGCCTCCACCACCATCAATTGTATGTGTTAAACATTTAAGCTTCTTTCCTTATTTTTTTCTTCTTCTTTTTATAACCCTCTTTTTCCTCCCTTCTTAGCTCCCTTTTTTTCTCTCTCACTCTGGGCAGAGATTTTGAAATTTGATAGACCCAAGACCCAATCTCAACACTGTCACCAGCAGCTGTGCTTCCTTGCGAGACATACGAGCTCTCTGAGCCTATTTCCTCACCTCTAAATTAAAGATAAGATTAGCCATCTTGAATATTTTTGAAGTTCTTGGCAGTGTGTCCAACATTCAATATATTCTCAATAAATGGCTTACTCTATACTTGGTAAAAGTATAGGTAGATATAGACATAGGTGTGCATATATTTATTCCTACATAGATAGTGCTCAATAAGAAAATGTGATGCCCCAAGTGTTTATTAAGCACTTTGGGGAATCATGGTTTTTTATTTATCCCTACATTGAGCAATTATCAAGCACAATTCCATGATTAGCTCTCAGCTAAAAATGTGGAGTCTTGAAAGGAGGTGAAATGCACAGAAATATTTACTATATCAGGAAGCTATACACATCTACCTGGCCAAGCTCTAGGTCACAGTGTGACAGATTAGAAAGTTCTTATTGTCACATCTGGCATACAGTAAGTATCCAATATATTCTGACTGAATTAATCCAACATCTGGCAAAAAAGAAAAATTACAAATGATATTGAAAAAACACTGGTGGAGATGACAAATGTAGGGTAAAGAAAGTCAGAGAGAGTGTGAGAGGAGAAGTGACAGAGGCAGAGCAGGAAGGCCTTGTGGAGGGGAGGATGGCACGGAGGGTCAGAGGGCAGTACTGTCAGCCCAAGGCCATGGCAGTGAAGGAGCACGACACTGGCAAAAAACACACCTGCATTGCATTTAATCCCCTCACTTACTAGCAGCACGAACTTGAAAAAGTTACTTAACCTTTCTCATTATCTTTAATGAAAGAATAATAAAACCTTTTTTATAATGCTCTTGGGCATATACAAAGGTCAAGAATTTTTAAATCGAACAATTACTTATTTAAGACAACTGCAGTTATATGTTGTTGGAGAGCTGAGTGCTCTCCCCACAGGGACAGCCTTGAGTTAAAGATGGGAGCTTTCAGTGTTGAGCCCTTGTAAATTCAACACCCTCTGTGAGGAAGGGCTGCCATGCTAATGTGAGTGGTCCTCGGGGGTTTCGTCTTGATCTTCTACTCACCATGGTTGACCAACCCTCCTGGAATGATATCAACTGGTCTGATCTATACTGATGCCACATGCAAGTTTAGCCACCCAAATACCTGGGAGTGTTGGTGCTTCCTGTTCACCCCTCCCAGCCTTCTTGTCTTCCCAAATAGTCAATCAATTCTATTGATTCTTCTTCCTTCATAGTTTTGGTATTTCCTCAGCTATTTACATCCTCACTGTATGAATTTAGCTTACATGCT
Organism: Otolemur garnettii; assembly: GCF_000181295.1. NCBI lineage: Eukaryota > Metazoa > Chordata > Mammalia > Primates > Galagidae > Otolemur > Otolemur garnettii. The sequence goes on from NW_003852419.1 coordinate 17,038,251, forward strand.
CCTCACCAATTCTATGGGGCACCTCAGTTCTTTCCTGCCTCCATCCTTCCCCTGCTGCACCTCATTCTCCACTGTGGGAAGAGCAGTCTCCCTCCAAGACCAAGCTGGCCACATCCTCCCTGCTTTAGATCCTTCAGTTGTGCTCTACTACCTTTAGGAGAAAATTTAAACTTTAGTATGATAAACAAAAATTCTATGACCTTGTCCCTTACCAGATAGAAATGGCTTTTCACATGTGTGCATACATGCACATAAGCACAAGTGCACACACACACAATACCACATTCCTGATCTGCTTGCAGTCCCCTTTATTCCCTTTCCCATCCTCTCCTTTTTTTCTTGCTGCTTCTCAGACTAAAACACTCCTTGTTACCTTTCTTAACCTGGCTAACACCTACACACACCCTTTAGAACTCAGTGTAGAGGTCATCTGCTATGGTGAGCACTGTCCCAACACCCGCCTCTCAACATTGATGTGGGGATTTTCATCCACTTTGTATAGATTCTCCTCAGTGTTTTTCTACCTCCTCCCTCATCTCCATTAATCTATTTATGGCCTAAGGGTAGAGGCCATGTCTTCATCTTTGCATCTCTGGGAAAAGTACATGAGTGGAGTATAGAGAGGACTTGTAATTACTGGGTGCACAGATGGCTGAGGAGGTTGGCCAAATGGCTGAGGGATGAGAGCTCAGAGACAAATGTGTCTACCCAAGAGCCCTCAGCCAAGGTGTTGTCTGATACCATGAGAATCCATATCTGAGGATAATTATAGAACAAAAGAAGATAGAGGTTAGAGTCTGAAGGATGACATAGAGTAATGGGAGAAAAAGCCATTGACAAATAGTGTAAAAAGAAGTTAGGGAGGGGATGGTTTTTAAATGATGATGTCTGTGGAAAGGACAGTGTCAGACCACACTGGGAGCAGGTGCAGGGCAGCACACAGGTCATTTCAAGAAAGGTGCATGTAACCAGTTTGCCTACTGAAGGGATAATTTTGAGAAGAAAAACAGAATCAATCTAAATATTCATGGTTAAGTAAATTACGAGGTATCCATATCATAGCATATTATTTAGCCTGTCCACATATTATAATTACTAAGAATGTGTCAACATGTTTTAAAAAGTTGCTTATAACACAACGTTCCACAGCTCAGTAATGGGACAGGGAGGTCGAGGAGGATGGGATGGGTAAGGCTGCAGGGATTGGGTGCCCCTGCTCTAGACTGACCTCTTTCTGCTTCTCAGTGGGTACCTGTGTGTCCACCCTGCCTTTCTCCCTGGAGTATAAGACTCCTGCAGGAAATCACCTGTTATATTTGTGCCCAGTACTGTGCCCTGCACAATGGTCAGCTCTCTTTCCATTGTGGCATACTGTCTTACATTATGGAGGTCACTGACATCTTGATTAGTTCCTTCTCGCTCCCTGTTTCTCAGATGGGGTTATCGTTTCTCTCATCTCACAAAATCACAGAAAGGTTCAGTGATTTATTTCCCTTAGCCACAGAACAAAGCATTGCCCCTACCATGGACTCTACCCAACCCTGATCCAGAGTGCTGGCCTATGTCTTGCCCATTGAACTATTCCTTTTATCAATGTAGTAAGGGTGGTTAATTGTTTGATGTTTATGCAATTACTGTGGTCTCTGTATTTCTCTGTATGTGTTAATTATGCTATTGCCACTTGTCTGTGCCCCTAGAGGGCAGAAGCTGTGGCTTTTCAGAAAACATTTTCAGTAGTGCCAAGCTGAGGGTCACGCCCTTAATCGATTGCCTGAGGATGATGACTCCTGTGGTAAAGACAGTGGAGATGACTCCATTTATTTATTTCACATTTCCTGGTAGCCCTTTACAAACCAGTTCTAAGAGATATCAGGAAGACCAGGGGCTGTGGATCATGGAATAGAGAAGTGCCCTACTGTCCCCTACTCTGCAAAGTTAACAGGAGGTACACACTGCTGCTTGGAAGGATGTTCAGTAAGATGTCCCAGATATGTAGCTGAATTAGAGGGAAGTCAAAAATATAGGCCATGAAACACAGGGTGAAAAACAGAGGATTCCTGGGTGGAAACTGTCCTCAGTGGACAGCTTAAAGGGACAGAGCGCTGGGAGGGCCAGGGTCTTAGTGTGCCCATGGTTTCTAACCTCCCATTCCACTGATGGAGATGGGAAGCCTGGAGCAGAGTGAGTGAGCACCCTGTAGCCATGGTGGCAGAGCCTGCCTGGCACAGAGATACCACCACTACTAGGGTCTGACTCAGGCCCCCACCCCATTCTGTAGAGCACCAGAGATGCCACTTTGTGCCATTCACAAAATCAATCAACCAAGCTGCATCCTCTAACATCTTAGCAAAGTCCTCAGTCTGAGAAATTAAATAATTAAAGCCTACCAAGAATGAAAAAGACTTGCGAATGTAGAAATAACTATGACAAGAGAACTGTCTTTCCAAAACGGCTGTTACATGAAATTTACCTCAGGGAACAGCCACCTTGACATATGTGCTAAATTCCAAATCATACTCAGATTCACCTTTTCTCTTGCTGTGGAGTTGGGTCACTGGTGTCTCTCTTTACCTGGTCTCCCAGTATGCATCTCTCAGAAGCCACCTGTAGCAACATGATGGACTTCATTCTCTTAAAGGAGTCCAACATACAACATACGTTCCTTTTGGAAAGAAGTTTGGAGAACACTTAAGGAACTAAAAGTAGACCTGCCATTCCATCCTGCAATTCTTCTACTAGGTATATATCCAGAAGTCCAACAATCACTTTACAACAAAGATATTTACACTAGAATATTTATTGCAGCCCAATTCATAATTGCCATGTCATGGAAGAAGTTCAAGTGCCCATCAATCCATGAATGGATTAACAAATTGTGGTATATGCCCATCATGGATTATTATGCAGCCTTAAAAAAGATAGAGATTTTACCTCTTTTATGTTCACATGGATGGAGCTGGAATATATTCTTCTTAGTAAAGTATCTAAAGAATGGAAGAAAACTATCTCATGTACTCAGTACTATTATGAAACCAATATATAATCACCCACACTTTCATATGAAAGATAAAACACAACTATAGTCCAGGATGAAGGAGGGAAGAGGAGGGGCAGGGGAGGGGAGAGGGTAGGTGGAGGGAGGGTAAGTGGTGGGACCTCACTGATGCTGTATATTGTAAGGGTACATGTCAAATCTATTAAGAGTAGAGTATAACTGTCTTAACACAATAATTAAGTGAGGTAAAGGCTATGTTAACCAGTTTGATATAAGAATTCCAAATTGTATATTAAATCAACACATTGTACCACATAAATGCATTAATGTATACAGTTATGATTTAATAAAACAAATGAAGTAGCGCTATTGTTCAGCAAAATAATACTTTACTTCCTCCAAAGCATTCCATATTCCTCTTTTGAATAATATTTATACTTCTCAGGATCATCAGGATAAAGAGATACCAAAAAACCAATTCCTATATAGCTCAGAATGCTGTAACGTAATGCCCACATATATTGACCTCAGTCTTCACGTAAATGGTCTGACTTTTGTGGGTTAAGGTTCTCCTTATTTGTAGAAAATGACTACCTGAAAGCCAATCAAAACATACGTAGTCTTTTTTTTTTCAATCACAGTACATGAAATCTAAAAATATTTAACCATATAGATTCTTGGCATTGGATAGATGCAACTTGTATTTCTGTATTGTATGTTTTTCTGCTCATCTACATTTGAATACATAAGTAGCTGAGAGAGAGAGAGAGAGATCACTGGGGTGCCGTGGACCATCTAATTTATTTCTCTCCTGGAATCCAAGAGTGCCCCGACTCCCTGACATCCTATTCTCTGCAGGTTCTTAGGTCCCCAGATGATGCCTTTTCGGCATGGGTGGTAGCCGTCAGCTGCTTTCTGAGCACTCACAGCAGCCCTGGGCCTGCCTGTATTGTATTGCTAAGCAACACTTGGCAACCTCCTGCCCACGGTGTTACTTCCATTTGATGCTTCGCAGTAGCACGGTTGTGCATCTCTCTCAAGGCTGTGGCTTGTATGCTGCATTTGGGGTGTTGGCATGGCTGCAAGCCACCCCAGAGAGAATGTTATTGAACTGTCAGAGAGTGAATGATTGACACTGGACCCAATGCTTTTGTGTAACGGCTTTGGCAGGTCATTATTGGATTATTTCCCAATAAGCACCACCCAAATCTACCTGATCCACCAGTGAGCAATGTGCCAACCTGTTGTGGAGCCCTAGAAGATGCTCAGCACTTCTCCTCGGTGGCTGCTGGCTTGTCCAGTCAATTCATTTGTGAGGTCCCAGGGCATCAAATAAAAACAGGACTTTTGTACTTGTCATAATTAGGAGAGCATAGCATTATTTTCCATATGAAAGAAAAAAAGCTCAGGTTAGGATTTCTGTTCTTCAGGCATCTCAAATACTGATATGAATTCCATTCATACAAGCTGTGTCCTTTTAAAACCAGGAAAGCATCCCAACAAGCATCAAATAACCTCCAAAAGTATGTTGAATGGATATGATGTGTTAATGCAAACATATGATATTAAAATATCATAAACTAGGCCTGTAGCTCTTGGCATGCTTTATAGAATACCTCAATGGTGGTTTCAATTGTGTGATGTGATTTTTGATACATTCAAATGATAGCATGGAAAAAATGTTCTTTCCATTTGTTTTGAGGGCTGAGTGGTTGTGCATCTGCACCTACTTACCAGCTGACCTCAACTAAACTGCTGGGCTTCTCTGAACCTGTTTCCTTTTTGATATACTGGGGATTCTAATACCTGCATGCCATGGGATTCCTATGGGAATCAAGTGGGATGACATTAGGGGATGTGCTTTATAACCCACTCTGCTAATTTAACAGATATATATCATTACCATCTTATTTCCAAGCAAGTATTTCTGATTTTAACATAAAGATATATTTTTTCTTAAATATTGCTGTCATAGTAAAAACCGACATCCCTCTAAGACCCAAGAATAAAAGTTGGCAGGTAATCCTAAAGTAGAAAAACTGGAGTTAGTTCTCCAAAGTATGTGTGGAGCTTTTTTTTTTTTTATTATTTCTTATAGCATAACTATGTACATTAATGCAATCATGGGGTACAATGTGCTGTTTTCATATACATTTTAAAATACTCTCATTAAACTGGTTGACATAACCTTCATGTCATTCTCAGTCATTGAGTTAAGACATTCATACCCTGCTTTTAGAAAGATTCACTTGTACCCTTGTAAGATAAATCATAGAGGTGACCCCACCAATCACCCTCCCTCCCCCC
>NW_003852419.1:17043572-17057973 GCF_000181295.1 Otolemur garnettii
TCTCCTCTCCCACCCCCTTCCCATATTCTAAGGCTATAATTAGGTTATGACATTCCTATAAAAACTATGAATTAGTTTCAAAATAGGGCTGTGTACATTGGATACTTTTTCTTCCATTCTTGAGATACTTTACTGAAAAGAACATTTTGTAATTCCATCCATATAAACATGAAGGAGGTAAAGTCCCCATCTTTCTTCAGGGCTGCATAATATTCCATGGTGTACATATACCACAATTTATTGATCCATTCGTGGGTCGATGGGCATTTGGGTTTCTTCCATGACCTAGCAATTATGAATTGGGCTGCAATAAACATGGAGCTTGTTTTTGTTTTGAGCAAAGTAATGTGAAAAAAAAATACACATTGCCATTTGCTATTATATATTATTTTGTTTTGTTTCCCTCTGGCTTTACTTTTTTATTATTTTTTTTTTTTCTGAGACAGAGTCTTACTTTGTGGCCCTCAGTAGAGTGCCATGCAGTCATAGCTTACAGCAACCTCAAACTATTGGGCTCAAAGCAATCCTCTTACCTCAGCCCCCTGAATAGCTGTGACTATAGGCACTATAGCCACAATACCCAGCTAGTCCCCAGTTTTATCAAGGGATCAATGACAATGGGCCAGGTGCAGTGACTCATATCTGTAATTCTAGCACTCTGGGAGGGCAAGGCGGATGGATTGCCTAAGCTCAGGTGTTCAAGACTAGCCTGCATAAAAGCAAGACACTGTCACTAAAAAAAACAGCCAGGTGTTGTGGCAGGTGACTGTAGTCCCAGCTACTGGGGAGGCTGAGACAAGAGGATTGCCTGAGCCCAAGAGTTTGAGGTTGCTGTGAACTATGATATCGTGGTACTCAACTTCAGGGTGACTGAGTGAGATTCTTGTCTCAAAAAAAAAAAAAAAGAAAAGAAGGAAAGAGCTATCATTGACACGTATATATTTAGATATACAATATGATGTTTTGCTCTATGAACATTGTGAATGTTATATATCATAACCATGCATCTCTTACCACAAGGATATCTTCTATGAAATGGGTCATTAGGCAATTCCATCACTGGCTGAACATCACAGAATCCTAGATGGCATAGCCTCCCACAAACCTGGGCTATATGGTATAGCCTGTTGCTCTGACCATGTGTAGTATGTGAGTTCTGTCATCTACTGAAACATGTTTAGGAGGCACATGACTGTATTTTAAATAGCACCTGTTTCCCAGGGTCTATATATTCCTTCCTTCTCATTAATGGCAGACACTGGGAATCTACACCAGTGCTTTCTGACCATTCTGAACTGTCAGAATATTCCTTGCTAATATACATGCTTCTGGATTATCCCTTCATATACATAAGCCAATTGGTGAGTTAAATGAATGGAAAGTGATGAAGTAGCACAGAGTGATTTTTCTGTTTCTTTTATTTTCTTTCCTTTTCTTTAATTTATTTTCCTTTCCTATTCTCTTTTGACATTTATAATTACAAGTATTTCATTTTAGTTAATTATATAATTTTCAAACCATTATTTAGCATCACTTAGAAATAAGCTTTGGAGTATGAAAATATTGCCAGTTGACTCCTTAGAGAGGCGAATGCTTACCACTTTTGGAGATGTGTCTTCTCACTGAGATCAGGGGTTCCCTTTTCTATGTAATTAAATGAAGCCAGTGTCTAGTGGAAAAGATAGGTTTGTCTATCTTCAGAAATGTTAAGGGTAAGAAAACAATTTTACTGAGGCATCCATTCTAAGAAGAGACAATATGATTTATGTTTTACTCATTCATTAGGACATTTTGACATTTGCCAAGTGTGTCCTGAGCTCTTGTTATGTGCCAGGCACTGTGCTAACGCCAAGGAAACACGGCTCCCAGGGTGAGCAGGGTGTAAAGAGACACTCATACAACCCTTAGACACGTCTCCTTGTATTTTGCACCTGGAGCACCTCACTCACCTCACCCTGGTCCCAGCCGGGTTAGCTTGCTGGCCCCAACAAATAGATGCCGACTCTTCCAAATCAGTCCTGACCACCTCAAGCGACTTCTGCTGTCCAGTTGTTACTGCTGATTTCCGAGCCTGTTTTGACATCATGAAGCACTTTGCCACAAAGGCAATAGTCTGCCCCACGATACCGTTCATCCCCCAGAAGTGGACCCCATACCTCGGAAAATTATTCCTCAATTTTTTGTAATGAGAAACTAGAAATATAAGAGAACAATGTGAGATTTTCTTCATTAAAAATATGAGGCATAAAGAAAGGAGCAGTGTGTTTATTATTGTGGATATTTCCAAAGAGGTAACTAAAATTTTATGGCAGTCTTGTTAGTAACTCTATAAATCACTTGACAGCATCTCTGTTTTAAAATCTCCTCTGCATATCAGCAGTAAAATGAAGCACACTTTGGAAATTCTGATGATTTCAAACTTCAGACTTTCTTTTAAAGAAATAACTTTAATTCAGTTCTTTCTGGCATAAACTTTTTCATCCCATTATGTCAAAAATTGTATTATCCATCCATTTGTCTGTCAGAACGTCTCCCTGTGGGGCGATAGACTCCCGGCTTCTCTACTCTAAACCTCCCCATTACATTCTGCTATCAAGAGTCACAATTTGCCACGAAAGTCTCTGGTGACTTTTGACAATGTTTTACAGAGAACTAGACCAGGAATCGCAGAGTTAAAGGAAATCTTCCATTCTGGCAATGAATATGTAATAGGCATTACATTGTGCAGTATTCCAAAAAATGTAAGGTTCATTAAGTCCTTCTAAAGCAGGGACTTCCGTGTAGCTTTGAAGGAACCTGTCTGCACAATGGCATTAGCAAATGGCACTTTGGGGCACAGAATATTAATATTGCACATTAAGGAACAAATTTGTTTAAATGCTGTATAGCTATATGTAGATGTTGATGATTCAGAAATAAATAAAAAGTGAATAGTTGTCCAACTTTGTATGTAAATTGCTTTTTGCTTATATACATAAGAATGCTTTTTCCTCCTAAATTCCTTCATATTAACAAGCAGGAGTGTAACTAATATATAAACTAAAGTCATTCTCTTTAATGAGAATGCTAAATATTTTAAAGAAATGCACGGCTGTGAAATATTGTCAAGGGCATTTTTATACTTAAGTTTAAGAACGCTTATGACTTAACTGTTGAATTATTTAACATATTCAGCCTGCAAGCACTATTTATGTATGTATTTTAATGTTCTTACTTATGTTGGCTTTTCTTTGCTAAGGATTTAGGACCTTTGATTTCTGTTTATAAAATTTACATTTTTAATCTCCTATTTCTATGTATTTCCCATTTGACAGTGGCAACAATATCCAGAAGGAAGTGGGGGGGGGGAGGAAAAATCTCATGGAGCCAGAAATGAGGACTATACGTGAGAGAAACTTCAGTCACGCTGCTAAGAAAATGAAGCCAACTTGGAGAGCCAAAAATAAACGTCCTGTTCAATGAACCACCTGTGTAACTAAAATAATAGCTACAGAAATATGCACCTGGCCTCTAGGCTTTTCCCCAGGATGCATGCAATAGACAGGGTGCTGCGTGGTCCTTTGCAGTCATGTAATCCCACACTGCCGACAACTGCTGATTCGAGGTGTCAGCTTCTGGTTTTCACCTATGTATTGTTTCACAATTATTGTCTAGCCCCAGATTCATCACAACAACATAAAACCACATTTTCTCTCGTTTTTCTTCAATTACCCTTGGTGCCTATTTCTTAAAGATAGAAGGATTCCTCCACAATTTGAGAGGGATACCGAGTGGAACCACCATCAATGCTGATCAGGAAATGGAAAGTGATAGTCACCAGTAGTGTGAGGGTGAGTTTTATTTGAGCCATTCCCATTAAATTCTACTCATGTGGTTAATAATATAAAATCTGTCCAAGTGACTTGGGATGGAAATGCACCTAGAATTTGCTTGAGGCACTTGTGATTCCCTAGGAACGACATTTGGAGAAAGAATAGGTAATTTTAAGACTCATTCTTTAGACTACTGGTGTTTCGTTTTACAAACGATACAAATGCATGCATGTAACATACATTATATATCTATATATCCCAATATTACTAATGCTACTCAGCCAAAATTTTTCCTCTACACTAAACCTAAAAGTCACAATAATGAGGCCTCTGAGGGACCAGGCTTCAGCCATGCAGTCGGGAGGAGAACTGAAGATTTCCATGGCTTGTTTAAACTATAAGAGGTCTTCCAGACATTGATTTTCATTTTCAGTTAGTCCAGGGTTCCCTAATATGTGTTCCATGTGGGTTATTCTATTTACTTTGAAAAGGGGAACCCTGATTAAAGAAACTTTGAATATGCTGGCTTAAACAAAATTCAGTAAGAGTTTCAGAGTCTTCGATAAGTGACCATGCTTTGTGAATCCTCAAGCAAAAGATGGGTAATAGCTACCATTTTCCAAACACTTTGACCAGGAATCTCCTTTGCTCTCTTATTTTTCCAGAATAGCTCCAGGCTAGTGTTCCACACAGCACACTTTGGGAAACAGTGCTTCTGTCAATAAATACTGAACCCAGTCTGTGGAACAAGAGACCTTGCCTCTGTTTATGTCCCTAATCATTAGTGTTCATCATAAACACCAAACCAATAAACAGATCTTAATGGAAAGAATAAATAAACAAAACAATCTAATGACTTATACTTAAATGAATGCATGCAGATGATTATATCATTTTTATATTTATTTCATTTTCCAAGGGCAAATTAATATACTGTTTAGAGGAAGCGGGGGCCAGGTAGCATCACTGTCATCTGATCTCTCTAAAATTCCATTCAAGGGAAGAAACTGAAGGAAGAGAAGTCATTTAATTGCATGAAAAATTAAGATCGGCTCAGCGCCTGTGGCTCAAGTGGCTAAGGCGCCAGCCACATACACCTAAGGTGGCGGGTTCGAATCCCCAGCCCGGGCCCGCCAAACAAAAATGATGGCTGCAACTAAAAAAAAATGGCCAGGCGTTGTGGCGGGCGCCTGTGGTCCCAGCTACTTGGGAGGCTGAGGCAGGAGACTCGCTTGAGCCCAGGAGTTGGAGGTTACTGTGAGCTGTGATGCCACAGTACTCTGCCCAGGGGGACAGCTTGAGGCCCTGACTTAAAAAATAAAATAAAATAAAAATAAAAAAAAAATTAAGATCAAATTTCATTTGCTTGTAGAGAATGACTGCACTCGGACTCACCATTACCAGCTGTGCAAAGGAGTTGGATTGTTAAAAACTTTCTTCCTTTGTACTTTCTACTTGCCACCCCAGAATATGTGAACATAAAACATACACACAATATCAATTCCATCACAAAAAGGGATAGAAAAGGGGTCTGATAGGAGATTTATAATTTACTGGATTATAGAGATGTACTCCCGGCACAAGGCTGAGTGGCCTTGAAAGGCCTGCATGCCTTGGATGCCTCAGATAGATACAGATCAAATGTTGTTACCATACTCTAAAATTGACATTCTCCATCATGTTTTGAAGTCTCAAGACTCATATAGCTATATGGCTTGTGTTTATAAAACACATCAGTTTAAATTAATTTTGTTTGGGGCATACACTAAGAATTCTCAAAGTATCTGGGTACAGCTCTGGTCAGAATTATATGTGAATGTTCTAGTAAACAAATGAATGACTAAAGTCACTAACAACTCTCCTAGCACTCTGAGAGGCCAAAGCAGGTGGGTCACCTGGACTCAGGAGTTTGAGACCATTCTGAACAAGAGCAGACCCTCTCTCTACCAAAAATAGAAAAACTAGCCAGGCATTGTGGCTACACCTGTGGTCCCAGCTACTCGGGAGGCTGAAGCAAGGGGATCACTTGAACCCAAGAATTTGATGTTGATGTGAGCTGGGACACTAGGGTACTCTACCCAAAGCACAGAGTGAGACTCTATTTCAATATTAATAAGTAAATAAAGTCACTAGCTACAAACCATGAACATGAGGATATTTAAGTGAATAGTAATATTTCTTTATATTTATTGAAATTTTCCCTAAATGTAAAAGACATTCCCCAGGTCTGTGGTTCTCAATCTTCCTAATGCTGTAGCCCTTTAATATACTTCCTATGGGTCGCGACCCACAGGTTGAGAACCACTGCCCTACGTAGAGATTCCTAACTTGCCCTGCTGGCATCACCTGCCTCCAAAATTCCATTTCTTTAAGAAAAACAAACCAAAAAAAAGTTCTCAAAGATTAAAAATCCCTTGACTCTTCCAGAAGGAGTGCAAGAAAAAAACAGCCCTCCCCCTCTCCCACTCATATGAGTACAAAGAGCAATTTGGACATGCAAACACAGCAGGTGCCACATGCAGATGGACCACAGGCATTTCCAGTTCTCCACCTCAGAGCATTTCCCACCATCACCCCAGAATGTAATGAGCTAAGTAACTAATCAACCTAGAACCAGCTCACAATTACCGGTAAGTCAAGCATCACAGTTCCAAGGGAGTCACCATGGCTAGAATAATTCAGCAGATTTTTTTTTGGAGTTGGGCCTAAGGTTGAACCTGGGAGTTAGCTAAGACATGAAAAACGCCCTAAGTATATGGGGTGCAGACTCTGGACACTGAAAAGAAGCATAAAAACTGTCATTACAAGGAAGAGTTAGCAAGGTGACTTCTGATATGAGAAGGGAACTTCTTCCTGTCCACTAATCTGGGAGCAACCTAGGAGCAGACAGGGCCTCAGTCAGTTCAGTCTCCTTGGCACGTAACTCAGAATCTGCCCTTGGTGATAACTCTCTAACTACTGGAGAACTGAATTAAATTTATTTTTGTTTAATCTCTCACTCTGATGCTGGTTAAAGCAGAGGTAGAGAAGCTGTAATTACCTCGTGCCCTTTGGGCTTCTCTAGCTAAAGAAAAGTCTCAGTATTCAAAGACTAAATAGAGAGAAGTGTGTGGTAACGCTCCTGAAAATAGGCCCATAGCGCCTGCAATAACCTGCTTCCCTTGACTCTTCTCATTAGCTGGGATCTAGTCACTACTGCAATTTATTCTTTTTTGTAAAACCCAGAGTTCTCTATTACCCGGTAAGTGAATTCAACCTACCTACAGGCCAATGGCATTCGTAATGGTGCCACGGAGAGACACTGTGATTCTAAGGGGCTCTTGGAATTGAAAAATTATCAAAATAACCTTGGGTTTAACTTCAATGTTGCATGCTTTCCTGGTAGTACTGGGGTCAACTGGTAATGGAATAGATTTATTCCAAGAGGACCAAAAGTTCACAACTGGTTAAGCAACTGGTTTCAGGCAACTGTTCAGGCAAACAGAAAAGTGCAGCCAGGGACACAGCAGACATTATCCAATGCATACAGTGGAGCAGCAGCAATGCACAGTTACTTGCCACACAGAGCCTGGCAGCCAACAAAAGGCAGAAACTAGCTGGTGGTGGGCTGGTGTCAAGGTGCAGCAGGGTACGCTGAGGACAGCCCAGCAAATACATGACATACAATGATCCCAGCAGCAAACAATAAAACATGACCCAGAGAACAAGCTCATGATTAACCAGGATTCTTAGAGCAAGAAGTGAAATGCAGACACCAGTCTCCAAGAAGCCTAGAAAAGTCAATTAAGGCAACCAGACTGAAGAAGGTTGAAGGCGGCAAATAAATGGTACTCAGTTATCAGTGCAAAAACATAAGAAAAGAGCTTGGTTTAAAATGCAATCAGGGCTCGGCGCCTGTGGCTCAAGCGGCTAAGGCGCCAGCCACATACACCTAAGGTGGCGGGTTCGAATCCCCAGCCTGGGCCCGCCAAACAACAATGATGGCTGTAACCAAAAAAAAATGGCCAGGCATTGTGGCGGGCGCCTGTGGTCCCAGCTACTTGGGAGGCTGAGGCAGGAGACTCGCTTGAGCCCAGGAGTTGGAGGTTGCTGTGAGCGTGGATGCCATGGCACTCTACCCAGGGGGATAGCTTGAGGCTCCGTCTCCAAAAAAAATAAATAAATAAATAAAAAATAAAATGCAATCAGGACAAAAGGCCAGTGACTGGTCACTCAGGAGCAGGGTAGGTAGGAATTACAAAGACACAAAAGGGAACTTTGGGGGGTAATAGATACATTTATTGCCTTGATGACAGTGATGATTTCAGGGTATACAAATATGTCAAAACTTAACAAATCACGTCTTAAACGTGCTGTTATTGCATACCAAATACACTTCGATAAAAATCTTAAAGAAATGAAGGAGGAAAAGGCTAACTTCAAACCTAGACTCAGTGTTTAAGGCCTAAGCATGAAAAATATCAAAGCTGAAGGTTGTAAACTGTCCTCTTGGGGACTAAAGCGGTTCTTCTGCCTGCTGTGGTCTCACTGGCAACAGTCATTTCCTGGGAGCATTTATTCTGATGGATACAGGGTAGCATGAAACTGTCATGGTTAAAAAGCATCTGCGTTTCTGATAGCCTCTGGAACCTGTTGTCACAACAGACAAGAACAGCTCATGTCTCACTGGTAGACTCAAGAAGCCAAGCTCAGGAGACTTAGATGTAAAACCTGAGTGCCCATTTATTGAATTACAATGAGAAATATTATTTTTATTCAGACAAAAATCCTTGAGTCTGTCTCACCAAGTAGCTTTCTCCTCAAGGCTAGAGCCTTGTGGGAAGGTGAACCTTTGTTCACCTAAAAACAAACATGACACAGGATGAGGAAGAGCTGTGGGCCTGCTGGCATGCTAGATGATGTGGCCGGATGTCCCTGACTACATCATGGCATCACCAGGCTGAGGCTCCCCATCCTAGATGGTCCTGAATGAGCCAAGGTTACCTCCATGATTCTCTTCTTACAGTTCACATCTGATGAGTCCCTCCCCTGGTAAGCATATTATCAGTGTAGATTTGACTTGGCTTGCAGCCAGACATTTTGAACATGAAAGTCAGCCCATTACTGTAAGATTTTGCTTATCTGTGCTCTGACCCCGTAGATGTTGACTTTAATGTTTAACTCCCAGGAGGAATTCTTGTTTTTTCCTTATTTATATCATCTTGGATAGATATCTATAACTTCCAAGTACTAACAATAGCATGAATCTAATACAATTGTGTTCCATAAGTTAATTGTTCCAAAAAATGATTATTGAATTCTGAAGCATACAGAATAAGTAACCATGTATGGTACCTGCCATAACTCTCTGACCATCATTCATTCAGTTATCCTACTAGCAAAGGTTTCACTGTACTGTGAAAACATGAGACCTTTTTAATTTTTTATTGATATATCATAGTTATACATATTTTGAGGTATAGGTTATATTCTGGTACATGTATATAATATGTAATGATCAAATCAGGATAATTGGGATAACCATGGGGACATTTATGATAGGTGTGGATTCATCTGGCCACAAAGAGAGCAGCGTCTCCTTCTTGACTACAAATGGAAATCAGAATGGAGAGACACCCCCGTTTCCTTTGTGAAAATTTCAAAAACACAAATGAGAAGTGTGGGTTTGTTAGGGTCCGGATTTAAAAACATTGATTAAGAAGCCTGTGAAATTCGGGGATGCTTCTCTCTGGCTTAGAAAGATCTTTGATTCTTTTTGACACAGTGAGAATAAAACTACAGGAGTCAAGGGACAGAGTCCAGGCAAGGGTTCCAGTTTGCCCTAAGTCCCATAGCCAAGCAATAGGAAGCCTTCGATGGGCAGAGAGGTTTGGAACCTGGTGCTGCAGTGGGGTGGTTCATCCAGAAGTGGGTTGCGTGTAGCCTCTCCTGAGTCCCTTAGAGAAACAACAGAGGACTTGCCAGCAAAGCAGGTGAAGGGGGAAATTATCCAGTTCCTTTCGGTACCTTTGTTGAGGCAGAGACTGGCCCTATGCAAGCAACCAGCCGCAATGTCCCTTCCCATTTCTCAGAACATAAGTTTCTCCCTAATTATCAAGATATTTATATCAAAAGAACAGTCAAATGGGATTTTACACAGAGACTTAAACAGGGTATTTGTCACTATCATGACTTCTTCTCTTAAATACCTGTATTTTTGGAAGGGAAAACAGGCCTTTAAAATGCCTTAATTAAAAATGATGGGTGATCACCAATCTGTCAGTCTCTGTTACTTCTTCTGAGAAGTGTAGAGAATCTCAGGTCCCATTTTAAAGAACAGACCCGAGGTCTGGCATAAAAAATATTGTCATATGGACCTTGTGCCTGCCATTGTCCACAAAGGGAAGGGCCAGGCCACATGCTGGAAGCTGGCACTTGCACATATGTGAAACAATTAATTGCTTGGACCATTTGTTCTCTTGGCTTTGTTGATCCAGTTGGGAAATAGGCAACCACTGTTCTTTAAGTCAGGGAATGGGGGTGGGAATAATTCATGGAATAACCAAAACAGAAGGATTTTATAGCTGACAGGGACGTTAGGCAGCCTCTAATCCAGTGATTTATAATTTTGAAACTTTTTCATTTTTTAAACAACATTTTACATAGAACCACTAAATAACATATCGTAATAGAACTGCTTAAATGGAAGCCAGTACATAGGATTCTGAAGCTTGAAAACCACTGGGTAGTTTTTTTATATCTTGGTTTCAAATTAGTATTAAGTACATTCTTGAGATACTTTATTAAGAAGAATGTGTTTCAACTCCAGGTAAACACAAAAGATATAAAGTCCCTCTCTTTTCTCATGGCTGAGTAGTACTCCATGGTACACACAAACCACAGTTTGTTAATCCATTCATGGGCTAATAGGCACTTGGGTTGATTCCACATCATAGCAATTGTGAATTGAGCTGCAACAAACATTCTGGTGCAAATGTCCTTGTGGTGAAATGATTTTTGTTCTTATGGGTGCCCCCTGGGTGAAAGGGTCAACTACAACTTGAACTTTCAACTATAATTTGAACCTGACCTTAGAGTTGAAAACAATGTAACCTAAACATTTGTACCCTCACATTAATCTGAAATAAAAATAAATAATTAAATAAAAAGAATAAAGAAAGAGAACACTGGGTAGCATCAGGCTTCTCATTTCCCAATGTAAGAAAGGAGAGGTCTTCTCCCAGGAGAAGACTAGAAAATGCTCTTCCAAACTGCCGCCCACCACACTCCCTACCTCACAAGCAAAGCCATCTGTCCAGAAAAGACCATGTGGAATCAAAGAGAACCGGTGCCTACTGTCCCTAGGTGCCCTAACACCCAAGTAGCAATGGTTGTGTGCATAGTATTATTGTGACAGTGGTAGCCATAATGGCAGTAGTAACAATAGTAGTAGCAGTAGCGGGGGCAACTCACATCCACAGATGACGTTAAAGGTGGCACATTATAGCACGTGCTGGTCAGCGCAATGGTACAAGGTAGATAGGAAAGAATATCATTATCTCATTTTACAGATGACGAAACAGTTTTGGGAAGGTTAAGAGATGTTCCTGCTCAAGGTTGTTTGTGGCAGAACTGGGTCATCAAGTTGTAAAACTTGTGCTCCTTTCCCCAGTCCATCATGTCGTCCTATTTCGAATCCTAAACTTTTTCCAATTTCCTTCATTTCCTGAAAAATAGAGTGAAAATGGAGCACATCTAAGAAAATAACCATTCTACTTGGCATTCCATCAACAGTTTGAACTGGAATAGATTCAGATCTTCTGCAAAGAGGACCTACAGCAGGCTGATCAATGGAAAAGTCTGTGAAAGCATGGAACTCAAAAATTCATCTGTATACATGCTAAACATTTTAGTTGAGCTTAAAATTTATAAAAGCAGACTATTTGCCAATCTTCTGCCCTAAACCTAGGCTTTGTCTTCGAATCAGCTGTGTGGAGTTCAAGTTGTCTTTCTTGCAGAAACCACACCCATAGTTTCCATCTGCTACGATTTCTAATCTCAGTTTCTTTAAAGTGGGGTGAGAACTAAGGCACTTGCAAAGCAATCTGAATGTAAAGTGCTTTTAAAGTTAATGATCTTCCCCCAATCCCTTGCAGATGTCTTATGCATGCCTAATTCAACAGTACATTTTTTTTAGCGTATTGCTTTTATCGAGTAGTCCCAAACTGTGCATTTCAACATCAGAGCAACAATTTCCTTCTTTTTGCAGTCATTATTTCAAATATTTAACTCAATGATACAGTAACAAGACCAAGAACAAGTGGTATAAACCCACTGAAAGACAAGTACCAGGCTATGTGTTACCAAATACCTCCACGGGTGGTAGCAGAGAGGCGACGATGCACGAAAGACCAGCCTTCCCAGCCACACACAGCCAACAAGCTATGGGCCTTGTTTGTATGTTTTCAAGTTATTAAAGCTCACTGCTTAATTGTGAACACTGTTAGGCAAAGGGTCTATCTGGAGAACTTGCCCTGAATTCTGAATCAATTGCTCTTGGTTATATGACTTGGCACACGTACCAGGAAGTTTTTCATATGTACATCTTCTATTTTCCCAGTTGGTTCAACGTCACAAAATGAAGACGATTCTTTCATTATAAGAAAGAAAACGATTTTCCTCTTCACCCACTGCATCCATAATCAATACAGGACCCTTCCCCTAACAGAGCCTTGAAAGAATGTCATTAGCCAGAACATCAGGACAAGGAGAACAGACCTACCCACACACCTTCTGAAATGCAATGCAGAGTGCTTTCCTTAGGCACCCTCAGTTCTGGTCAGGGTATGTGGTTCTCTACCCCTGGGATACCTTACTGGGAGGGGCAGTAAATGTGAAGGCACGTAGGAAACAAATGAAAACATGTTGTGCTGTGAATCGGGTACTCTAACTCCTAGCCAAACCCCTTCCCTCTCTGCACCCCACACGTCTCTGCAAGCAACAACAGCCAGCCCTCCCTAGACCACCACTGTTCACAAACTCAGGTTTTCTAGGATTTTAGGAAGAACAAGACCACACTGATGCTGTGACTAACATGTGCAAGCCTCATTTATCTTGGGGATGTCCTGAAAGGGACCCCAAATTGGAAGCTTGGGTGGGTTCCTAGCATCAGAAACTGAACGGGAAGGAGAAAGCAGGGTCAGACAGCTGCGGTCCATACAAATCCTCTATTACCCTCAAAACAGTCCACTTGAAAAATGGCAATATTTTTGTATGCCAGTCTCAAAGTCCCTGCTCGAAGAATGCTTGTAGCAAAGCTGTATTTCCTCTTTGAGAGTTTTTTGAAGAATGCGTTTAGGTAGGAGCTAGTTCTTTCTTCCAGAAACAGCGAGGGCCATCCGTCAATCTACCGGCAAGCCGCTCATCAAGTTCTCTCGACAAAGGGTTAGGGCAGCAAGCCCCCACAATAATGTGGAAACAGAAATATTACAAAGTAAAGGCTTATAAAATAATAAAAATTCTACTTACTCCAGATACCTCCCTGTGCCTTTGGCAAAATACCTTAAGCATTCCACATACGGCGGGCATTGTCTTTATAAGATGGCACCTCATAAAATGGTATTAAATATCACCAACGGGGCTTCATATTTCATCCGGCAGGGTTTAGGCCAGGCATGTTCTATATCACACATTATTAGAATGACATCTGCTTTGCAAGTTGTGTACCCAGGAGCCTACCCGGATCACTCATTTCAGCACTCATTCTCGAGGCTTCCGTGCCTTCATAATGCCTAATATGTTTAACTCATTTTGAACAGAAGTCTAAAGCCTGCCACGGCCCTCTGGCCAAAACTGTAGCTGTCAGACAACGGAGCCGGCTATCAAACGTTCCTCATTTATCATTAGTGGCGATGCAGTTGTACAGAAAAATGTGCCCACTGTACTGAGAGGCTGTCAATTGTTCCCCCCTATAAAACTCCTCTTCTCAAATAGGGACATTTCTCTGTGGAGGCCCTGCCATTACATTTCGCTCCTTTTCCCACAACACTGAATTTATAATGCAAAGAAAATGGGGAACATATATTCATGCAAACGGTCTCTCTACTACAAAATGAATAAGGAGATCATCAATGGCTGTGTCAGTGCGGGGCGGCAAATGTCATTGGGGGAAATTAATAGAATCAGCCCAGAAAGAGTGAAAAGGAAAAAAAAAAAGAAGAAAAAGAAAAGAAAAGAAAAGAAAAGAAACAGGGAAAAATCACCCACAGGTTTTATGCTTCAGTTGAATCTTGACTAATGAAGGCATGCATCTTGAAGTTGGACTGGACCTTGGAATTGCTGCTTTGCTCCCCAACTAGGTAACAGGCACTCCAAACTTGCCAGCTGAGGCAAGTTCTCCAACTCCTGCCCCTCATTTGATCACTGATGATGGTTCTTCTGCTACTCTCTTTTCACCTGTAAATCGTGCTTGCCAAGCCAGCTCCCAGCCCCAGAGACTTCCCAAATTTTTAACTGATGTTTTCAGCATGCTCAGGGATGACTTCTATGTTAAAAGGAAGGAAGGAAGGAAGGAAGGAAGGAAGGAAGGAAGGAAGGAAGGAAGGAAGGAA
>NW_003852419.1:17057993-17105893 GCF_000181295.1 Otolemur garnettii
GGGAGGGAGGGAGGGAGGGAGAGGGAGAGGGATAATGGGGGAGGGAGAATGAGGGAGGGAGGGGGGAGGGAGAATGGGGGAGGGAGGAGGGAGGGAGGGAAAGAAAAGGAAGAAAGAACTCAGGTGGTACTTGGGTAGTGAGTAACATTATTGTTGTTGGGCTCATGATTACTATTAGGATTTGAAGTTCTGGCTTTACCATTTTATTCCTCCACCCACATGGTGGCAAAAAAGGACTCAGAGGAATTTGAGATACCTCCACGTTGCCTGTGTCTTCAAAGGGAGAGAGCAAGAGTGTTTGTAGTAATGATAACACATCCTTATTGACTTCCAAGGGAGAGGCCTTGTGAATAGATTTGTTCATGGCATCTCTGTCAGAACAGAGTTTATTACCCCATTTTCAAGATGGGAAAACAGAGTGCCATGCCAGAAGATATGGATAGAAATAAGCACCACAGAGATAATGAAAGCACTGCCATAGGCTTCAGGAACTTCCCCAAGTCCAGGCCATTTTCCCTTCAGCAGCAACAACAAAGCTCATCCGCAGACATGAGCAAACTCCAGGATATGTAAAAACAACCAATACAGCCAAAAAGAAGTAATCCATTTGACACACCCAGTAAGGACAGCAAACCCTCAAATTCTTACGGGATGATTTGGGGAATGGAGCAGGAAAAGTTTGTTCTGCATTTGTCTCGTTTTTCTACAGAGCCCAGTTTTGCTTCTGTCCAAGGTATGACCTGCCTCCGGGGTTGGATGGCTGACTCTGGAAGATTAGGGCAGGTGATGACCAGCACGTGGCTGAACCAGCTCCCAGTCTTGTCTCCTCGACACCCACTCCTGGCCACCTCTGCCTTTTGCAGAGCCCCCTCCTTCCTGAGTGGGGAAAGGAGTGGAGACCCTTGATGGCCCACGTGAGCTCTGTGACTGTGAACAATTCCACTGCATAGCGTTTAACTCTCATCCTGGCCGGCTCTGCACAACCTTTTACCCAAAGTACACATGATATTTTCCAGTCTCTAGGCTAGTGATTTTCAACCTGTGTGCCGTGGCTGTGAGTGGATCTTAAGTGAGCTGCGAACACTTTTAAAAATCATTAATTCAATTATTTTCAAAAGAAGTTCAAAGCACAGTAAGCATATTCTTTTTAAAAATCTTTTTCTTCAATCAGCATAATTTAAGTGCCATGGAAGTTTAACTATAGGTTCTCAAGTGCTGTGTTATAAAAAATAAAAATAAAAAAAGGATAAAAAACCCTGCTCTAGGCCCAGCCGGGGTCACCAGCCCACGTTCTCTCATTTCCACGTTGTGTCTCTCCAGTTCCAGACTTCGTCCTCTTTCCTCTCCCAGTGGTTTCTAGGAAGGAGCTCAATACATTATTCCCTGAACAACTTTTCCCTGACCCAGTGTTTTTTCCTCTAAATCTATACTTTCCTGCAAAACACTGGGGCTGGAAGTACATGATGAACTGTCCTCTTGCTTATAGTTTCAAAATGTGGTCCTCAGGCTCCCTAATCTTCTTTAATTTTCTCCTTTCATCTAAATCACCTTTCACCTTTTTTTCGCCGGCTTGCTCACAATGATCCAGGGTTATGGATTCAAAGCATGTTCTTCATCAGATCCTCAGAGGGAATTTACGGTTTCTAGTGGAGCTGTTTTACTGAAAACTTGATCAACTTTAATATTTGTCTTACATTCTTTGGCACAATTCATTTCCACTCAAAACTGGCAACTTAGCATTGCAGCTGAATTGCAGATAAATCGATCAATCCGATTCAATTCATTAAACACTGGAGATACGGGTGACACCATACTTCTCCTTGAGAGGCTTATAGTTTAGAGAGATACAAAGAATGTCTCTGGACTTGATATCTAATGTGGGAGAGCAATAAAATAATGAGAGTTTAAGAAAATGATGGGAACGGTAGAAGGTCAGAGGAGCGGACTGTGCAGACCAGATGGAAAGAAGCACCTTGTGGAGAACACTGATGAGTCTTGTTCCAAACCTGGAGGACACTGGAGCATACGGTGATTATCATAGAATAAATGAGGGAGGAATTTTTAACTAATCAAGACAGCAGGATCAGAGGCTAAGAATTAGGCCACTGTCTAAGTCATTTGAAGAAACAGAAGAGAAGAATCCCTGAGTTGGTCGAATGTTTTGCTCATTACTTTAGAAATGGGTTGGAACAATGTTCTCTTTCCTGCAACCATCCTCCTGCTCATTGGATCAACCAAGGAAAATTAAAGAACCAAGTAGAAAATAAATGTTCATGGGATGGTGGCTTTGGGGGGGGGAGAAGCACACACTTTGATCAGGGCAATCAGCAGGGCGGGGTAATGGCGAGTTACCTCTGCAGGTGTCCAAGGAGCAATGGGGTAAGAGGGAAGGCTTACGGGCTCTTCTGACAGCAGGAACAAGCTGGCATCTTTGCCTTAGATGTCTGTCACCTCCTTTCTGGCTGTGGCGTTTTCTGTGTGAAGCCAGGGCCCTACCACATTGCCATACAAGGTTTAGAGAAGTTGCCCATTACCAACTAGATAATCCTGTATTACTGTCCGACCTCAATAGAACCACAGACAATTTCATTTTTACTGTTGTTACTTCCCTAAGGTCTTCCTCCACCTGCATGGCCTCTACTTCCCAGAGCTCTGCTCTCAGATGTCCATGTCGGGAAGAAAAAGAAACAGATCCATGTGTGGGGACACACTCGGAGTATCTGCCCATTACTAGAGGATTGTTCCTAGATCCAAACTTCAGAAGGCATCGTCAGTACATTTCTGAAACTGGCATTTCTGACACTGTACCAGGTTGACGGAATGACTGTTTCATGTTTGTTTAGGGGGAGAGGATGGGTCTTTAAACTGCCCTTAAATCATCCTATGCCAGTAGCACTGCCCTGCCTTTGTTTCAGAATGTGTGCTTACATAGTGAGGTAAGGACCTAGAACAGTGTAAGTTTCTTGAGGACAAGGGTTTTGTCTTTACAACCTGAAATTTCAAAGATAGTTCAAAATTTAGCAACCCACTGTCCAGCCTCCCTAAGCACTCCAGGCTGGGATTTGGGGGGAGTGCTTCACACTAACCTCAATAAATATAAATTACAGACTTCTCTGGCCTCAGAAATTCCTCCATCTGTTGCATAAGCTTTCTCCATGCTTTCCTGGCAGTAATTTCAATTTCTATGACAGAAAAAATATATAGAAATAAAGGGGAAAAAAAGAAGTTGTGGTCTGAGCCACAGCTTGAAGGTTCATTTAGCCTAGATTTTGATGCATGAACTGTACAATAACCCCAAGTTGAAGGTGTATTTTCTATATTGAAGGTGAGAGACCAATTAGTAGCTGCAACTCCTTAAGCAGATGGTTATCATATGATAATAGAGGTGTCTGTCCTATCCTTTGTCATTAGAAAGTCATCTTTTTTTCTAATATCTTTCTCTAAAAGAAAAGGATATTAGGCAGACAGATGTATGGCCTAGACACCTCTCCAGAGTTGGGTTTATAGCAGGACATGTAGAACACGGGCATCTTGTTCTCATATTACTAGTCAGATTTAGCCCTTAAAAACTAGCTCCCAGATAAAATATAAGAGCAGAACTTCAGGTGCAGGCAGAGAAACAAAGCTGATAAAATTCTTAGTTTCTGGGCTCAATCCCAAACTGGAAATGGTAGACATGCAGTAGTTGGCCCTCTATTACCTGCAAGGGATCCTTGCCTTCCACAGCTTGGAAATTCAGACTGTAAGGGAAGTAGCATGGACGTGGAGTCTGCAGGATCTGGTTTAAATTCCAGCTGTGTGTTTTACAAGCTAGGTCACCTGAATCCATTTGCTTGAACTTTCCAGCCTCAGTTTTCTGTCCTGCAAAACTGAACTAATAGAACTGAACCAATGTTGTCACATTAGTGAGAGGGGAATATTAAGTGAAATTGCAAGTGGAAAATCACAAAGCCTAGCACTTTCACCTTCCCTTGGAAATACAGGCCAGGAGGAGGGACATCGCACCAGTCACCAGGAGGAAGTTAAAGGTCAAAGTCTAACGTGGCTGAGCACTCTTGTCGTCAATGCAGTTGCTAAGAGCACAAACCGGAGGTCTGATGAATGCGAGTTTGACTCTTGGTTCCACCTCTTGCTGAGTGTGTGAGCTTGGGCAAAATGCATAACTATTCTAACTTTCAGTGGCCTCATGTGCAGAATGGGGCATTAGCTACCTGGTTCATGGGTCTGCTGTGATGACTACAGGAGACAATTCACATGATGAGTTTAGCAGCAGAGGGTGTGGCAAATGGCAAGCATCTTTCCTCCTCCTCTCCTTCCTTCCCTTCACCCCTCCTCTTTATTCTTCCCTTCCCTCACTTTTCCCTCATCATCTTCATCAACTCTGATACACTCCAAGCTGCTGTCGTTTTCAGTAATCCAGAAATCCAGAATGGACTACACTAGAGCGCCTTCCCTGGAGACCCTGAGCTTTCATCTGTACTCAGAGAGAGCAGGGCTACTTTCTCTAGATAAAGGGGAAAAAGTCAGAGGCAAGGACCTGGCCAGAGCTGCAGTTTGCTGGGTCCCTGGTCCTGAATTCAAATCCTTCCCTCCTGCTGGTCACAGTTTCTTCATCTGTAGAATGAAGGGATTCATCAGGGTCTCCGGCAGTTCCAACAGGCTGAGGCTTCTCGGGCCTACTCCTGCAGTCCTCTCTTCCGAAACTTCTCTTCCTTTCTGGCCATCAATGCCCTGTCCCATGATCAAATGTTAGCTCAAATTTATTGTACTGCTTTTCAAATGTTTGCCTAATAAATGAATAAATGAACATTGAGACTGGGTGACTCATGCAGGATTTACTGGGAGTCTGCTCTGGTTCCCATGACCTGGAAGAGTCTGTCCCAGTCTGTCCATCTTGTGAGCTTCGATAGTCTCACAGTGCATGCAATACAATTTAATATTCACTTCCTCCACCAGCTTCCTCAAAGCAAAATCTGCTTTATTTAATGTTAGAAACTTAGTGCCTTCCTAGCTTAGTACCTGGTAGTTTATAAATATTTCAAAAATGGATCCTGGAAACTCCACTGATTAAATGACTAAAATGTTTATCTTGTAGGAAAATACCAGCTAACCAGACAGTAAATCAGTGGAGGCCAAGGATTGTGCACTTTTTAATATTCTGTACCACCTGTAGATCTGGGTATAAAATGAAGTAGGTGCTCCAAGATACAGTCTGTCCTTATAGGACAAACTCCATCTCTGGATGTCTGATGACATAACTCCAGCCCTAAGGCCCGGTCTTCAACAAAATCCCAGAGCTAGAACTGCTCCTAAAGCTGAAGAGACAATGATTCTTGGAAAGATTGTAGAAAGAAAATGGCTCTCCAAATTTTTATTTAAAACATGACCTGAGGTCCACATGCATATAAGCAAGCAGTCTAGAGAGCAGCCCCTTCCCTCACCACAGTGAGGAACTCTTCTCCTCCTTAACACAAATACGTGTTCCAACCTTTGATGACTTGCCTCCTTCAAGGAAGGTTCTGATAATTAGCATCCTTTTCTTTGTAAAGTATTAGAGCTGTGGGGGTGGAGGGGAAGCATGCCTTGAGCCCTATTCCTGCTCAAGAGATAGCTCAAAGTCTGTAGGGATGGCTCGGTGCCCATAGCACAGTGGTTACAGAGCCAGCCACATACACCGAGGCTGGCGGGTTCGAACTCAGCCTGGGCCAGCAAAACAACAATGACTAATGCAACAAAAAATAGCCAGGCATTGTGGCAGATGCCTGTAGTCCCAGCTACTTCGGAGGCTGAGGCAGGAGAATGGTTTAAGCCCAAGAATTGGAGGTTGCTGTGACATGATGGCATTCTACTGAGGGCAACACAGTGAGACTCTGTCTAAAAAAAAAAAAAAAAAATCTGCAGGGATGGTTCCGGTTAAAGTGATCAGAATCAAAGTCATCGTCACTTTCTCCTTAGTCTTCCCCTTTTCTTCCTCCTAGTACACCTTCTGCTTCTCCCTTTTTATCTCATTCATCAATATTCTTCAACAAATGACTTATACCACAGCATGCACTACAAACAGGTGTCCTACGTGTGAGTTTGAGGAATCAGCTCATTCAGAATAGTCCTGAGAAATATCCTGGCCCTTGCTGGAGCAGGGATAGGTCTTTGACAGTGGAGAAAATATCAGTGCTGCTTATGCTTGACCTGCAAACACAGTTTGCTGTTCTTCTTTTTGATGAAGATGATAAAAACTCAGTGTCTCTCTCATGAACAATGAGATTCTGGGTCATGGAAGCTTCTGTCCCCTGATTAAATATTAAAGAAGAGAGTTCAGTGATCGACTTGACCTCTGTAAACTAAGGTTGAAAGCACTCTACAGTGGGAGGCACACGCAGTCCCAGCTACTTGGGACGCTGAGCCAGGAAGATCGCTTGAGCCTAGTTCAGCCTGAGCAACATAGTGAGACTCTGTCTCTAAAAAGTAAATAAATAAATAAAGCCTCTGCAGGGCCATGCTCCCTAGTCTGCTGGTGGCCGTGCTTCGGAGCGCAGGACAATTGTAATTAATCAAGTGATTCTGCAGAAAGCACACATGCAACGACAAGCACTGCAAGTATCGCTCCTTTGCATGTCCACTGAAACCGAGTTGGGCACTCGGGGGTTAAGCCAGGATTACCAGACCAAGGAGGCCGATTCTGCCTGTGGCTATCACCAGTCAAGTCTGCTGCCCAGGGCTGGAGATACAGCTTGTACTTTCAATTCAGCACAGTCATTTTTAAAGAAATAATCATTCCAAATTTACAGTGGCATCCAACTGATAATTTGGAAGTGTGGTTACTTTCCCAGTTAGCTAATCAATCCCTTACATTTAAGGGTGGAGACAGAGAAAGAATATATGAGCAGATCAATAATTGAGTTCCAGTTCCTTTTTTTTTCTTCTATTACAGCATGTTTTGAGTACATTTTCAAATTATATCAAATAATAAAGGATTCCTATGAGCTTTTTTCTTTTCCTACCAACAGTTACTACGAAAACTGATGGAAGCTGTACTCCTTTGATATACATATGCACACAGACACCTCTCCGGAATGCTGCCTCAGTGCCAGGCGTGGTGCTGACGGCTTCTGACATGTTCTTTCATTTTTTTCATGGGTTGTTTCATCTTCATAGGAGGCTGAAGTCGAGGAGTTGGCCTTTTAATGCTGCTCCTAAATTTTATGTTTCTGCTACAATTAGGCCATTTCTCATCATCTCCACTCAAGGCTGATAAATTTTCAAAGAATTTACTTGCCACATCTCTTCCCATTATTAAGTTCAAAGTTGTGCCAAGAAAATCACATTAAATAGCACTTGAATTTTTGGCCCTGCCTCATCTTGGCATCAAGCTAGACACAGCACACATGATTTGGAGAGGCGCTGGCAGTTCTACCTGTTGGGATATTAAGATCCCAACACAGCAAGGAAGCGGAAGCTCCGGGTGACAATCCCTCATGGGCACTCATACCTTTCTTCCTCTGTCCACCCGCCCCCAACCCCCAGCCACTGGACAAACAACAGCTCAGTGTTTAGTAGGTGCCATCCCTGCCTTCAATCAGTTTCCTTTCTAGGGCAGGAGAAAGACATAATCAAAACTAATACAATACAAGGCACGGTGGGGGGGGGGGGCGGGGAAGGTCCATAAAGAGAACTGATGATTCTTACTGAGAAGACTGGGATAGTGTCACAAAAACTGAGCCAAATCTTAAAACTTCTAAACAACACTTATTGATAAGCTCCCAATTTTAAAAAGCATCACCTTTTCAAGAAATAGTCAACAGAAAGTATTTGAATACATAAAAGGTAGGCGATATTTGAAAATACAGACAAGCACAGAATATAAGTCTTTTATATTTGAAGAAAAAAGAAAAATATCTAAGTCCTTTTTAATTTGACCATCATTCCTTCTTCTACCGAAGTATATTAAGCAAAAGGGTAAATCTCTTCTTCTAGGCTTTCATTCCCAGATTCCAAGGGGTTAACAGAGCCATGCATATGACTCCAAATTTATAATCTGCTCTTATATAAATGTGTCCCTTAAATTGCCACACAGGCAATTTCAGAAAACCAGCTCTGAAATCTAACTGCCAGATTCTAGTCTCAGCTCACCCACCGACTAGCTGCATGTCTTTAGTCTAGATTCTTCATCTCTCTGTGTATTATTGTCCTAATATGTAGAGTTCATAAAATTATATAGTGTTGGTCAGTTTTAAGAATTAGAATTAAAGGAAAAAATAAGCAGTTCCTGGCACATGGTAAGCCCTCAATAAATATACTAGTAGTATCCCCAAATAAACATATGGGGATAAACTTTGTTTTAAAAAGTAAAATCAAGCTATACATATTATACTGTATACATTTTCCAATTCATAACTCTTATCTTTTCATAAAATAGTTTATAATGGCTAATTTGATTCTTTTTTATAACTATGTTGTAAGATTATCCCAGGATTTATTTAGCCAATCCAGATTACCACTGTGAAAACTTTGCGACTACATTTTTATGCCTTTCTCTTTATATTTGTGTAGGAGGTATTCCTAGAAGTGTGGTTTCTAGGTCATAAAGTATGTACATTCAAATGTTTCATTAGAGAATAAAAAATGAACTTCCAAAAGACTGCACAATCCCCAGCCTCACTGATTTTACTTGATAGTGCTCAGTTACCATCACTAACAGTGACTTTTTAAGTAGTTTTTATTTGCACTTATTTAAGTTTTAGTAGGAATGAACCCTGGGATTAAATGATAAGCCTATGGCACCAGTTCAACATGGTAGTATCTAGAACATCAACATTTAAATAAAATATTCTTATTGATGGAACATCTTTTCATGTTCATTCTTCATAGCTTGATAGATCTTCAAGTTTTTATTCTTATCTTTTGCTTTTATTCCCATTTTATTTTACTTCGTTTTCTTAATGACTTTGGGAGGTCTTTGCATGATTGATATACCAATCTAAAAAGAAACAGGCAAATATGTTCTCCAGTCCTCTCCTATATTTCAGTTTAATGTTGAGTAGAATTTAGATGGGTAAAAGTTGATAAGGAAGGAATTTCAAGAAGAGGAAATAGCATTTACAAAGAAGCACAGCTTTTAAATGGAAGCTAGACTTCAAGAACATTATGTAGACTTTTGTGGGGAAACATACACAGATATAAAATAAGAAAATATTCACAGACAGTCAGCCTCAAGTGCCATCCTAGAGCACATGAGCTTTATTCTAAAAGGAATAGTAACCCATCAAGGACAAAGAAGAGAAAGCACCAAGATAATGAGAGTCCTCAGGATGGGTCAGTGTTCTTCAATGGGGATCAAGGCAATAACACCAGGTCGCCCAGCTCCAGCAGGAGACATTTGTCACTATTCAATTCTGCAGGAATAGTGGTCCCCAGAGTTGTACATGGCAAGTGTTGATCAGAGATCCTTTGGAGAGTCTGCCAAAAGTCAAGAAACTTCTTGAAGAAATTCAGATTCCAAGAATACTTTGCATTTAATGTTACAGCTTTCAGAGACACATTATAATCTACCCACTGACACTTAAAGGCTCAATTACTCAATATTCTGAGCCCCTAGTTGGGTTTTTATGTAACATTGGAATTTACTACTCATGGAGCTCAAAGCTACAGTATAGTCTGGGTTAAACCAGACTATGGCACATTTAAAACTTTTATTTGTAGGCTACTGAGATGCACTCTGAAAAGCCAGGCCATTCCTGTACAGCATTTCAAAGCAGTGCTACTCAGTAGATAGACTACACAAGTCACAAATGTGAGCCCCACACACACGTGTGTAAGTTTTCTATTTTTTATTCAAAGTTAAAAAATTAGGTAAAATTAACTTTATGGTTATCTAATCTGTCTAAAATATAACCATTTCCATATGTAATCAGTATAAAATGTTATTAATTATACATTTTATAATTTTTTTATACTAAGCCTTTGAACTCTGGTGTGTGTTTCATACATTGCATCTCAATTTGGGGGAGTCCCACTTCAAGGGGTCCAAGGGCACGTGTGACTAGCAGCTGCCATGTTGGACAATACAGTTCTGAATCATCTATTAACATCTCCTCTTCTCTAAACCCATTTTCCTTCCAGCATATCCATTTAAACCAAATTAAGGAGCCGCGAACATGCTGATTCTTGTATTCCATCAAACTCTTTTGTGGGACATTCTCACTATATTACAAATGTAAAATAGTTAAGCTTTCTTTATATAGAGCCTTACACTTTAAGTTTGGCATCCATTACAGAATGGAAAAGTTTATCCAGTGGGGGAAAAATTCAAGGATCAAAGAAGAAGAGAAAAATATGACTACCAAAGCAAGGTAGTGTTTTATAAAACCGCAGCATTTGGGGGGACACGTGGGTGCACCTACAGTTAAATCTTTATGTGACTACTCTCTGTCCGACTACCAGCAAATTCCAAGTTGGGCACTGCTGACCTGGGGATTTGTTCCCTTGTACTTTAGATGGTGGAGATACCAACAGTGACAATTCTGACAATCTAGGTGGTCCTAAAATAACAAGATGCCAGGCTAACTGTTTATTCATATCAACTCACAGCTGGGGGGAAGAAAAAACGTTGAGCCTTAGAAACGTCATCTGCAAATAAATAATTGTATTCTCAGAATAAAGTTTGCTTGGGAGATAGTGAGCAACATGATAACATTACTCTTATCCACATGCCTAAAAGTTTAAATGAAACTGTCCTTGAAATAAAAAACAATTTAAAGATGACTCTATAAATTTCATTGAATTGAAGGATGGATATTCATGATAAAATATGAAGGCAAAGGAAAAACAAAATAGCTCTGCTACATGTTTCTTATTTCTAACATCCTGAAATAAAAGCATTTCTTGCTATGTCTAACAACATTATTGAGTAATACTGAGAATCATCCTATGACTCCATCCCACTGAAAGGCATGGGATTCGCAAGGGCTCAGAGACCAGAGGACTCTGGGAACCTGGCTCAAGTTCAAAACCCTAGGAACTCTCTGTTCTTCCCTTCCAAGTGAAAAGAAGACATGCTTGGTAGTGTCACGATTGCAGCTATAAGCAGCAGCCTCCTAATTAAAAATAAACTGAGTCCATTATTTCTATTTACAGCTTTTTCACAATTTAGCAGCAGTGTGACGATAGAGAGATGCGTGAAGCATATGTTTAAAAATCTCCAATGCTTTTGAGAGCATCATTAGAGTAAACATGCTGGGAATGCGTCTCTTTACCTCCCATGCCCACCTCCAAAGGGCTTCCCAAGCCGGGCAGGGCAGCACTTACAGTACATGCACGTTTATCTTCAGAAGAAACAGCTTGGAAAAGACATCCTACAATTAAATTAGTAACTAGAAAGGGCCATCCTCTTGACATTCTTTCTTGCAATGTGTTTTGTCATTTTCCCCATAAATGCTGAAAGTGGTAAAAGTAGAGGATAGGGGAACAGGCAACAAGAAAACATGAGCGGGCTTTCTGAATGGAGAAGCCAGTTGGATTTCAACGTGAAAACTGCTCAATGAATATTTGCAGAATGAATCTTCCAAAGACCAACTGCCGTCTTCCAGACATTTTTGAATTTGTGTTGGAGGAGGAGCAGAGCAGAGTTTCTCAACCTCAGTGATTGGGGTCAGATAATTCTTTGTTGAGGGGCCTGTGTACCGCAGGATGGTAGCCCCATCCCAGCCTCCAGAGAAGGTAACGCTCCTCCACCACCCCAGTTGTGACACCCAGAAATGTCCCCACACATTGCCCAATATCCCCCGGGGTAAAATCACCCCTGCTTGAGAGCCTGTGGCTTCCTCCATTCATTTGTTCGACCAATCTGACCCTTAAGCATCCAGCACTAATGGATGTACTGCTCCCTACCCGCAGGGAGTTCCCAGTTTAGTGTCAGGGAGGATGTTTGAAGCAATGAGACACAGGAGATTGTGAATTGATTCCAAGAGAACAGTTGGACATGCCTTTTTGAAGATGTTTAGAAAACATACCTTGAACTTTAATTGCAACAAAGGTTATAGATTTAGAAAAGTTCTCAGAGAAAAGCCTCTTAAACTTAGTGAGGGTTTCAGCTCTACTAGTGGATTACATATTAAAGATGAATTTGAAGGCTCTCAGAGAAGCGGCGGGTCTGGCCCCTGTGCATCTTTGCTGACTTCATAAAAAACAAGGGTGCTGCTTTGTGACCCATGCAGCTCTACAAGAAGACTGTGTAACATGCAGCATGCCTTCGATCCAAATAAACTCCCAGATTATTAAAAGGATGTTTTTTTCCCTTTGAGGTCAAGGTGAGTCACTGGAGCTTTTTCCCTGTTATTAACCAAGCACTAGATGTACAAGGCTTTGATATTAAAAGGCATTAGCCAAGGCATCATGGTCAGCTAGTTTAGAGCAAATGCAAAACTTGAGGGGGAAGCTGCATTATTTACAAAGCAAGAAATGGCCTGAAATAATAGAAGTCATGTAGACAAACCCATTTAAATTGCTATGGCCAAGTATACAAGGAGGTGTAGCCAGTTCCCTAAGCACCCGAGGCCAGCCTCTCCCCAGAGTAATTCTAAATAGGAAAAATATATAACTACTGACTTACCTTGACCCAGAACTGCCAAAAAATCTCTACATTCTTTCATTCTTCTCAGGTGTTTATTTCCACCAGGAAGCTTTTTTTTAGAGCAATGAAACTGGCCCCTTCCTGAGCGCTCAGCCTAAGAAAGCAAGATAACCCACCCTGCCTACTCATGAAAATGTCACCACCTTGGTGGAAACTGTTCAGAATATCTACACGAAATCCAAGCTCAAGAAAGATGGAAGGCTAATGAACCCATGAAGAGTACCCCAATGCCACAATCAGACTGTCTTCATAGCTTTTGAATGACAAATTTAACACAGGGTAAGCTGGCAAAGGAGCGTAAAGAAGGGTGGAGATCATTTTTAGACCAAAAGGAGTCTCAGTCTTTATGATACCCTTGTTAATGGCTTTTTACCTCTTGTTTCAGCCACATGTAGGAGCTTCTCAGACCAGAGCCCAATGATCACACTTTGCACAGATACCCCGTTTCCTACTCAGACGCACTCTGAACACCCTGAAAAGGGTGGCAATGGTGTGAAGACGGACAATGTGCACAAGGTGGGGACAGTGCTGCCTCCGGGTTAAACAGACTTCGAGAAGTGCTTGTGAAGATTCTCCAAGTGGAGCCACAACAAAAGAGGCTGGTAATGGCACAGATGTCCCTGGGACTTCTCTCTCTTGCTTTGTCAAGAGCACTTATCCAACAGACGCGAGAGGAATGTCTTCTCATGATTAGCTCCATCAGCTTCCTGAAGGCACGTTACTCTTTTTCGACTTTCATTCCACCTGGGGCATGACCATCAAGAAAGACCCCAGTCAGGTGCTAATGTCTGCTGCCTTACCATTTATTTTCTCTGTGTCATAGCCAAGGGGTCTGCATTCTCTCACTGCCATCCTTAACATGAACTACCTGGATTTGCTATTGTTTCTTTGCATTGTTTAAATTTGAGTGAGACTCTGTAAGAAGAATAAGCTAAACGGATGTCTAATGGTGAAATTGTGTCTGTGGCAGAGGGTGAGGAAGATCTGATTACTTAACCACACCATACTTGAAGCTGCCACTACTGCCCATAGCTTGAGGCCCACTGACCTATGTGTGCGCCACGTGGCTGACTTTCCACCAAACTTCCTACTGTGCTCCACGGTGTACGGTTCCCACAAGAAGATAGTGTCCAGCACCCAGACCCACCTCCTCCATCTCACCCCTAGCCTTCTTCAGATGGGGTCTGAAGGGATTCCTATTGATGGAATGTTCAGTTTTGTATCTTTTAAACACTCTCTTCTCTTATCTGCTGACTGGTTATAGAAGACACCAAGGTTATAATAGATGGCAAAACCATAAAATGGAAATAGTCTTGTACTAAATAGAGGAAAGCTTCCTGACAACTAGGAATACCCACATAAGCTTGTTGGACGAGTGAGAAATAAACTCTTAGTGTGTTCAGCTGCTGAAACGTTCAGAACTTTTTGTTATAGCACCCTAACCGGGTATTCATCTAACTCATATATGAGGTCATTGGAGTATGAAAGAAAGGGGGAAAGAAACCTCTATAAGTATCTGTCAATATTTATTACCTTGGTTAATATATAATTAACTATCTATAATACTTAGTTACTCTGTTATTACTCTGGTTAATATATAATTAACTATCTATAATACTTAGTTACTCTGTCCTTGTCCTTGCACACAAGTGTTCCAGTGTTGTGTCAAATTCAATTCCATTTATCAAACTTCCACTAAATTGCCTACATTTTCCAAGGGCCCAGGCTGAATTTTTGGAGGAAAAAATGGACTAGATCAAAAAATTTAACCTCTCAAGGAATCCCAGTTTCCTCTGATCCCCTGAGCAATGTGATTTAATCATTGTCTATTAAGCGCCAGTACTTTGCCAGACCCTGAAGCATACCCAGTAATACACACAGTTTTCTTCTTTAGGAAATCCTTTCAGCTTCCTTCTCCAGCCTGAAGGTGGAAGACCACGTGCACAAGCTTCTGATGGCTGCACGAACTTTGCAGCATGGGTATTCGTAGATAATTCATGTCCTATTCATTGACGCACCCCAAGCTCTGCTGCTTAGCAGTTGCCACTCTCATATTCGTTTATGTCTTTTTATAGCTAATAATTTGTTGCAAAGTTTCCATGTAATACTAATCTGGGTTCTAGTCGGGAGCCCCCATGTTATCTTGGATTTGCTTCTACAGGTTCTTTCTACAGTACTGTTGCCCTACAGAGAAAGGTGGGTCCTTCTAATTTTATCTTCCATTGAGATGAACCTGCTCTAGTTTCCAGATATCTATTAGGCTGCATGCTTAGCCTCTTGGCACTGATTTATGTCAAACCTTACAGGGGTTCACTGTTGTGTCAACATGGCCCAAGGGAGCTCCAGGGAAACAGTAGGCACTCTCTGTGTTTATGTGGAATGAAGGAATGAATTTAAAAAAGAAGAATACCTTATGCTATTAGTTTGACCACTCAGAGATTTGGTTCCCCCTTCAGGAGATGCACTGGCCAATTGCTATTCCTTTGGAGAAAGTTTTACTGGGGGTATTAAGATTGAATTAATTGGGGAAGCTCAAATATGACAAATAGGTCTATTCTGGCATGTCAACTTTGATCAATCAATGAGAGTTCTCTGGAACACCCTATGTGATGGATTCTGAGTCTTAGCAGAAGGTGAGGACTTAGTCTATTGGTAAGGGACGCCCCACCTGTGGTAGAGATGTGCGATGCCATGTATGCCAGGGGGTATCATCTGACAACATTGTCCTTAAGCAGGGATTGTGGGACCTGCCTGTTCTCAGCCAGGGGTCTTCAAACTTTTTAAACAGGGGGCCAGTTCACTGTCCCTCAGACCATTGGAGGGCCAGACTGCGGGCCCCAGGACAAGTCAGCTGCTAAGCAGGACAGGCAGCGGTGGCAAAAACACCCAGTCGGCCAGATAAATGTCTAAGGTGTGCTGCATGTGGCCCGTGGGCCGTAGTTTGAGGATGCCTATTCTCAGCTATAAAATAAGCAAGTAAGTTAATAGATACAATAGATTCTTTAAAAGATGAAATGAACCTATAAATTTTTAGTGCATTTCATATGTGTATAAGCATTTTCTTGCCTGAAGGAAGGGCAGTGGATCAAATGGCCACAGTTCTTCCTCACTTTTACAAATATATATCAAGTATGGCTCCCTATGACCCCCCCACCCATAACCAACTGTCCCCCAAAGGTCACAGTACCCATCCCATTCTGAGAGTGTGAGTTGCAACTAATAAGTGGGGTTTGGGGAACCCATAATGCATTTTTTTGGTGACTTTGATCCCCAGATCCTCAGGCTACTCCATAAAAGTTGATTTATGAAAATATTACAATTAACCTACATTTTGGGTCCAGGGATAAGGAAAAGGAACAAGTAATATAGAGGAAAAGAGGAAGAGAACAGGAAAATAAGTTTTCTCTCCATTTTCTTGTCAAGGGCAGCGTGCTGAAATGCGCTGTTATTTGAGCTCCACTTCCACCTGCTGTATCAGGTATCTCTTCCGTTATCTGTTATTCTTCTTCCCCAAACTCAGTCCATCCAGGGAATTCTACCCCTGCACTGTCCAGATCACCTAGATATAACCCTACCCTCGTCCTACTTCAGTGTTTCATGATCCAAAACACCCTATCCTCTACAGCCAATCAAAGGCATAACTAGATTTTTAAAACAAAGCAAATCTGATACAGCCATTTTATACTAATATGTGAATGACTTCTGGCTTCCTATCCTTCCTAGAGCAATTTGCCTTTTAATGGGGTATCACAGAATTACACTGAATCTCCAGTTAATAGACTTCCTGGCAGTATCACAGAGCAAAATGAACCTTTCAGTAAGAGATAGAGGAGGGTGTCTGGCGGTAGAAGGACCACCACAGATAACTGTGCCATCTTATCCATCTTTTTTTTGTTTTTGCTCTCCCCACAGCAGTTCCCTGAAACTATTCTTTTTCTTCATAATTTCTCCCTTACTTCTATTTCTGACTTCATATACTCCCTATAAACTTCCAAGATTTTTAATAGCCTCTATCATAGCAGAAGTAGATGATAATTCTGTCATCATTCTAGGTGAGATGAGCCATTATTCTCTTTTAAGTACAGGGGCTATTTATAAATAGGCTGTTTTGTAAGTCAGGAAATGCATGTATTCATACCTCCCCTCTACACACCCCAAATAAATAAAAAACAAAGCAAATGAATACTCTTAAGAATCAACAGTATAAGCACAGTCAACAGAAGGCACATGCCAAAAAATTGTTGAAACAGCAAGAGGGAGGGCCCTCATTGCTAAGATACATTGGAGTCCAAAGTTATAAAGTTATTGTCTCTCTCCCTCCCCTGCCACCACCCCATGTTTTGCCTTTTTCATCCTGGCCCTTAGGAGAAGAAAATGGGCCACCCTCTTATGCTGAAAACACATTGATACATTTTTTTGGATAATTTATTTGCCAATGTCTGAAATAGATTTCTAACAAATAACAAAAGATTAAAGGTGATTTCCCTTAACCCAGACTAAAATGGCCCAGGCAAGAGGGAGGAGAGCAAAGAAATAAGGCAGGTGTTCTCAATCCCACTTTTCAGATGGAAGAGGCCACACAAGAAGGTCATGACCTTCCGACCTTTGGCTGTAAGAACTTTTCATTTTTGCCTTATTTATCCAGGTACAGAAGGAGGGGCGCCTCTATCGCAGCCTCTCCAACCCATCCGTTCTTTCCCTCTCTTCTCCTTCTCCCTTCTTTGAGAAGTCTGTTGGAGCCCCCTCACGCACCCTCCATTTCCCGTCATGCTGTGCAAAACAGCACCTGGGGCAGCGGCAGAGCCTGAGAGTGGTCCAAAGAAAAAGACAGAAAAAAAAAAAGGGGGGAAGCTGGCGATTGGCTGGAGAGGAGGTAATGATTTGTAATTGCAATACTTTCATTACTGTCTTTTAGCTCTTTGCAGAGTAATGTCAAGAGCTTCGTCTTTGTAGTGTTATTGGCATTTTTCATCATATTCATGAAGTGTGGGTCAATTTTCTTCAAAAGGCGCACTTCGCCAACTTGCCACAGAGACAGACAGTAATAAATTCTACTAGTGCACTGTGAAGGCTTCGTAGCTGCAAGCAACAATAAAAAGCAATGAGCTGGGTGTCACTAAGTAACTCCAGTTTACACTGCATTTTCTTCTTTTATTGAAAACTCAGAATATGAATTTATTAATGAATACACAGGCATACTTTGAAGGGGGGTGGCAGTGCAGGGGAGGGGGGGTGAGACACCGTGTCAATTTATTTGGTATTCACACTGTGTGTGCCTATATTGTATTGTTCCATCATTTCATGGCCAGGCTTACCTTGTTAGGCTGTGGCCCTCCAGAAAAAACCCGAGCTCATATAGCAACACCTTGACGTGGATCTACAGCTGCTCTCGCTGTGCCTGTCTCACCTTTAGCCCCGGCTGTCTACTGCCGCCTTTCATTTTCCGCATTCATACATCAATAAGCTTTGCATGCTGACACCTAATTTTGCAGGCTACTTTGGTTATGGAGGCCGTGTTTTGCATATCACTACCCACCCCCTTCTGACACCTACTGCCTTTAAAGGGAAATGAGGAGAAGAGAGGAAGAGGCAGAGGAAAGGGAGAGGAAAAGAGAGCAAGAAAGAGAAAGCATCTTTTCTTCTCTGCCTAATCAGAGATTTCTTTATATTTGTCAAAAGCAGATATGCCAAATCAACTTTAATTGATTCCTCGGCGGTGCTCACAGATGATTTTTGAAGGACTGGGCTTGTATTTCCAGACACACTGTTGTGTTTCCAACAAAAAGGAGGTTTCTCCCACAAATCAAATTTTGATGCCAATTAGTTAGCATTTTCCATTCCAATTAAATTGGAGACTTGGAGACCTTTCTGATTTGGGGAGACTTTATATACATTTTATATTAAAAATGCCCTTCGGGGCTAATAAGCACGAAGGAAATGTCCATGGGTGGTGGTAGGCACTGGGGAGTGGGGGACAGATATGTGCTGTGGGTATTTTCAGCTCCTTTCTCTTGTTTATTTCACAAAGCTTTGTCAAGCCCATGGCAACCTGTTATATAACACCACAAAGGTTTTTACCTTGCAGTTAGGTGGCTAATGTCATTAGAGCTTTGACAACCCATAAAATGTTATAATCTAATAGATTTTTTTCATGCCTTACCCCACCCTCTACACTCCCTGAGATCTCATTGTGCAAAAAGAGAATTGGGGGAATGGGCGGAGGGGAAACAAGATTGATGTTAAAAAGAACAGGCTGTGGCTGGATTTGAGAGATTATACAAACAAAACAAATAAACAAAAGCATAAAATAGAATAGAAAAAAAAAATCCCAAATGTGATACATAAGCCT
Source organism: Otolemur garnettii (assembly GCF_000181295.1). NCBI lineage: Eukaryota > Metazoa > Chordata > Mammalia > Primates > Galagidae > Otolemur > Otolemur garnettii. The sequence goes on from NW_003852419.1 coordinate 17,076,968, forward strand.
CCACACCCTCGTGTACCCCTGTGAGCACATGGCCTCAAGAATAAGCCTACTAATGATGTGCCATGGAGATTTTCTACATCTAGAAAATTAGAGTATTTATCATGTGTACTAGCACACTGTGAAGGGAAGAAGATGTCAGCTCAAAGGCAGTTGTAGTTTTAATTTAGTAGTAATGAAAAATCAGTCTGAATATCATGAGCAATTCTCCTCCCCTTTCTTTTCCCTCACATTCCCAACTCTCTTTTATTTTTCTCTTCTGCCTGAAATTAATCTTAAAACAGCAACAACAAAACTGCGCTAGTTGCTCTATCAGGTCATCATCTAGAGGGCAATCCTTGGGCAAGGGTGGAGAACTTACTGAGACAGTTTGGACTCCAACAGCCAACTTATATCTTAACCACTGTCCTTCCCATCAGCATAGGCATGAGCTCAAGTCCTAAACCCTGCATACCTCTATCCATACTCATAATCTCAATGTCCACATTTCATGACCTGTCGGCCTTTAAGGAAATAAGATACAATGTCCAATGTCTGTATACTAATGAGAATAGTATGTATACAGCACTTAAAACTACCAAACATATTTTCCTCTTTTTACTCATTAATCCTCAGAACAACTTCCTGACAGAGGCATCGTGGGTGCTTCTAAGGGACTCAACTGGGACCACCTTGGCAGTGAGGGATGAGGATTTTCTGTCATAGACTTTAAGTCCAGACTCAGAGGGTTGATGTGAATGAAGCTCAAATAAGATAACACATCAGCTATTATTTTAAAACTGAGATTTCAGCATTACCTGGTTGACCCCAAAGCCAGTTGTGAACAAAAGTTCTCTGAAAAGGAATTTGTAGGAAAAAGACCATTTTAGTGAGTGGTTTGCTAACTTGGGAGACACAGCCCTTGTTATAAAATAATGGTGCATTACAGAGAACAAATGCAAATTTCAGATTTTATAGCATAAGTTCCTAACCAGGCCACCCAATCAGGTTTCTTTATGCAAATGACAAATTCAAATTTACTTAGTTCTGATTGGTCAGCACAACTGAGTTCTGATTGGTTGATACACTGAGCCCCAATGGCCAGGGCACATGAACTCTGATTCATCAGTTGAGGTGAGCTCTGGGAATCCCAGAGTTGAACGGAGGTGTAAATTTTTGAGGAAGTCTGTGTACAAGAGTGACCTCTAGTCAGCAAATGGCTACTTGGCTCTATTTTAAATATAGGCCAGGTTAGCCACTCATGATCCGATTGGTTGTGGTTCACATTTGTTCACACCATCTTCATTTCACTCTTGCCAACATAACCTAATGTTTCTTTTCTTTTCTTTTCTTTTTTTAATTTCAAATTAGTATGAGGGTACAAATGTTTAAGTTACATTGTTTTTAATTCTAAAGTTCAAGTTGTAGTTGAGCCCTTCACTGGGGGTGGTGCTGAACACCCTCACACTGGGCACTTTAGGTGAGATGCTCCCAATCGCCCTCCCTCCTGCCCTGCCTCTACCCCTCTTTTGCCCTCCCCTTGCTAGACTATATTTGTGTTTTATCTTCCATGTGGGGGTATAGTTGCTTATATATACATTTCAGATTAGTTTGAGTACATTGGATATCTTTTTCCATTCTTGAATACTTTACTAAGAAAAATGTGTTTCAACTCTATCCAGGTAAACACATAAGACTTAAAGTCTCCATCTTTTCTTATGGCTGAATAGTACTCTGTGGTATACATATACCACAGTTTGTTAATCCATTCATGGGTTGATGGGCATTTAGGTTGCTTCTAGGACTTGGCAATTGTGAACTGAGCTGGAATGAACATTCTAGTGTAAATGTCCTTGTGACAAAATGATTTTTGTTCTTCTGGGTAGATACCTAGTAATGGGATTGCAGGATCAAATGGAAGGTCAACTTTTGGTTCTTTAAGAATTCTCCATACTTCTTTCCATAAAGGTTTCTTCTAATGAGTTCTCAGTATAGGCCAGACACCTTGTAAAGTGCTCTTCATGGATTATCTCACTGACTCTTCTCAGCAACCCTAATAGTACTCTCATTTTACGGATGAAGAAAGTAATATTCAAAGTGACTGGGTATGTTCCTCAAGATCACACATCTGGTCATTAGGGCAGAGCCAGGATTCACCCCCCTTCACCCAGGTAGTCGGCCTGTAGTGATCGGCCTTTTGTCTGATCTGCCCCACTGGGACAGCAGGTTCTTTGGGGTCATTCATATCTTGGTGAGTGTAACCAAGATAAATTTAGGCTTTAAAAAAAATATGTCTTTTCAGATACCTCCTGGCTCCTAGTAAATGTGACACCGAAAAGTAATCCCCCCCCACCATTGCTAAAGAGACAAATAATTTAAGGCCACAGTTTCTTCTCTTGGATGTAATAATATTCCTCAGTTTCCCCAGGTGGAAATAACTAAACAGAGAAAGTAAAATAGCATCACCCAGCATAAAATAAAAAAAAATAATAAAATAAAACAAGCAACATTCATTTGGAGACTAAAACTCAAGTTCTGGACACAAGGAGTCAGATATTGGTTCAAACAGTCTGAGTACGCCTGTGGGGAATGTTAGACAATATCCAGTCAGGAGAAATCTCCCTGCGTCAGGGGCTGGGTGTGACATCCTCTGGGCAGGTTCCATAAAAAGAGGAATTATGAGGACGACTGAACACTGCTCACATTCACACAGCGCCACGCTGCATTGTCAATTAGCAAGCGTGTTTCCGTAATTGTTATACAAGGGGGAAATTTACAGTGTTAAATGGCCCTCAAATTCACACTTCTGTGTGAGTTTTTGTTTGGTGGTGTGTCTAGTATTAGCATGGATGACTGGTTCTGACATCTCTTTGCCTCCGAAGACAGAAACTGCGAACACAACAACAGGATAGGCACACCAGAGGAGAAGGCTGCTGTTTGCTCTGTAGGCTGAGGGAGATGGATGGACAGATAGATGACAGATAGGTAGGGAGGTAAGTTGGTAGATATACAGAAAGACTTTTCTCTTTCTTACCTTTTTGGAGGGGGTGAGGTGAAGTTTTTACTATTCTCAGATGTCTATCATTTCTTCAGATTGACCTCTTCTTAGCAATCAGATGCAAATCTACATTTCCATGTTTTATATTTCAGACTGTGTGTATCCATCCATTGCTAAGGAGGACAAGGGAAACCGTGATTGGAGGATTAAGTGAAAGATTTGGTTTAACCTTGAGAAGGAAGTTTTTCAAAACAAAAAACTGCAGGAATTGTGAATTTCAAAGTAGATTAGTCCTTCGTCTGTTTAGATAATTTTGGATATGGTTTGGTCTGAAGACAGCGCCTGAACCAGATGGTATCTCAAAGTTATATTCAGTCTTTGATTCTGCAAATTTGTAACCTCCACCCCCCCCATACATTACACAGACATTCATATACCACACACAGACACTATGCACATGTATATCCCCTGAAGAAAGAAATACCTAAGTGAGAACAGAGGGATCAGTATACATCTCTGAACTGTCAGGTAACTAAATGGTCTACCATTCCACAGAATATAAGAGTTAGAAAGACCATTGTGTATTGGAAAGGGTAACTTGTTTAATCTCTAAGTCAGTAAAAAGATAAATGGTTCAGGAAGGTTAAGTAACTTGTACATGGTCACACAGCAAGTTAAAGTAATAATTTCATGTCATCATTTAGTGATTTCCAAATACTACAGTATGTTTACCCTCAAAGAAGCACTGTTTACTATTTCTAATATTACTGAAAAGAATAAGTTACAAGTGTTAAGAAGTATTCATTTATTTATTATTTGTATTCCTACTTTGTTCCATAAATAAGATACTGAGACAGACAATTTCAAAAGAACTGCAAAATGATGATGAACATGATAACATTTTGAGGAATGTTATGTAGATCATTTAGGTTAAATCATTACATATTGGTTTAAAAGTCAGCTACAGCATTTAATCATCCCACCTTAATTTACAAAAGATAAATAAAATGAAATACATAGATTAAATGAATAAAAATAGGTGCCTGAACAGGACTGGAATAACCATAATGTTTCTGGTCATGGCTTCTAAACAAGAAGAAGCTGGTTTCTTCTTGCTTTAGTCATTTGTGTTTCAATGAAAGACTGAAAAGCTGATTCCGAAGGATTCTAGATCTCAGACAGGTGAATTCATAATATGGTCTCATAGCTAGGAGGCTTGCAAGTAAGAATGCCTTCAAGGCCCCAAAATAAGGTTGGAGATGAAATGATGGACAAAGAGAAATGATGCAGTATCACTTCTCTTTCATTAGGGAAAAGAACAACACAAGCCTGATAATGTCAACTTTGCCCAAAATGGACAACCAAGGGGATTCATGTATCCGCTGGTGAGAATAAATCGAGTATGTGACGGTACATGTACAGGGAGAGGGGGAAGTTGAGATGTAGGTGCAGAAGTTTCATTGCAAAGATGACAGTTAAAGCCATGAGATGGGTTATATCATCTGAGGAATGAGGGTAGACAGAAACAAGAAATGCCAGGGCCTGAAACCCGGGTCCCAGCAGGCTCAGATTAGGATTGGAAGTCAATCTATTAAAGACTGAAAAGGAGGAAACCACAGAGGGAGGATTCTCAGGCGCTTCCTGACACTTTCAGGACAGCCTTATCGACTGTGCCAAGGTTGCTGGTAGTTCAAGCGTGATGAGGCCTGAATCTGACCTGGCTGTGTTAGATGATGTTAGCTTATAAGGCCACCTTTCTCAGGAATTATCACCTACTAATAATGTTAGGAACCAGACATTAATCATAGTAATAATAACTATAATAACACAACTAAGACCGTTGTGTATTGGAAAGGGTAACTTGTTTAATCTCTAAGTCAGTAAAAAGATAAATGGTTCAGGAAGGTTAAGTAACTTGCCCATGGTCACACAGCAAGTTAAAGTAGTAATTTCATATCATCCACACTGTCCATCCATATCATCTTACTGTCCACACTGTGACAGCTTGTATGTGCCAACTGTTTTATACACACTAGTCTAATTCTGTCCATACTATGAAAGTGGAGGGAGACAGAATTGCCCAGAATCATAGATGAGAAAAATTTAGGTGCAGAGAGGTGAAGTGAATTATCTGAATTCACCCAACTAATAAGTTTGAGATAGAATTATAGATAGAAAATAAAATGCAGGGTTGTCAAGGACCAAAATGCTGACTGTCTATTTGTGTGTGTGGGTGGGTGGGTGGAGGTTGTGAAAGCAGGAAGCAGTAGGCTTTGCCCATTTTCTTCAGGGCACAAACAGCTGCCTCCTGAGCCTGTTTATCTGGGGGTTCATGAGGGTGGGGGGGCGGGGGGATGATGAGTAGCCATCCCTCATTAGCCAAGGACCAAGGAATGTGCTGGGATACAAGACTTTCAGTGCCAGAACTGGGAAGGTTTTGGTCAAACTGCTGATGAGTGGGTCACCCTCCCAACGGTGAGACCTCCCTGGAATGCCTTCCTTCAGGGAGAAAGCAGGAGAGGTACCTGTTGGGGTTTCTGCATTCTGCACGAGCTTCCCTGGGGTGGTCCCAGAGCCTCTGTAGAATTGTGAACCAGCTTTCCAATCTCCTCAGTCTTGCTAAGTGGGACCCTGGAGTTGGGAACCAGGAGCAAGGTCACTCTCCAGGCCTCTTTCATTGATGGGCCTGTTCGCTGGGCTCCCCCCAGACTGCTGCGACAGCCCTCTGGGAAACCCAAAGGTGCACCCCCAGTGGTAGCAGCCCCCCAGCTCCCCTGGAAACTGACAGAGGCATCCTGGGCATGCAGGGCCCTGTTTGTCAAATTCCCTCTGATCTACCCAGCTAATGAGGTCAAAATAGCTACGTCCGTAAGGGATACATTTTCTCAATGGGAGCATATGCCTCAGAAAACACATTGAAAATATTTATCTTTTCTCAGAGTACAGGCAGAGCAATATAGAATACTAGCTTGTAAAAATGCTCTTTGAAGAGCAGAAGAAAAAAAAAATCGTAAAGCATAGGAAATGAAAAGGGAATCCTCCCAAACCATGCTGCCAGTTGCCGTCCGGGAGATTCACTCGTGCCATTTGGAAAGCTTTGTTACAGGCTCAGCTGATAATGTGTTTGAAGCAAACACACATGCCTCAGAGATCCTGGGCCTCTCTTGGGCTTGACTGAGGCCTGAGATCCTAGAGACACCTTCCAGTGGGGTGGGTAGTGAGCCGCTAACCTCTGACAAATGGCAGAAATCCAAGTCTTGCACAACTAAAAATGCCCTGGCTAGATTTGGTTCTTCACAAAAGCGAGGCCATTCAGGCTCACCTACATCTCTGCAGTGGTTCTCAGCCAAGGATGACTTTGCCTCACCCCCAGAGCTTTGGCAATGTCTGGAGAAATCTTGAGTTGCTTCCACTGGTGGGAGATGAAAGGTACCATCTGGTTGATAAAGAAAAGTTGCTCCTAAACATCCTACAATGTACAGGACGGCCCTCACAACAAGAACTATGGACCCAAAAGAGTAATGGCACCTAGGCTGAGAAACTCTTATCTAGGTACTTCTTTTTGAGACTGGGAATTGGCAGGCACTGCTTTAGGCATTGCCTGGCTGGTTCAAAAGTCTCATCAAGCTGTCCTGATCTAAACAAGATGGAGGCAGGACAAGTTCCCACCTCCAACCGTTAGAACCAAGATGGTAAGGAATTAATCACTTCTTGACCTTACAGCTTCAATACATGCTTCATTACCATAAAAGTTTGTAAGGAAACCTCCCACCCCCATCATGCACCTAATACCATGACACTTCCTGTTTGATCATATTTACTCAAAAGGAGGGTGTTACCCTAATTCTGGGAAAACTCCACGCAATTCCAAGAAATAACATGAATATTCTTCCCTTTGTTTACCCTATAATGAAGTTATTGTTTAAATAGAAAGGGCAGAAAGAACCATGACTCCAGTTCTCTTCTGCAGGGAGAATTATCCTCTCTGCTCTGTCTGTGGAGTAGACTTTCCCTAGTTTCTGAACAAATCTCACTTTCACTTTACGCTGTTAGCTCACTTCTGAATTCCTTCTTCTGGTTCGCTTCCTCCTTGAAGCCAACCACCTACTTGGACTTCAAGTGATTCCCCAAATTGGGAGTCACTTTCCTGTGTCACTTTTATGCCATCACCTCAAATAGACCACAAATTGAATAAATTCCATCATCTTTTTCTAAACCCACTTCATCTTCTCATACCTGAACTTGCACCAATGGTACCAACACTTTTATGACCAATAATATGCATGGGATAAAATAACAATAATAAAATCATCTTTTCTGCATGGACTAGACATTGTTTTGGGTAAAATAATAAATAAATAAATAAATAAAGTTTATACCATCATTTTCTTAGTCACCATATTAAAAGTTCACATTTCTCTTCTTCATCTCCCCACCCTCCCACACATACACTAACCTATCTAATTAATCACTAGGTCATGTGAATCTGCCTAAGGGAACACTTTTCACTTATTCTCACTTCAACCTCTACCAAATAGTCATGGCTTTCCACTCTATACCTAAATCATTGCCACAGCCTCTGTTTTTCCTTCGAATCTCTCTTTGTTCTAATTTGTATTAGTCGGGAGAAGGTAATTGCTATAACAAACAACCCTGAACTCTCGGTAACTTAATGTAGTAGATGTCTATTTCTTACTCACATAATGTCTAACCAGTGGCAAGAGAGAGGAGGTTCTAATCCATGCAGTCACTCAGGGACTCAGGCTCCTGGCAACTTGTGGCACCATGATCCTATAGGATTTTGAAGTTCTCTGTCAGACCTTCTACTTCTATCCAGAAGATAGGGAAGGAAATGTGTAGGATCACATTTTATGGGCTATATTTAATTGGCCACAGGCTCACCCTGCTGCAAAAGAGACTGGGAAATGTAGTCTGATCACATGCTCAGGAAGGAAAGCAAACTGACTTTAGTGAATTCACGACAGTCTCTGCCATGTATCTTTTCTGCACACTTGTGATGGATTAATCTTTCTCAAATGCCATTTAATAACATTTGTTCCACATTTCCATTCTGTTCAGAAACTTTTTAAATGAGTTCCAATTATCTCCCCACTAAATATCCAAACTATTAAAAAAAAACATATATTCCAGTCTATTCTTCCCACCACACCTATCCTGCTGCCCAAACCGAGGCACACAGAGGCCCTCCAGGCTGCCTCCCACACCCTGCCCTGTGCCTTTGTCTCTGTCTCTGTCTCTGTCTTTTTCCTGCTCTGGAATCCCTTCCTCCACCCCTATGTACATCAGAACACACACATCCCCACCCTAAAGTCCCCAGCCAACCATGGACTAAATGCGTATAGTGTAAGAACCATGGGAGGCACACACAGCCCAGCATTTTTCATCTGCGTGATCTCACTGAACCTTAACAACAACCGGCAGAGTATTATTTTCCTACTTTTCCTTTCAAAGAGATGGAAGTGGAGGCTCAGAGAAGTAAAGCAATTTGCTCCCATCACAAAGCTGACCAGTGGTGACACTCTGCCCTCCCCAACACTACCGGGTCACCCACAGCCCCAGCATCTTCAGAACTTCCACTCACTGACAGCTTCTTAGAGGCTCACACAGAATGGAGCCCCTATCAGGAAGATGTCCTTTATTGCTATGGTCGCATGAAGGGAAGAAATAGCAGCCTTTCCTCGGTAAAGGCAGTGAGCAGGGTGAGTCAGGTTCTGGCTTTCTTGTGACATTCCAAACAGGGAAGTTAGCAGGTCCAAGCAGGGACTCTGGCAGTCATGATGGACGGTATTCTTGCTAGATTATTTGAGTGGCAGGCACCTGGCAGGCCACGCCGCTGGGGATGCAGCCATGAGTGGGAGGTTCAGAAAAAGAGGTGCTGCAGGCTCCTGAAACACACATCGACATGCCAGAATGGGCTGGTGCTGAGTGTGGGAATGTGTGCCCAGCCTGGCACTGAGGCAGAGGCAGGAGCTGACTTCCCTGGGAGAACCTGGCCAGGACCTGTGCAAAAACCCTTTCATGCCAACAGCCCTTCCAAAAATGTAAAAGTCCACTTTTTTCCTGATCAAATGAATTTAAGCAAGCCATGTACTTCCTTGGGTCTCAGATGTAAAATGGAGTGGACATAGGACAGTCTATGCTTCCTAAGGTGGCTGGGAGGAGTAAAGGAGTTAACACAGGCAAGGTGACTGTAGCGAAAGCTATCCTGATTGTTCCTATATCTTATAAATTGTCAAGACATTCTGTGCCCAGCTTGGATGTGTAATTCTAGCTTTGTCATCACAGATCAAGGACCCAAGCAGAGGTCCTTGAACTTTTTAAACAGGGGGCCAGTTCACTGTCCCTCAGACCATTAGAGGGCCAGACTGCAGGCCCTGGAACGAGTTGGGTGCAGGACAGGCAGCAGTGGCAAAAACACCCCGCAGGCTGGATAAATGTCCTAGGCGGGCTGCATGTGGCCCGCGGGCTGTAGTTTGAGGATGCCTGACCCAAAGAGTCAGAGCAGTCCCTTCTTTGCTAAAAAGCAGCACACCCCTTGGGAACTAGGCCCCTCTATCATACCTTGCTGCCTTACCTGTAGGCCAGAGTGAGACAATCTATGCACTGAGCCCACTACACCCAAAAGCACATGTACTCCCACCTGCCACAGATCCTGCGATTCAACCACTAGCATAATATCCCTTTGGCTTCAGAAAGTAGTTCTTCATCTTTTGGACATTACAGATCTCCTATTGGCTCCTAAAAACTATAGAGCCACCACACCCACTCACAGATACACACACGCAAATTCAAATATGTACAGACACAAATCCCTTTATCAGGTGCCATATAATTTCAGGGAATCTGGAGCCTTTTGAAGTCTAGCCCAGGTTAGCAAACCTTGGTGCAAAGTCAATGCAGTAAATGCAGAGCTACATAACTACATTTGACAGTTTTCTTAAATAGCACACACTTGGAGAGCAGCTCTTATGATGAGGGAAGGAGTGGGTACTGAAGATTGCAGATTAATTTATGAGGATGAGAGTTATGAATAAAGAATTGCCCTTGGTTTTACTGAACCCCAATTCTCACCCAGGATGAACAGGGGCTCTCCCTGCCCATGAATGAATCCCAAACCTCTACCTTATGTGCTCACAAAACTACCACTCACACCCTGAGGAGGACGCGTGCTAATGTGTTCACCTGAAAGGGCGGCACCTTCTCCTTTCCTACCCGGTGAAAGGAAGGGGAGAGTTCTTTCACATCCCCAGCCCAGCCCAGTCCCAGCCTCTATTCCAGGGCGCTGCACCCTTCAAGGGCATGACTACAAACCACAACCATCCACATCCCTTTCTGGGATGGTCAGGAGATCAGGGGCAAATCCTGAAATGAGTTATGAGTAGAAACCATTACGATCTTGTCCACAGAACTTTTCCTCATCTGCAGAGCCCGGGAAATAAATCAGATGGGTTCTCACAACAACTTGCCCGACTCTGCTGTACAGAATGAGCATCTTGGTCTCTGCAGCTTCCCCCAGTCCCTCCCTCTGAAAAGGGATACAATGTATGGAGTTCAGGAAGTAGAAAATCTCCTGCTGAAGGCTGAAAATCCAGGAAAAGAGGGTTTGAGCCCAAGAAAGGAAAGTTCTCCATGCTGTGCACAGAGGGGGTAGCAGAAAAGCCGCTGTATCTTGGCCCTTGCCCAAGACAGCCCACAGCCCAGGTGGGAGATATGGTAGGGAACAGGGTGGGGGGGGGAGGAGTTTGCGCCTTTTCTAACAGGACGGTGCTCCTGCTGCTGTCAGCATTCAGGTTTCTTTGCCGTAAGAAATAGTTGAAAAATGGAACCAGGTGAAGAATTTGGGCACTTGGGGACTTTCTAAGCATAGCTGTGATTTTAAAGAGTTGGATGAAATATCCAGGGTGGGAATCAGACCAGCCAGATTCCTGAGAGGTGTTGTGTGCATGTGTGTGCTCATGTGTGCCTAGAGGCACCTGGGAACACACCCCTGGTGCTGCCCACGTCTGCATATCTAAGTGTGTGCATATTTGCATTCACACTGAGGGGTTTGATAAGAGAATGATGTCACTGTCTATTTGTGTAAGTGCATATAGTAAGAGAAGAAAACAATTTTGTACAAAGTTTTAGTGATGTTTTTATAAAGCGATAGTGCTGCTTCTCTTTCCTGTCCCTTTGAATTCACCTGGAGAAAACACTGGAATCTACATTCAATGGGGGGAGGGGTGGGGAGTGCTGCTTTTATAAGGAAATCAGAGCATTATCTCAGTATTATCATGTAAATCAAGAGTCAGAAAACCAAGGCCAAGGGCCAAATCCAGCCGGCTGCTTTCTTCTAATTCAGCAAAGCTGGGTAGTTGTGATGGAGACCATGCAAAGCACTCTCTGGCCCTCAGTGAGAAGTTTGCCCACCGCTACTATAGGCCTTGGCCTTTCATGGTCCTTGGCCGCACACAGAGTCATTTCAGTAAGGTTGAGATTGACACAATGGAGCAAAGTCCAGTGTGCTCATCTTATTAACCTACAACTCAAGTTCAACAGTAGAAGTTTCCTGGGAAGCTATTGAGATGTCATTTTTTTCAGTGGCCTCTGTTTTGAGGAACTGTAAATTCCTCCTTCAAGGAGTGGAAATGCTGGAGATAGGACACTGACTTCCAGAGCAGGCACAGACCCTCACTCACCATGAAACTAGGGCTTGTTACTTAACATCTCCAGGCCTGTTGATAGGATTACAAATACCCACGCTTACAGTCACTGCTATTTAACTCTTGGAGAAGGTGAGGTTAATTCTGTTCCTAAGGATGTGCTTTCTTTGGATCAATGTAGACCATCTCACTTTCCCTATCTGTCTCAAGGACATAACTGAGTACCAGTTAGAACCCTGGAGATGCCTTCTTTAGACCCATGAAGTAACCCTAGAAGAGTTGCTTAAATACATAGATCATTATGACCGTGACACATCAGACCCTGCGAAATGATGATACTGACCAACCTCTCCAATCACTAACTCCTTTAGTGTTAAGCAAACCAGATGCAAAAATCCTTGACCCTCAATGCTCATAAGCCTTTACTGGCTTATGAATAAGGGCACTCAGAAGATAAAATCTGCGAGGTAAAGAGGGGGTATGGCTGATCTAGTGCACTTTCTCTGCTCAAGGGAAGCCCACCTTTTTCGTCTGAGTGCACCAAGATCAGAAGCCAGGTTTTGCTGGTCACTTAGCTAAGAACCTGAGATGTGTCATGGAACCCCGTGTATTTGCCTTCCTCAAAGCTTGAACACGGCACGTGACCAGCCTTCTGCTGGCCGTGAAGAGATTACAGCCTATAACTACATAAGCATTGAGCTTCTGACCCTAGAGATGGCAAACAGCAAAGGAAGACTCAACAATATCTTCCCCATGCAGCCATATTCCAAAATCGCAATCAATATGCCGCTAAATCTTCTTTGTCACTAAGAAATAATGAACTCACTGTTGTGCTGTGCTTTATATAGGACAGAAGAAAAGAATCTGAGTGGGGTGACTAGAGTGTGATGTCATCCTCCAGCCACACCTCCTTTTACAAGCGTGATCCCTCCTACACCTTCACAGAGCTGCAGCCTGGGCAGTTCCATCTGACTCCGTACATGCCGTCTGTCCTAAACAGAGACTGATTATGACACACTGTGAATAAAGGCTGGAACCAGCCACTCTCCTCTGATTTGCTATAACTGTCCCTTACAATTCTCGCTTCTTATTTATACCCAAAGTGAAACTCTCCAGCATGGCACCAATACCGTCAAGTACCCTCCCAGAAGAGAAGGGTTTGCTTCTGCTGCCTCTCTGCTCAGCCCCAGTGCTGTCTGTCACTGATGAAAATGCTGTCATAAGGCACATGCTGGGTTTGCCTTCAAGCTGAAGACCCAGACAGGTACAGTAACAAGGATGGCCTCAAGGAAAGCACAACCCAAGGCCAGAGGACAATTGATTTCTTTCACATTTAGAGCATAATTAGCTGTGGGTTCTAATCTGATACACACATGTTCTGTGAGCATGGAGGCATGAGGACTAGGGTGCAGAGGAATGAAAGATGTGGGCACTAAAAAGCAAGACCTGAGGCTGCAGTAAATGGAATAGAGAAAAAAGCCAGCTGGAGCTGGAGTAACCAAAACACAAATGGGGTTAAAATCAGGAAAGCAGAGAGAAAGAACCCACTTGGAAACAGTGAGATTTCTCCCGGAGAAGACACCACTGACCCCAGTGTCATCATTTTTAAGAACCTGGAGACGATATTCTGCCATGAAGGGTGATGGCGGTTGAAACGTAGCATCCATTCATTTATAGCCTTCTGCTCTTCTGCCAAATGTTCTCCTGTTTGAATTTCATCCCCTGGCTTCTCTGAGAGGCTCAATCTTCCATAAACCCATTTCGGCCTTTCATAGTTATGTCGCCTCTCTGGGAACTGTGCCATTTGTACTCTGCCTCTCCCTCACGGGGATGTCCACAGAGTGGCCATTGGAGGAGCTGTCGGAACTGGGCTGACACAGGCTGGCTCCCAGCCTGCCAGTGACCTCTATGTCATATCTAAAGCTGCATCCTTCCCCTGCTGGCCTGCTCCACCCATCTTACCCCACAATTCCAAGGCCTGGCAATTAAAGGAATTAGAGAGCTAAAAAATACATTTTTCACCTCTTTAAAGAACAATCCCATCTCAGAGTAGGAGACGTGAAAGAGAAGGGCTTAGGGTCTTTGGACGCAGACATACAATCTGTGGGGTTCACTGCAGGAGCAGCTCAGGCCCACCCTGGGGCAGAGGAGAGGAAAGCAGGCTGAGGAAGAGCTCCCAGAGGCCTGCATACCCAGAGGCATCTCCTCCATAAAACCCTAGATGGCTAATTATTAACCTCGGTGCTCAATCAGCCAGCTTGTAAGCTGTGTTTAAACAGAAACACATATAAAACAAGGTTATGTGTGGATTGGTCACTAAAAATGTTATGACCACAGGCCCATAGGAACCTAATTCTGTATTTCCCTTAAGAGCAATGCTCAGTATTCACTAGAGATCAGTGTCCACAGTGACTTAGGGATCACAACTACTGTGAATGACGAGTTAGCTGCCTATGCTGCTGGTGCTGGAAGGAGGGAAGAGTGTAGGGGGAGACAGGCTGAATAGGAAGACGCAGTTCTGACTGTGAAGGTCGGGGAGGCCAGCAGAAAACCCAGGACAAAACAGGCCAGCTCTTTCAGGAAGGTCTACCTTTGCTCACAAGAAGGCAACAGCTGCTCCCAGAACCCAGCACAGGTTGCTCTACCTCAGCACAGTAACGTGATCGCTAATTAATAAGTACATTGGAAACTAGGCAGACAGACCCACAGTTAAGGGGCCACGGAGACCCAGAGTGGGTGTCTCAAGGGGCTGCCTCTTTGCAGTCCGGTTTATGGCTCTTCAGGGAAGGCTAAGCCACAACCTTGTTATTTTCCTTCTGGGACTAAAAAGAGAACTGTAGTTTCCTGCCCTATTAAGCCAGTGCCTTTCATGATCATTAAAATACCTTTAAATACTTCATTTCTCCCCCTTAAATTTTTCCAGGCATAAGGGAACTCTCCTTCCACATAACCTTGCTCCAAAATAACAAACACATGATGCCATTTGAATTTGGCTTCTCTCTTCTTCCCTTTTGGGTGTTCAGAAATAGCCACTTACAAACACATGAAGTCATTTGCCTCGGCGGTAAATATGTCTTACGTGTCAATTTCAGCAGGCTACTCTCCGCAGACGTGCACATGTGTGCTGATTTCCTGCCCTCCAAAATTATTTTTTTGGTCGTGGACATATGGTGAGCAATAGTTGGAATCGTTATTCAGGGTGCAGACTCTCCTCTGGGATCTGCGGGACAAATCTTGCTCCTTCTGTCAAGTCAAAATCACCAAGCATGCACTGAGCACTGCAGCAGGGAAGGGATTTTATCATGTGTGCACGCTTAGCGCCATACTCATAATCAAACCATTACAGTCCTCCGTGGCATGTTAATGGTCAAATGGATGATAGCTAATGAAGCAGCTCACAGTTTTTAAGAGCTTAACTACGATCCAGGTACTGTTCTATGTTACTAGCAGGTATTAAGTAATTTAATTCTTGTAACAACCTTTGGAAGTAATTATTATTATTATCCTCATCACCATTTATAAGATAAGGAAAGTAGGGCAAAGAGAGTCCGTCTAGGCGAGTAACTTGTGCAAATCTAAAACTTGAAGGACGGATGGGGCTCTGATTTGGGTGACTTATTAACTAGTAATTTGAGTTTGAGTTTTACTCTCTGTGTACTCCCCTCCTGCTTGCTGGCAATCCTACTTTTCCTAAGAAGGCGGCCAAGCCCTTGGTGTTCTCATTGGTTCCAGAAGTTTCATATAGCGGGGTAAAAAATGATGATTCTGAAGTGGGGGCTCTTCCTGTGTAAACTCATGGAAGAGGTTATGCCAAAACCCTAGGGAAACAGAGGGAAAAGGGTGTAGCTTACAGGGAGCCAGAGGAGAGAAGCCTCCAAAGCTGGAACCAGGAGGAGACCATAGGCCCTGGGAAGGCACAGAAAGTCTTGCTTCCTTTCCCAGCAGGGCAAGACCTTAGAGGGAAACGGTGGTGTCCTTCCTAAGGTGTCCTCAGGAGGTTTGGCCCTAGCAAACCTCCTAGGTGCCCAGCCTAGGTTCATCTCTCATACCCTTGGCAAAGATAGGGTGAGAGAGTCACCTGTTAAGGAGGAGATGGACGCAGAGAAAGTGGAGATGTGAAACCCTGGGTGGCCGGCCTCCATGTCCCAGCCATGGGGAAGCTTGTAACTTCCAGGAAGGAGGATAAAGACCCAACAAGCACTGAGGCTGACTTTACCGTCATTCTGGGGAGACTGGGGTTTGCAGTCAGATTCTATTTGATTTAAAGAAAATTACAAAACAAGTGGTTTTGGCAGAGCGGAGCTGTGGTGTGAGATTCTTTTACCCATTATAAAATGTTTAGAGAAGTTTTCACAGAGAGGGAGGAAGGAATTTGGGTGCTTAGAAGCAGAGCAGGGCCCACCAGGATGGAAGAGCAGACAGGCCCAGAGGGCAAGTACCAGCCTGGGGGTTGGGATGGGGGGGGGGGGATCAGGTGTAAGAAGCTGGGACTCCAGGCAACCTGGGCCGGGGTGGGCTTGCTTCAAGCCCCCTGAACTTTAACGCCTGCTTTACCAGCACACTGTGTCACCATTTGGCCAGAATCACTCCAAGCCAAATACACTGGGGCATTTTGTCTCACTGCGAAGCAGCCATGTGCTTCCCTGCCTCTCAGCTGTGTTCCTGCTGGCTCCCCACTTGCACTGCCCTTCACTGCAGCACCCTCCCCCAGCAAGATCCTGTCACTGGGGGCTTGATCCCACCACCCCCAGCTTACGCAAAGCATGCCCTGAGACCCTGGGGGACCCAGCCCTCTCCGGGTGGCCACACACCTCTGCTGGAGAGTGATTAGTGTGTTTTCATTATTGTCTTCATCTGTGAGCTCCTGGGCAGTGTTGTTCCTATTTGTATACTCATGGTGCCTGCCTGGCACATCTGGAAGGGCTGAGACTCCTTGGCTGATGGCACAGCTGCAGGAGGACAGGGCTGGCCCACACACAGAGGGAAATGTCAGGAAGCTTTGTGGACCTGCCATGGCCCTCATCCTCAACCCCACTC
The DNA here is from genome assembly GCF_000181295.1 of Otolemur garnettii. Lineage (NCBI taxonomy): Eukaryota > Metazoa > Chordata > Mammalia > Primates > Galagidae > Otolemur > Otolemur garnettii. The sequence goes on from NW_003852419.1 coordinate 17,093,642, forward strand.
ATGCTGCCCATGGCGAGCCCAGCCCTGCTGGGTTACTGCTGGGGGTGCTGCTGAAAGGCAGGGAGCAGACCTGGGGCGGGGCACATCTGTCCTTTGTCTCTCATATCACATAGAGACACAATCCAGCAGGAGGGACACACAGGAGGGACAAGTTTTATATAGAAGGGAGGAATAAACAACCAAACTGCAGGATACAGAACTCAGAGCGTGACAGCAGCTGAGCCCCGCACTGGAGGCCTCAGAGCTCAGAGTTTCAGAAGACAAAGAGGCCATAGTCTAAAGAGAAAGCGTAAGGACAAGAGACATTCCCTTGACTTCACTCTTCTTGTGAGCAGCCATGTGAGAGGAGGGAAGGGCAGAAGATAATTCTCCTCCTTCCCAAGACAAAGGATCTAACAAGCCGGAGGGTGAGGCCCAGAGAATTCAAGGAGAACCAGGCCTGCAGGTAATTCAGTCCTTCCCCTGCAGCAGGGTGGTAGAGAAGAAGCCTTCTGCTATGATATAGAAACAGCAGAGGCTGGGATTCAGGGTAATTGGGTTTTTATTTCAACTCAGCCACTAATTAGCTGTGTGACCTTGGGCAAGTCACTCTACCTCTCTGGGCCTTTATTTCCTCATTTTTAAAATGAGTGGGTTGAGCTAGAGGGAGATGATTACTATGGCCCTTTTTAGCTTTAACACTCCAGGACATTATTCACTCCCCATCACAGCTGTACTATGACAGCTTTCTGAGGCTTCCTTCCTCCATTCTTTCCAACATCTAGATAGAGAGGAAAGGCACATGCATGATAATCCAGAAGTATTTTGGGAAATGTGAGCAAAGCATCCAAGACACTTATCAAGAAAATCTGAATATCCACCATCAAGCCCTAGGCCGAGGGGAGCTGGGAATATTTCAGGGCACATTAACCACTGTTGTGGTAAGTAATTATGCACATTGACTTTGAGTCTGTTTCAATGGTCACATCGCAGAATGTAATTCCTACACTGTTTCCAGGGAGGGAGCGATCCCTGCAAGTGCTCAGAGTCTTCCAGAGTCTGAACTGTGGACTGGTAATAGCTGGCATTTCAAAAATGTAGTCTTTTGTTTCTCAAAAAACTGCTAAAAGCAATCAACTCCCCCATCTCTGATCTGTCTCTGAAATGGAAAACAATAAATTTGATTTCAATCCATTGTGTTAAGTATCAGAATGCACACACAGAGTCTGTGGGTAAAAACCAGCGTTGAGTACAAGCCCATCTGTGATGCCAACAACTTGAACGGAGCAGAGAGAAGAGCATTAACACTTTCAGGTTACATGGGAAGCGAGAGCCCCACAGTCACTCACTCTGCACCCACAGAGTGAAAAAAACAAGTCTGATACATAGGTGCGATGTTATTTGAAAACAAAACCCAGCAAAATGTATTGGAATAATTTGACAGCCTTAAATGTGCTTTCTTCTAAAATAATTTATCTCTGCAGAGACACCCGTCATTGAAACTGCTGGCCTGACTGATCTATATCCCCACCGTTTGCCATTTCCTCAAAACCTATCTGTGTCCCAATTAAAATCTCTGTTGGCAAATGCAATGAGAGATGTCAGAGCAATTTTCATAAAGGAGTAAAGAAAGGAAATCCCACAGCATTTTTAACAATGTACTATGGCACGCAGGCAAAGAGTGATATTAGGGGAGGATATTGGAGAATGGGTACTTGAAGGTTTATTTTTCGTGTCATCAAAACTTGGCCTCTTTGGATGGGGGGGTATATCCAAGGGATGGCTCAGTACCATTGACCTACAACCTAATCAGGAAGAGTTAACACTGCCGTTTGGGGAAGCAGGCACAGGATAGAAGGCCTTGCCTTTCACAGCATGTGGCCTCGTCCCAGTGGTACCACATGGCAGCATCAGAAGGGCATATCCTCAGGTTCCTGGATCTCAAACATCTCTCTCTTGGCATCATTCAGTCCTTCTAGTCCCTGAATTTGGTCCTAGGACCATTCTTACATGGGACTGTCCTTTGTAAGGAGAGGGTTGTCAGCTCCAGGCCACAGCCACTAGACAGAAATCCTTGAGCAGGCCAGCTGTGTGGCCCTGGACCCTACACCAAGGAGAGGGTCAGTTCTCTCAGCTCACAAATGGGAGGAAGCATAGGACCTAGCCCAGATGGATGTTGTGAAAATCAGACAAAATAATCCAGACCATGCCACCAGTTGGTGCTAGACTGGTGGGAAATGCCCAGTAAACGCCAGCCATTATTATTCTTCCCGACTCAAATATTCTTTGTTCACTAGAAGTATTAGAGAATAGGTTGAGTCTCACTGTCTCTTTAAAAGGACAGACAGAATTCAAATGAGCCCACAGGGAATTCTGGAGGAGAGCAGACCTGGAAACACCCCAAGTCAGAGTTGGAAATGTTAAAATAGGAAAAAGTAAAGGAGTTGGTTTGCAGACCAGTGAGAGAAAAAGCTGGAAAAATAAGTGAAGGGTAGATGATGTTTTCTAAATCAACATTCTGACTGAAGGGAAAGGGCTGGGAGGTGGGCAGTGTGAGATCAACAGAGGGACCTTCTAAGCTTAGAGTCCAAGCCAGGGATTCTCTTTTCTTTTTTTTTTTTTTTTTTTTTTTTTCCAGTTTATAGACAGGGCTGAGTTTGAACCCGCCACATCCGGCATATGGGACCAGCACCCTACTCCTTTGAGCCACACACGCTGCCCCAAGCCAGTGATTTTCAACTTGTGTGCCACCAAAGGATCTTAGGTGTGCCCTTAAAACTTTTAAACATCATTAATTAAATTATTTTCCAAAAAAGTGCAAAGCACAGTAAGTATATTCTTTCTTTTTTACTTTTTTTTTTAACAACATAATTTTTTTTGAGACAGAGTCCCACTATGTCACCCTCAGTAGAGTGCTCTGGTGTCACAGCTCACAGCAATGGGGTTAAGCGATTCTCTTGCATCAGCCTCCCAAGTAGCTGGAACTACTGGCTCCTGCCATAACACCCAGCCATTATTTTGTTGTTGTTGTTACAGTTGTCATTGTTGTTTAGCTGGCCCAGGCTGGGTTCCAACTCGCCAGCCTTGGTGTATGTGGTTGGCACTGTAACCACTGTGCTACAGGCGCTGAGACTGAACAACATAACTAAGTGTGCCATGGAAGTTTAACTATAGGTTCAAGTTTACCATGAGATAAAAAATATTGAAAAACACTGGTCTAAGGAGTTACAAAGGAAGGCACAGGGGTCTGATGTCAGAGGCACACACTTTGCACTTCGTACCTAGAGTTGCCCATATTATGTTGTTTTTGACCTAGAAGAACAGCAGTTTCATTTGGCTGGATGTAACACAAGCCCCTTCTTTACCACCATGAGAGGGTGGGGGGAAGAATTCCATCCTCTCACCTCTCCTCAGGCATGAGTTGCTCAGAGGTTGAGCAAGTCTGCGGAAAAGAGATTTGGGAACAGCGGCATGACGTGTTGAGTAGACAAATGGCCTTGTTCCTGTGTAGGTCTTCCAGGACCCTGGCATCACTGTGGTCAGAAACAGGTGTGTCCCACAGAGTCACCTTCTGGAAGCACCCGCCATTGACTGCTGATGTAGGCAACGCACAAATGCCTTACCCTCTGTCCAATTTCAAGACTCTTGCCCAGGCTTTAAATGTTAGGTTCGCAATTATTTGGGTAAAGAACTGAATTCAAAACAAAATAAAAACCCCTCAATCCTGACAGCTTAAAAGGACAGTTTAGGGAAAGGGTGAGAGGGAAGCAAATTATTAAAAAGAGAAAAAAAATGCTAACAAGATATTTCAAACTAATGGCAGCTGCGCACACGTACAGTGTGTGAGGCCTCGTTTGAGCCCATTTTGGTAACGACGTGAAACTGCTGCTTTCTCTTTCCCAGGCATATGTTTAAAGCACCCTGCAAATGATTTCATGTTGGATCGGGCTTCATTACTCACAGTTCATATTTGGTCTAAATTACAGTAAATGTTATTTCAAGGTTTACAAGTTAATTATTATAGTATAGTATTTACTCCATTATATAGTAATTACTGCAGTATCTGATGCCTAAAGGGTCCTCCCCCACCCCCCACCCCCCAGGCTATGAAGGACAGAGAACATTTTAGAGTGTTTTCAAGCAGAACTGGACTCACTGGGGTGGGGGTGTGAGTGTGCGGTAGGGGAGGGGCTGGGAAGATGGCATCCAGAGATTTAAATGCAAGCACCCACATTTTTTAGGTTGGAGGGTTATAGGGACTATTAGTAGCCAAGCTTGGTTTAGCCCTCCCAGGACGTGGTGTGCTCTATTAGTAGGGGATAAGGGGATCAGTTGACGCCCATAGATAGGAGAGATGACAGTCTCACCTCCCTCATGGCATAACTGCACAGCACAAAGCAAAAAATGCTTTTGACCTACAGATGAACAGACAAGGGTGGGGTCTGCTCATCTCTCAGTGGCAGCTGCCTGAGAGACCTCGCATGCAACTTGGCTCCCCTTCTTTTGGCTGAGTGTGGGAATATAAATGATCTCCTTACAAAAAACCTCCCCCCAGCTGCCCCACCCTCCCGCCTGCTACATAAGGGTCAGCTATGAGACACCAGATAGCCCCCAGCTCTGGGCCACATTTACACCTCTTTGCTCCATTCCAGCCTAGATTCTTTGTTCTGGCTGCCAAACCCAGAATGGATTCCATAAGCATCCTGCTTCCCAAATGTTGATCCAAATGGCAGGGAACCCTAGGGGCCTGATAGGCAGTTGAGCTAAAAGACAGGCTTGGGATCAAGCTTCACACTTTTGTCCTCTGATTACAGCTGAGCCTCTTGGGACAGCCAGCCAAAGCTGCCTCTTGCATCGGCCTCCCCTCCACAGAAGGCTGGCCACTCGTACTTTTGATAAATTCTGAGCAGACTGAAAAAGAGAATTTGGCAATCACAGAAGAGTCATTGCCCCTAGATCTGGCTCCCCTTCAGGAGTAGAGAAAACATGTCTGGGTCAGGCAGTGTTTGTGGGGCCAGCACCTACTTCGAGTCAAGCCCCGAGGTCAGCATGGTGCAGAGGAGAGAGCAAGCTTCTGGTGCACACTTGCTCCCAAAGACTTTACAGCCCCATCTCTGTACTTTCAGGAGCGGCAGAGGAAGGAGATGAGGTGAGAGAAATCGCTGGTGTGTTATCTCCTGAAGTGCTCCTGACACATTTTCCTTTTGGAAGGTGGGGCAGAAACTTAGAACTGGAGGACTTCAGTGGACATGATTTTGGAGCTGGCTCCTAGCACTCACAGATGGGTTTCCAGTTTCAGGAAGATCTCTCCTGCACACATCCTGCCCTCTTTGGACTAGCCTCACAGGGGCCCGCGCAGTTGTCTGAGAGAGAACCATTAGGTCAAGGAACACTGGACGATAACCCGTCCTCAAGCCTGTTCCCCAGCCCCCTCCTTAATCCCTGCAGCAGCGGCAGGTTCCTCACCACCCGGGTGTGCCTGGCTCCCTCTCCTTCTCACCCTTTTAGTCTAGAAGCCTTTTCAAAACGTCCATCCGATTGTGCTGTCTTGTTTGAAATCTACCCAAGGCTACCCATCACTCATGCCATAAACCCAGTCCTTGAGTTGACAACAAGGCCTCACATTGCCTGGGCTCTGCAGCCCTTCCTGCCGCCACCTCCCCGCCCCCAACACACACACTTTCTTTCCTCCATTGCTTCAGGTCCAGTTCCTGTGGCCTTCCTTCTGCCCCCTGGCCTACGCCCTGCCCTTTCCCACCCCTGGGAGTTGGGGTGTGCTATTCCTTCAGATGCCAGCTCAGGGGTCCTCCCCCACATGTGGGCTCAGCCAGTGCCATTGCCTGCCCCCTTTGGGGACTTCCATAAATCTTAACTTCCCTCTTAACCCTCATCATACTCTATCATGGTCAGCTGCTAAATGCCTCTCTGCTGGGTGAGACCAGAAGCTCTGTGAGGGCGTTGGGTACCTTTATCTCACCCCACCAGGTAATAAAGTGACTGGCTTGGTAATGCATATTTATTGAAAGAGAATATTCTTCAGTAAATCCCAAGAATCCTTACTGGATAAAGTAAGCTGTTTGGTGCATCAGCTGTGTGGAGACTCGAGCAGCAATACTCACGAAGGCAAGGAGAGATTGAGCACTCACATGCTGTGTGCCCAGCACTGCACACTTTTTCAAAGTTTCACCACACTGCAATGTGAGATGAGTGCTTTTCTTGTACCTTTTTTAACAGATGGATAGACTGAGGAGCAGGCAGATTCAGTACTGCATCTGAGGGCACCCAGCAGGGATGGGTGGAGCAGATACGGTCCTGGGCAGTTGGACCCAGAGTTCCCTTGTTCCACCACTCTGCTCGGCTGATGCTTGCCAAGCCAACCGAGGATGAGGAGAGCACACACAGGCACACTACGGTCCTTCCCTCCTTCTGCCGCCTCCCCTTCCACTGTCTCTCTGCAAACAAGCCCTTATTTAATGAACATATATTTAACGTGAGAAGAGAATAGAGCGTATCAGCCCCATGATGGCTTCATACACACTCTTTTTCACTACCTGTCACATCTTTACAGTGTAGTCAAAGCATTCTCGGCAGCAGAGATTATTAAGAAAAAGAAAAAGAAAGAAAGAAAAGAAAGGAAGCAAGAAAAGAAAAGGAATGAGTTTGGGCAGAATAAATGGTCATCAGAGAGGACTCCATATCCCTCTCATGTCCTCGGTCCTGTGAGTGCTGGACACGAGCCCAGGTCCTCAGAGAAGGTGTCTCCCCTTTTTCTCCTTGAAAGTGTATCCTCACCATTCCCTGCTCTTCCCTCCCTGCAAAAGAAACTCACATTCCCATTAAACACACACAGTGGTTTGGGCAAGAGCACTGGGTGAAGGGCAGAGCAGCCCACAAAACTCACAGGCAATGTTATTAGAAAGCAAAATCCCCAGCAGAGTTTCAAGGTCAAACTGTGCCCAGGCACCGCATTCCAGCGCACAGTGGGGAGTTGAGAAGAGTGGAGGGGCCATCCCTGGCCCTGGATACCTTCACTCCTTCCTTCACTCTGGTGTCACCTCCTTGCCTGTCTCTTTATCTCACTCCACACTCTGTGTGGGTGACCATCCTAGCAATCTCTGGAGGACTTCTGTCCAGTAAGACTTTATTCTATAAGAAGTCTTCTCTCAAAAATGTGAAATGTAAATATTTGCCTCCAACCATGTGGCAACAAATAATCATTTCTGCTGATGAATGTAACAATTTAGAGGGGGGTAATGGAGTTAGTCTGGCCATTGGCTGGCTTAAAAGCAAACATAGCGCACCCCTCTTTCTATGTGCCTATCGCAGTTTCCATTGACTTGAGGCTGAGCTGCTTCCAGTTCAAAATACCTTCAAGTGGCCCTGACCTTGGAAGACCAAGGGAAGGAGTTTGCACTTTGGAATGCCAGTCCCCTTTGGAATGTGGGTCCTGGCACATCATTCCTAGCTGTGTGAATGAAGCCCATGATCTCTCTGGGCTTCAATTCACTGGGATAGGGATTTCTGGACTAGGGATCTAAATCCATAATTTACAGGGCTGGCATAAGATGAAGGCTATGGAAGGTGCTTTTCATGGTATTTGATATAAAATAAGCACTCAAGTAATAGTCACTATTATAATCTGTGATGATTATTATTTATGCTGCTGTGAAGCAAAATCATATACCCAATATGCTATTGTCCTAGGTCGCTAGTCAGCTAGTCTTAAGATCCTTTTTGTATACAGAGGGTAAGAAAATTCAGAAGTGTATTTCTTTATATCATTAGAGTTAAAGACCATTGCAGTTGGGCTTTACAGGATGATTTGGAGGGGAGGGGATCAGAGATGTATTTCCCCATACTGCAACAACAAAACCCATGAAGTGTCGACTTTTTTCTCCAGGCTTAATTAGGCCACATCAAAGGAGTTCTTCAAGCCATTCTGCTGTGGAGATAAATTCCATTAGTGACCTTGCCAAAGCAGATGTTCTTGGGAACACTTCCTCCTGACATAACCCCTTGTCCTATAGCCGACGAGTATTCCCGAGAGACACTGTATTCTCCTGGAGCTGCAGCACCTCCCTAGCTGACGCCAGAGAGCTGACCTATGGCCACTGGCATGCAGTTGAACTAGGCTTTTCTTTTTTTACATTATTTCACAATCTACTTAGCCCTTCCCAATTTAAATGAAAGAAAAAAAAAAGATAAATAATACTAATGCCTGTGGTAAGTACTGTTATTTTTAAAAACTAAAAATCCTCTAGAACATAAAAAAAGGAGCAAACATTGGCAGGAGTTGTTCTCGTCTTCCAGTTCAACTTCTTTTGTTCAAGTGCAGGGACAGGACACAGAACACTTTTCTGTTTTGTGGGTGATAGATTTTCTTTTTCTTCTTTGCCAGTGCCCATATTATCTCCAAGTCCTTAGATTCATTAGCCTAATTAATATTAAGAACATATGCATATGCAAATAAGACCCTCTTTGCCATATATTTCACTTTATAAGACAGGTTGAAGGGTGGTTGGGTGAGTCAATCAAATGTCATAAATTGGCTATGCATAAGACCTCATTAATATTAATTGGGGCGTGGGCATTGTGCAGTAGCCCATACTGCCATTAGAGATGGGGCCCTTGCTTTAATTGTTCCAAAGATTTTGAAAACCAAAGCCTCTGACCTGATTTAAATATGTAATCCGCCCCCCTACCCCCACCAGGTAGTCTACTGAGCAGCATCAGAAAGGTATTAAAAAATACAGAGCAGACCTTTTCTAAGACAGATGGCACACAATGAGGTTAGAAAAAGTATCTTGAGATCCAACCTGCAAGAACAAAAAAAAATTGCTTGCATTGTTGTTTTCATTATCTTGCTTCTGTCATTTCATGAGCTTTGTATCTTGCAAGGAAAGAAAGAAGGGAGAAAAACTGTGAAATTAATCTTTTGTGCATGGCCTGATAAAGAAGAGACATGCTCAGACAAAAGATAGACTGGGAGAAGGTACCGTGATTGATGACTAAAGTAACGGTGTCAGAAGAGTATTATGTAAATTACTGGAGGCACACGCCATTTCAGAGAGAATGAGAGGCAGAGCTGGAAGGGGGAGCGAGGGAGAGGGAGAAGGCGAGAGAGGGAGTGAGGTACTGAGAGTGAAAAAAGGATTGCAGAGTCGATGTCACCAAAGAACTGGTCCCCAAACACCCATTTCTTGCCATCTTTCATCTCCTCCGACAAGCTCACCTCGCATTCTCTCTGGGTTGTGCGGTGTAACAAAGGGGTGGGGGTGGGGGAAGAGCTGTCAACATTAGCATGATTCTAGTCAAGAAAGGTTTAGGGAAAGCAATGTCTGAAGTGAAATCATCAAGGAGGGAAGTTCGGTTAAAGGGGAAAAGGAGCCTGCTGGTGACTGCATGCGTCTCTGTGTGAAGCGTGTCTCAAGACACAGGGACAAGCTCCGGGCCACTCTAATTCTTCATGCTAGAAATGGGCTCCAAAAGGCCCTGCAAGCTCCCCCCGGCTCCCTGGGTATATCTGCACACTTGTGCACTGTGCCCAGTGTGACCACTGAAAAAAGGTGGGTAGCGAGTGACTCATGAGGCCAGAGGCCAGGAGCCCTGCTACAAAAATCTCTGCTCCATTTTTTTTTTCTCTTGGCTACATTTACTTTCTCAGTAATGAAATGAAGGCAAGTGTTGAAAATTACCTCCATTTTCCTGACCGGGAGAAATGGGAGGTAACAGTAAGATTATATTCAATTATAGGAATGGGTTTGGCTGGGATGACCTTCTATGCTGGCTGGGCTGTGGCTCCCAGCAGACTGGCACGTGGAATGTGCTTTGTATATCCCATTCCCGTTCAAACATCTCATGCTTCAGAGTCCAGCCCTGGGATCTATAGGTTTCTTAAAAAGTAATAACAAATAAACTGCTTCCAAATTCTTAGAAACCAAATCTGGAGACAGCAAAGTTTGTACTCAGCAAAAACTCACAGCACTGAGAGCAACATCCATCCCCTCGCCGAGGCCCGTGTGGTACTGGGACCTACGTTTTCAAACATCACCCCGTGGCAAGTCCAGAGAGATGAAGGTTCCGGTCTAGGTAGAGATTTTCTCCACATCTGCCCTCACTCCTCAGCTAGGTGGGAGGGCAAAAGGAATAAAACGAATCTCTGTTCATTAAAAGCTTGGAAGGCCCCCAAGCACCATAAAGATTATGGTAAAACTCTGACCCACCTTGACATTTAAAATGCAATTAATTAATACATTTTAAAATTAATGAAAAAATAAAAGCTAAAATAAATGTACTTACTTGCAAGTCCAGATTTTTCCCATTTTGATGATTTTGGAAATTTTTGTAAAAGCAAATGATTGAGAGAGTGAAAAAGGTGTAGGAATAGGAGTAAAATGGGACCTTTTTACAACCCCAAAGTGCCCTCCCCAGACACTTCCAGGAGGCACACTAAAGCCAGGAAACACAGCCTGTGCCCCCAGACCGGCCCCTTCTTCCTCTGATTTCCTGTTCTCACTGCCTAGCTGTTCAGCCACAAGCACACACAGCTTCCTTTTTGTACCCCAGTCAAGATTCATTAAGCCCTACTATGTGCTGGGCACTCTGCTAGGTGATGGGGATAGAAAATTGAACAAGACACACTTTCTTTGGTGAAGATCATGTTGCTTTCAAGGAGACAGCACCTCATGGCCATGCCTGATAGCCAACAGCACACCCCTCAATGGCCAGGGCAGCACATGCTACTGTGGGGTCAGTCCTTGTTGATTAAAATTGAATTTGCCAAAATTGAGCTTAGCTGGAGATCCAGTGGGCTAAGCCGGAAAACCTCACTTGGGCAGGCAAAGGACACAGAGAAAAGTTGTCTATCTGCTTTCAGCACTACATGATTTAGTTTGTTTTTATTTTAGGAATCCATTGGCCACATGGAACAAATTCTCATTCAGAGAAGCTCAAGGGAGAACTTTTATTACTGAGGGAGCTCAGAGGGCCCAACAGGGAGAAGAATACTTGGGCCTCCAGAGAGAATATAACTGTGGCCTGGAGAAACACCAGACCCCAAACACTTCTCCTCTCCATATTTCTCTCTTACTCAGGTAACGCATGTATGAGACTGTGACTGTGCTTCCCACTTGGTACCAGTTTATGTCCTGTGTTTTTCTGGAAATCTGTTTCTTTTGCCAACTTTCCTAAGGGCCCAGCTTGAGGGCACCATAATGACAGCTCTACTGCTATAGCTAATACCAATAACAACAGCAAACACTTGGACAGAGACTAGCACTGTCTTGCATGTATGATGCATATTTATTATTATTATTGCATTATTATTATCCCAATTTTACAACTCTAAATAGCCCTGTCCTATTAGCACCAGGGACTGTGCTCTCAGATGCTAAGCTGTGCAGACCAGAACCCACCAGCATCCACGACCTTTCAGACCAGTGAAGGAGAATCTCTGTGTCCCAATTCCCAGCTCCAGACAGGAAAATGGGCCACTCTGAGATATGGATGCCATGTAATGCTGCAGGGGTGGCACTCAGAAGGCAGTGCAATCCACACAGAGGATCCCTAAGAGATGTGTTTATGCAAATATCTTGATTAAAAAAAAAGTTCACACCTTAATTCACTGATATAACAAAAGAGTCTCAATGGGGGAGGATTTAGGTAGACATGGTGCTAGAAGAAACCCAGAGCTAGCAGTGAATGGTATGAAAGAGTAAAAGAACCCAAAGAGGTTTCTGAGAGGATGGGATTCACTGGCTCCCCATTCTGCAATCAGCTATCTGACATGCTGCAGCCGGCCAGAATACTACAGCTGGCCAGGATACCATGGCCAGACATGACACCACAGCTGGCCAGGACACCACAGCCAGCTAGGACACTACAGCCAGCTAGGGACACTACAGTGTCTAGGGTGCCATAGCTTGCAGAGCCCTGGTGTGGCCTGTCTTCTGGTCAGTGGTAGATATAAGCCAGGAGGTCTTGGCTTTCCTCCTGACCACATTGCTACTGAGCCACCAGATTCTGAGCAAGATCCACATTCTGCCTCCGTGCTGCAACTGTGAAGCTGGGGTGCTGGACAATAATAGTCTTCTCAGCTCTAAAGATTGGAGCCTCACTCTAAGCTCCCAGCCCTGGGTCTCACAGCGACTCCCCTCTGCGGCCAGTGCTTTCCAGCAGACACATTGACATGCTGACCATGTCCTCTTCCCTGACCAGTGGATCCTCCAGAGAAAACAAAGCAAAGAACTAAAGACACAGTGGGAAGAGCTTTCC
>NW_003852419.1:17106173-17119137 GCF_000181295.1 Otolemur garnettii
CTTGACACCACTTTGCCCTGACTTAATTCTATGACTGGCTTTTATTCAAAACCTTCATTTTTGAGGAAGGTATAAGAGCTGCCAATGGCCTTCTTCTAGAAGCCTCAAGTTAAACAGCAAGTCTGATGATCAAAACTAGAGACTGGGCATTGGATTCCTGTTGATAAACAAACTATGTAGTTGTTTCATGTGATGTGGAGAAAAGGTCCTCATCAAGGGGAGGAAGGGGATAGTGACTTCCACAGGGAGGGTGAATCTTGCCCTGGGCCCTGAACCAGAACTACGAAGAACCCATTAGACCAGCGGGCACTATACTGTCTACAGCATGCCCCTTTCAGAACCTGCTCCTCATCCTATATTCTCTTTAGCTGTCCCCCTGTCTTTACCCAGCTCTTCACCGGCACAGTACAACCACCCAGCAAACCTACTGGAGGCTGTCCTGCATACATGTCTCCCCAGGCCACTCTCCCCTTTGCACACCCATCCAAACTGGTCAGATTTGCCTCCTCCCACAGCTATTCTATTGAAAGATTTCAAATCAGCTCCCTTCCCTCCACTTTTCCCCATGTCCAGTTCCTTTCACACATGCTGCCGTGCTTTCCTAAGAAAAAGATCTGATCGTGCCACCTGTTAGTTTCCAAACCCCAACAGTTCCCCATCATGTGCAGAACAAACTCAGACTTGCTGGAGAAACACCTAAGTCCCTCTGTAATCTGACCCCAGACTTTTTTATTGTTGTTGCTATTTTAACTATTTTTTTCTTTATTTTTTTTATTTTCAAATTAATGTGAGGGTACAAACTATTAAGTTACAATGTTTGCATTTGTTAGGTAGAGTCCCTGTTGTAGTTGTTGTCCCACACCCAGGAGCGCTATATACCCTTACACCGTGCCCATTAGCTGAGAGCACACCAAGGTCCCTCCCTCCTCCCCCTCCTCCACCCTGTACCCCCTTCCCCTCATCTTGAACTGTATTAACCTGCATGGAGTTGAAACACATTCTTCTTAGTAAAGTATCACAAGAATGGGAAAGCAAGTATCTAATGTGCTCAATAACAATAGGAAGCCAGTAGACGATCTAATACACACCCTCACAAGAGAAAGACTATATTTTTCTTTTTGAGACAGGGTCTCACTCTGTTGCCCTGGATAGAGTACCGTGGCACCATCATAGTTCACAGCAACCTCAAACTCTTGGGCTTGAGCAATCCTCTTGCCTCAGCTTCTCAAGTAGCTGGGACACACAGGTGCACACCACAGCATCTGGCTAATTTTTCTGCTTTTAGTAGAGATGGGGTCTTGCTCTTGCTCTTGCTCAGGCTTGTCTTGAACTCGTGAGTTCAAGCAATCCATCCCAGAGCGCTAGGAGTAGAGGTATGAGCTACCACGTGCCAAGCCCAAACTATTGGTTCAGCCTCTTCTTTTTTTCTACTATACTCATCACACAGCAGAGGGTAGGGTCACCCCAGGCTTTGACTGTCCCAGAACATACGATATTATGCCCTGTCCTGCCTCTGCCCTTGCTCACGTTCCCTCTCCTAAGCATGTCATTTGCTCAGCCATCAGCCTCCATCAGAACCTGTCTACACCACAGCCATCTTTTAGGCTCAAATCATACTTCCTCTGTAAAGGAGCAGCTCATAGCTTCTGCCTGGGGTCCCCTAGAATGGCATGGCTCAAAGCTAGTGAGCTTTTCAAAGTGCTGAATCCTGCTTTACTAAAATCAGAATGCCCAAGAAGGAGGCCCTAGGGAGTCGGCACTTCCTAAGAGCTCCCAGGTTAATTTCAGATGGCCCAAGTTTGAAAACCCAAACTCAAGAACTTGGTATATATCCTCTCTACTTTTCATATTTAATTAGTATTTATTTATTGAGCAAATACAACTGTGTAAAACAACTGTGCTGTTGGTGGTGACACTGCAATGCATCAGGCCCAAAATAAAAAGTAATGATCATATGGAATAGGTACTGCGTATCTTATCATGTTTTATAATATATTAGAAACATACGTCATAATAAAATATGATACCTTCTACTGTAGCTGTGTGTGCATGTCTTTCTATGGCTGTTCCTTGAAAATAACTGTTTCTCATTTATCTTTGTATCTTTCAGAACCTAACACAATGATTTGTACTCAAAAAGCATATGGTGACTTCATTAATTAATATTTTTATTTATTTGTTCACTTTTGGATTAATGTGAAGGAATAACATTTTAACTTTAAATTCCTCTGGCCTGAAAGAAACCAGAAATCACCCTTGAACCATTTACTACTACACAGGTGAGCATCTCTGCCCTCATCTGAGGAACAGGGGCTGGCCAAGCCCTTGTGCTGCTCTATGCCTGCTGCCTGGACAGAGGACAGCCTGCAGACCTCTGACCAAGCCCCCAGCAGGCCCCAGAGGAGTTCACTGACTTTTGACAAAGGCACAACATACACTAACCTCTTATTACTCTTTAAAGGAAGTACAAATGTTTGCCAAGTTAAATGCTTTCCACCTTCCAAATACTTGCTCAGCCCCAAGACCCACACTTCCAACTAACAGAAAAGCAAAGACAAGGGCTTCTTTTCTGTTTGCAGACCAGGAGAGGGAGGCCCAGAGCAGCTGGAGTCTGTGGAAGGTCAGGACAGGGCAGCTACTGGCCCACCTCCTGGGCTGTGTGTGCCTGGGAGGGGAAATGATAAACACGTGGAGACCTCCTGGAAGTTTCACCTCGTGCATTTACAGAGACATTAGCTGAATCAAATGCTCACGTTCCCTCTCCAACAATGAGGGCTTCAATTTTCAAAGAAAAATCAATGTCCCTCTGAAGAAGTTGAAATGTATGAATCATTTTTTAATACTGAAGCTACACCCCTTTAAGAAAGTTGAAGGCCCCCACACATTTTTCCAAATGGCAAGTTCACATGTACCAGCATAACTGTCATATTTCTGATAAGGTAAATATTTGAAAGGGGCGCCCAAGTCTCACTGAGGTGAGAAATTAATACAAATTACAACTGTAACGTGTCTACATTTTACATCATTTATCTTCCCCTTCACTTTGTTGGGAATGGAACTTTGAAAAGGAAACATTATTTTCATTTTGCTGGATTTCTACCCCTTCTTTTTCTTTCACATCCTTGAAACTCCCAACCCAAAGATGAAATAAGGAAAATCAACCTTAAAGCTGAACCTATTGATTCTACCTTCCTTTCAATTTTCCCCTTAAGATGCATCAGATGAATGATATTTCACTTCTCAGAAAAGAGAAAATTGATATCCCGGGCAAGCCATAATGCAAATGAACATTAGAAGTATCAGAGAATCTACATTTTTAAATGATTGGGTTTTAGTGGGGGAGAGGGTCAGCACTGGGTCAAACTTCGATACTGAGAAACTTGTCTATTCTTGACCACTTCCCACTAGGATGCCCCTTGAAATATTCCTAGTCACAGCCTTAGGAACCAAGAGACCTCATGCAGCCAGCTCAGACCTATACTATGGCCCCCAGGAGACTCAGCTGATGTCACAGCTCCTTCTCTCCCCTCCTCACTACCAAAATGTTTGTGTGTCCCCATTTCCCCACAGCCATACTTTTCACTGACACATACACTTCCTTGATAGAACAGTGATTTCACGTATGAGATTACCATTTAACAGGGGCCTTCTGGAAATGCCTTTGCCCGAAAAGAGAGCTATAATAGTGACAAGATGTCAAGCCATTGAGAAGACTCTGGGGGGAGGGAACACATGCTCCTGGTGTCCCCCAGATTACACCAGAAAGCCAGCTGCCTACTTCACATCCCCTCAGTGACGGCCTTATTTGAAAGATTGAAAGTCTCTTTACACAGACTCTCTCAGAGGAAGTTGTCACTTTAGGCTGAGCAAACCAAAACTCTTCCAAAATCAGGTGCTTGGGGAAAAAAAAATTGAAGTACTTTTAATAATTTAAATGGCTCTTCTCTGCACATGCCCAGAACCCAAATCCCTTTTCTAACTGAAGTGCTTATATAAAAATTTGACAGCTCTTATAATTTTAAATTGCTCTACACTGAGTATGCCTAGAACCTTGATCACTTCCAAATTCAAGGGCTTATAAAAATTTGAAGCACTCCAATAATTTTAAATTGCAATGCACAGTGTAGAGTGATTTAAAATTATTGGACTGCTTCAATTTTTTTAAAAGGTCTTCAATTTGGAAGTGAGTCAAGCAGCATTCTAATACAGTAGTTTAAAACATAGTATGCTAATTTAAAACTTAACACCTAAAAATAATGAAAATTAAACCACATGAGCTCTTTTTTTTTTTTATTTTTTTTTAAGTAGGAAGGGGGGGTTGCTCAGAACACACCTGAAACGTTGGGATGTCTCTGGGGAAGAATGGAGAAGCTTCAGCTACAGAGGAGGGAAGGTGAGAGGCAAAATGTTTCCTAGAGGGCTGGGCAGAAATAACAGTCACATCTCAGAGACCTTGCCCAGACCTGGGGGTTCTAGAAGGGGAAGGCGGAAAATAACGGGAAGTGAGAAGAGCCAGGACCAAGCAGAGGAAATGCAAAATATGGCTGAGAATTGAATTCTCTAAATTTTTCAATGTCTAGGGATATAATTTGGATAGCAGCTCTCACTAGAAATCAAATCACTTGCTTTGTTTTTGGTTTGTTTATCTGATAGAGCTTTCAAATAGAATTCATGTCTGTAGTGCTTCAGAGTTTCCACTCGTGATTAGGTAGCCTTTGGGGGGAGGAGGGTAGCTAATAATCCGAAAAGCCCCAGTCATACCCCCTTATAAGCAAAGAACACATTTTTATAAGTCTTTCCCATGGAGATCTGTACCTCTTTTTAGCTCAGAACAGCTACTTAGTTAGGTTTTTCTTTGTTTCTAAAACATCAATGTCCTCTTTTCTCATCTTCCTTTCTTCCTTAGTTCCTAATTTTCTTTCTCTTTCTTTCCCCTCCATCACTACTTCTTTCTACAACTACTGAGAGCTCATAGAATTAAAGATCAGAGGGACTTTTACTCAATGGTCCTTTCTAACTGACCCTTGGGGGAAGCTCCAGGTCACAGAACACAATCACCGCAACAGGGTAAAAGACCCTGAACGGAGCCCCCTGACAAAGAGAACCTGTCTCCGAGGCTCCGGCACCATTTTCCACACTGCAAACCTGTGCTTTGAAAGGGCATCTAAATGTGCTTTATTCCATTTGCTTGTTGTGAGCTGTTTTGCTCTGCTGGCTGGATAATGTGTGCTTTAAAATATTGTGTAAATACATATTAAATGATAGCTTGTAATATTTCCCAGGGACCCATTGCAATCAGGGCTCAAAGAGAAGAGAAGTTTACAGAAGCTGAATTTTGGCACCTTTCTCACCATAAGGGACTAAGCATGTTAGTTATGTTGTCTCCCGAATAGAGAGAGCTAGAGAGAGCACACAGCAGAGTTAAAACAAAAATGCTACTCAAAGGCAGTTTCCTAGGAAAAGGACAAGAGGGAATGCAGACCTGGGCAAAATTAAATGGTATGAAAGATTTTAATAAAATTTGGAAGGAAGTTAGTGAAGGGAGCAGGTGATTTAGAGCATGTCAGGATAGAAACAGCTCTGTATATTTGTCTTCTAAGTGAAGTGATGCTTCCCTTGCCCTGGTCAGAGGCTTCCCTCATATATGAGCAACCTGAGCCAGTGTCTGGTAGGACAATTTAAAAAACTCCATGCCCACTGCTTCTTCGAGCTCCATCACGAGTCTGTACAAGACTCATTACATATATAAACCTGGGCTGCCAAGGTCAAATTGTGATATCTTATAATTTCTAATCATTTCCCAATTTGGATGATAACCTTTATTGTTATTCCTTGCTATAATAAATGAATAAATTAATACAAACCTATTGGCAGCAAAGAATATTAAGCAATAAAATTTCAAAAAAGCCCAGATTAAAACGAACTGCTGGAGCCGAGGGTAATCAGGAGCCTTGACAATAAGCTAGTGGGACTGGGGAGGAAGGAAGAAATAAAAATGGAGGGGAAAAGATGCTTCAAATCACAGTTTTCATAATGGAAATGTGAATATAATAAACAGTTGGTCCAGAAATCAGGTTTTTGACTAGTACTCTAACTAGATTATTTAGGGGATGGCAAATTTGGGATGAGTTACCACATACAGTGTAACTTGAACCAACAAAAATGTCAACTTCTTTCAGTCTTGCAGTTCACCGATGGGATGCAGGAATAACTCTCATCCCTGAGGGTGTGAAACATAGCAGGAGATGATTAAGAATACTTTGCTAAGGAGCAAACAGATTTTTAGGTCACGTGTCTGTGGAGATGTCACCATTTAATAAAATGACAAAATCTATCTATCACATAGGCACGAACACAGAACAATATAAAGAGGTTAACAGAAATTGATGGCATCCAAGGTTTAATTTTACACTGAATCGGAGTCTTTGGTGATTGAAATAGACAAAGATGTATAGGGTTATCTTGCTGAAGAGGCTGCGCTAATTACTGGCACTTGTCATTTCTCCATAGCTTTATCTAAGTCAAGAAGGCTAACTAGCTCCTTTTTCCCCAGTGTGCATTGTTTGTTCAGGAGCTTTTGCTGAGGAAGCCTTTTTTTTTTTCCATAACTGCACCTCATTATTAACAGGTTCATAAATAAATGAGTCCTAATATTTTTCTCCGTTAGTATTTATGATAGGGACATTTGGTCTACAAAAGATTACACTTGTCTTTAATAAAAATAGGCACTTATACATGAAGCCTATTAAGCCCTAGTTACTCCGGAGGAGGAGGAAAGGGGAGGAACTGGAGTTTAAATATAAAACAATAATAATAGCCTGGTGTTCTGGCAGCGTTGTAAATAGAGAATATTTAATGGAGCTTCATGTGTTTCCCCCAGCCACTAACTCTTCCACTTTCTCTTCTAACCTCCAGCCCTCTCAGATTCGAAAACAGTCAACAAGTATTAAAGGAACATTCTCTAGATGACTAGCATTGTGCTAAGTATTGCAAAGGATACAAAATTGTAAAACATTCTGACCACCCATAAGGAAGTTTCAGAACTAATGTGAGAGCTGAAAAAACAATTCAGGAAGTTGCCTGATCCGTGTGGAGCCGCTGGTATAAGGATTCTTCAACCCCTTTGGACTGAGAATCAGGAAAACTTGTGTTGGGCTGGGATAGTAACTTAAAGTACTTTCTTTAAAGAGCCAGGGCTTGTGGGTACCTTGAGAGTTTGAGGATGTAGAGAAATGTGAAAAAGAAGAAAACTTTCCAGGTTAGGAAATCCACAAGGAAACAGGGACAGGGATAGAGGCTGGGGGAAGAGAGGCATATAAGGCCTGACAATTAAGTTCATGAACTGATTGTGGGGAAAGTGCTACATACCTCATTGCTAAATATCACTGCAGTCACCTGATGGCTAAAGGGAGTACTTCAAGGGTGACCATATTCAGCAATGAGATATATAGGACTTTTTCTAGGATCAGTTCAGGAACTTAATTGTCCTACCTCCTATAGGGGTGAATGGAAAGTCTGTCTGGAGTGAAACATTTGTCTAAAGAAGTTCCCGTGATTACTGTGGGAAGTAATGTTGAATATGTGCCTTTTACATCATGATGCAGACATGGAACTTGATCTGACAACATGAAATCTGTCTAGCTCATAAGCAGATGACTGCTTTGGTAAGCAGAGCATTTAATGAAACAATAGTCAAGCAAAGAGATGGCTCAGATAGCAAATGCCACCATCCAGGTGGAAGACTACCAGGCAGCTGTGGCTTAGAACCTGAGAGATGTTGCAGATGTCTCGACAAGACTCGATGGCCCTGGGGATGAGAGGGGGAGAAACAAGAACAGCATCTAAGAGACAAGAAGGCTGGAGAGGATGGAAGACGAGGGCAGCAAGTCAGAGTCCAGGAGGAGGAAACTAAGAAACAAAAGGTCTGGTTGTAGGCGTGTGAGAGATCATTACAGCACACTGAAAGTGTGCAAACACAGGCTGGTGGTCAGACTTCAGGCAATGTTGGAAGGCGCAGTGTGATTGAGCTCTGAAAAATCTCCTCTTCAGTGGAAAGAGTGGAGAGCCAGGGACAAAGTTCATGCCTGTCAGTGTTGAGCAGAAGTTCATGTCCAGAACCATCTCTTAGCCATATATTAGGCCCTCCTAGAAGCAGGTTGAGAGGAGTATCACAGGCATTGCCAGAACAAAGGAAGGAAGTGCAGCTGTGATTGGACAGAAAAGCCAGCATCCAAGAGAACCAGGAGGAGGTTCTTTTGAGTTGCCAGCCCCGATAGGATCAGAGAGTGATGCCGATTCTATTCTGTGGAACCAGGGGCAGAGCCAAGAACAGCAGGCAGACCGAAGTGAGTGGGAGGTGAAGGAGGACACAGTCCGGGTCCATAGCCGAGGTCTCCATAAGTGCTACTGCTCCATTTCCTGAACCTACTGGAGGTGATGAAATTCAAGAGAACAGCACCAAGGTTTAAAGGGCCAAGCCTTTTAAAAAACCAGAGAACGAGCTGGATACGTGGAGCACCTGGAAGCTCTGCACCCATTCCCTACACAAGGGCTATCGTGTTCTGCAGTATTCCGATTAGATGCAAAATCTCTGGTCCCAAAGGTTTCTGCGTGTTGAGTGTGTGTGTGTGTGTGACTTTAATAATGATCAGAACAACACACCTCCAAACCAGAGTATGGCACTCACTCTTTATACCATACCAAAAATGTAAAAACTGCTACATTCCATGAGAGGTGAAGTATCAATATGTAGTAGCTGACTTGGTGAGACTTCACTGTCCTTAGATGTCCCTCTGCCTATTTGGGGAAAAAGTAGCCCTTCTTCCAAAAGTTACAAATGAACTATGTCCTATCAGAACTTTGCCTGAATGGGGGAGTGAGGAGGGGCAGGGAATGAAATACAGGGGTGTACCTACCTACTTTCCTGGCACTCCTCAAATCTCTAGCAGCTTTTATAAAAGATATATATGTTTTTAAAGGCACCCTTCCTACTTGAGGACATCTATTTTGCACTTGCATTCCCCCACATTTGCACATGAAAAAAATCCATCACTGTGTATACAAATGCCAAATTGCAATGCAAATAGGCATTTGTGTGCCCAATTACCCATTTTGTGTGTTTGCAAAACAGATGTGCCGGCAAATTCTGCAGGTGTGAGTTGGTAGCCTGCTGCAAGTTTGGCTCCCAGAGTCAATACCAAATAAGGTGATGTCTCCTGACAGTGCGGCTAAAGGAAGAAAGTCCATCTCAGGGACAGGCCTCCGACGAGATAACAGGTGTAGATAGCAAACAGACAATCCTTGCAGACAGGAAGTTAAAAACAAATGACGCTAAAAAGTAAAAGAAGTTTGGATTTCCAGTTGATGATTGGAGTGTCCTGGAGATACTAAAAGTTTTCCCATGTGTGACCCTCCGTCCTTTAGTGCACAGCTTTTAACTAAGAAACACTATTTTTCTAACTTAATTTTATTGTGGTAAGAGCATTGAATGTGAGATCTACCCTCTTTACACATTTTTGAGTGTTCAATATTGTATTATTAACTATAGGTATAATGTTATCTCCAGAGCTTAGTTATCTTGCTTAACTGAAACTTAAGGTTGATTTGCAGCACCCTATTTTCCCCTCTTAGTCCCCTGCAACCACCATTCTTTTTCCCTAAAAATTCTACTATGTAAGATTTCACATGCAAGTGGGCTCATGTAGTGGTTCCTGACTATTTCACTTCACATGATGTCCTCAAAGTTCATCTATGTTGTCACTCACTGCAGAATGTCCATTTTGTAAGACCAAATAATATTCTATACATATAAGCACACACAATAGAATATACATATCCATGCTTTCATATCCATGTTTACATATCCATGTTTACTCCTGTCCATGGACATTTAGGGCGTTCCTGCCTCTCAGCTACTATGAATAGTGCTGCAATAAACATGGGAGTGCTAATATCTCCTCAAGATCCTGATTTCAGCTCTTTTGGATAAATACCCAGAAGCAGAATTGCTAGATCATATGGTGGTTCTATTTTTAATTTTTTGAGGAACCACCATACTGTTTCCCATAGCGGCTGCACCATTTTGCATTCCCACCAACAATGTATGGGAAGTCTTATTTTCAAAGCATTTTTTCTATCCTTTTAAAGTGTGACTGGAAGTAAAACACAGACACCCCAACCATGACTCAGAACATCCCGGTAAATTGCAAAGCTTTACCTGGTTGATCTGCAAGCATGGTGGTACCGTTGTCCCCCACACCAGACTCAGACCTTTCTCTATCAGAACTCTCAGGCAGTGGAGAAGAAGCAATAGCACTCTTTCCACAAACTCATGAAGTCCCCGGCAGCCAGATGCCACCAGGTGAGCCACCACCATTCCCTCCCCACCTCCATGATGACCTTAACAAAAATTCTGCCCAAAATGATAATGGGAAAATTGTAAGAAAGAAAAAATAACAAAGGTGGTTGGTCAGTCATTTGCTTTTGTGTTTGTTTACTGTTTCTAAGATAAGTCAAGCTCAAAACACTACAGCCAGGAATTCAGTTTGGGGGGCAAATTTATAGTTTAATCCACAAATTCTTCACTTTATTTTTCCCAAGGTGATTTGTCAAAAACAAAATTAGATGAAGCTCTACTTTCATTGAGTGTCTGACTATACAAAAGTCTCTGAAATATCATTGTTGTCATCATATAAATTTCACTTTTAATCCTCTTTTTTGTATCTAACAGAACTTCAGCTTTAAAAAATCAGAGTAAAATATAGGCAACTTGCTTAATCATAAAAGTACCACTTCCTTTAGGATGTCAGTAATTCTCAAAATTGCCTTAGATATTTGCTAGATATCAGAGATGGGTAATGTAGTATTTTAAGTGGCAGAAATGCATTAGTATTATGTAAGTACATGATCCTTAATGTACTAATCTCGGCAATATGTGTAATGAGGACTTTCAGTAACACTTATTTTAAGTGTCCTCTGAGAAATGCTAATTTACAATGAAACACCTATGGAAGTACATGTGACATCTACATGAATACCAAATGAATTCATTTTGATCAATGCTATTACAATGAATATAAAATGAATTCACAGTGATAGGACATTTAAAGTATTACCAAATTTTCCTTTAATATTACATATGCTATGGAGATTAGCATATGTTAAGAATCAAATTGCATTTATATGTATATATACATGCACACCCATATAGACAAATATGTATTTATACACAGGCTGATACCAAAAATACATGTCCATAGTAATTACTTCTTCAGGAAGTATCTCTTAAAAAAAAAATCACTCCACATAACATTACATGTACAAAATCCTTAGGTTATGTTTACAAAATTACATACTGGACATTAATTAACAATGTAATTAATGTAAACTCAAGTTTACATTATGAGAACAAGTAAACAAATAGACTTTGTGGATTGGATAATTGTTAATAATATCATATTTGAATATGATCTCTGAGAGATTGGAGTTTTTACTTTAGAGTTTCCAAGAAGCCAAAATTTGAAAGGCATGTGTGAATCATCCGTTTTTGTTGATCAGGTCTTTTCTTTTTGATGGCAAGCTACTATCTACAGACTGTGGGTACTCCTTCACCTCGGTTAAGGCTGACCCACTGTAAGTGATGCAACCACATGTCAATCAATGAACACTGACCTTGGAGAACTGAATCTTTGGTCCATTTAGAGCCTTAAGGAGCTAATATGAGCAGGACACCCTTGGTTTCCCAGACGAAATCAGTAAGAGCCCAGGCTATGGTCTATATCCCACCTCAGATCACAGGAGTTTTCAGACGCAAACATCTAATTTCTGTCAATGCTGTGACTGATTTGCATACCTAGCCAAGACTGAACTCAAACAATAACAAGCTGCTATCAATTTGTATGAGTTTCTACCTTCTCAGCATCACTCACACACCTTGCCTTCTCTTCTTCTTTACCTCCAGCACCTCACCATCTCTTGCCTCATAACTAAAGTGACCAGATGTCCTGCTTTTGGCAGGACAGTCCGATTTTTAACAATTTGTCCTGCATCCCAAGGCATTTTTAAAAAGTCCCGATTTTTGGAAACAATGCACAACAATCTAGGGAAGGGTGGGACAATGGGAAGGGAATATGGCTTTCGGCTGCTGAAAAGGTTAATGTAACTCCATTTGGGAATGAAGAAGTTAATGTAACTTCATTTGGAAATGAAAAGGCTAATGTAAACTCCCTACTCCCCTCCTGGGCAAGGTTGCCCAGGTGGATGGCGCCCTACTCCTTTGAGCCACAGGTGCCACCCTATACATAATTTTTTTTAATGGATTTTGTACCTTTTGGTTGTATTTTGGGGTCGCAGCTCACCTCAGGAAGGTTGAAGTGCACTCTTCAATCTTCTCTCTTGGCTCTGCTCCAAACCATCAGCTAACTTGCTAAACTGTCCTTTCAGCCTCCTTCTGAATGGGAGCTTCTGTAAAAAGCTGGCTGCAGTCCGCCATCTTGGCTCTGCCCCCCATTTTTTTTAATGTATTATATTTATAAATTGTACTTATGTTGAAATTAAAAAAAAACTACAATACTATTTTTGTGTTCTATGAAAATTTTTGTTGCTCCATATAGACAAAATTTTTAATCAAGAACACACCCCTCCTCTGCCCCAACCCCCACCCCAACCCCTGCCTCGCCCCCACCCCACTCCCACCCCACCCCAGATCAATGGTGTCCCACTTTACCAATGTTAAAATCTGGTCACCTTACTCATAACTGATCGATCTCCCTGCCTGCCTCTTTGTTTCCATTTCATCCTACACATTGCCAACCAGATGATCTTTCTTTCTCTTCTTTTTTTTTTTGCAGTTTCTTGGCCAAGGCTGGATTTGAACCCACCACCCTTGGCATATGGGACCAGCACCCTACTCCTTGAGCCATAGGCACCGCCTGTGGATGGTCTTTCAAACAAACATACTGGGTTA
>NW_003852419.1:17119291-17197889 GCF_000181295.1 Otolemur garnettii
TTATAGTCTTCTGTTAACATACCTATTGAGTAACTAGACTATAAAGTCTTGAGCCAAAACAATATTTTATTTATCTTTGCCTCAGAAGCCACGGCCCAGTGTCTAACACATTAGTGCTTATTCAATGAATGCTGCATCAAAAGACTTGTCTCCTAAAGAGTCCCTATCCTTTTTGTTGCAGACCTTCATAAATTTGTGCCCACAAATTGCTCAGTCAGCACCCTTCTGATTTTAATTGACTCAATGAGCACATTCTAATTTTGTGTAGAGGAAAGTACTCACTCTAAAGCTCATGTCCTTTATCATCCCCAACACCTTCTAGGAAATCAAACTATTGTAATATTAACCTAAAAATAATAATAGACAATTTGTTATTTACCTGCTATACATTAGGTGTGGTACTAATTGCTTTATTTATATCACTTCATGAAATTCACACAATTGCCACATAATATCAATCTTTTAATCCCCATTTTACAGATGAATAAATCAGGGCTAAAAAATTAGATTACTTAATCAAGGCTACAGAAATGGAAATCAGAGAATTCAAACACAGGCTTGGCTAGGTCAAGTCCTGGGCTTCTTATCTGTCACCATCCCTTTTCCTAGAGGTTCTACAAAGCTTCTACAGTTCCTGAAGTCGAGAACTTAAAGACTTCAGGGAGGAAATTCCAAGGTTTGATGTAAAGATCTAAAAGTCAGAATAAGCCTCAATAAGATGATGATGGACTTCATCTTCAAAAAAGGGAGCTTTTGTTTTGCCTTAGAATTTTGGATTAAAATGTTATAATATAGGAGTTGACATCTTGATAACAGAGAGATGAAGTCTGATGATTAGACTTATTCTGGTAAATTTTATACCTTTTTTTGGCAAAGGCTTGCTGCCCAATTTTTTAATAACTTATGTTCAAATTGTTTACAGAATTCCTCTACTATTTTCCTTTTATAGAGAGCAAACTGTTACCAGTTACACTTTTCTGCTTCTATTCTTTACTTGATTTTTATAATTAGGTTTTTGCTTTTGCATGGTCTAGTAAACATTCTAGGTATACTGAAACTAGGTTCTTAAAATGAACTGCCCACTTTGAGCTTGAACATGTTTTTGGAAGAAAGAAGGAGAAACCATGGTGTTGACTAGTTTCTACAATAAACTTAGCTTCCAGATGAGTTCCGATGGGTCAGTGAGGCAAGCTCGCCATTAGAACTGCAGCAAATACAGTTGAAAGCAAATACACCTTGAAAGCAAATACACTCTTGAAGCAAATACACCTTGAAACCCAAAGGTCCCTGCTGTCTATGGGCATGTGGGAGTGACCTCCTCATCTAGTGTCTGCAGACTCCCATTGTAATTATTAGAGCAACAGAGACATGCTCTTTTCTTTTTAAGACAGCAGCAGTAGCTTCTATAAGCATTCCAGGAGTTCCAAAAGAGTTTGGTCAACCAAAGTCCCCGGTCACTCTCCACCACCAGAAGTTTTGGCCTTTCCCAACTCCCAAGAGAAAAATGAGATTCCAGTAAGCTGCTCAGGTCTGGAGATAGTCTAAATAGAAGACTCAGTAATAATTTTTGTATTGGCTAGAAGAAAAAAAGTATGTTTTCCATTAAAAAAAGTAGTTGATTGGGCATTTTCTGAGGGCTGAAATAAGATATTGGGCTACAAAATTCAAATTCTGATTTTTTTTCTCCACTTCCAAACTGACAAAAAGCTCTCAACTCAAATATTATCTTCATTGAGATGTTGTCCTCTAATTCCACTTCCTAAATACATAATATTTGCCACCTGTTTTCCACAATACTGTATTCAGATGTCCATCAGCCCACCATCCACAGCATAGGATAATCTGATAGTCATATAACTCTGAAGTCATCAAGGACAGGGACTTTGTCTTATTGTCTTATTTACTGTGTCCCTAGTACCTGACACAAAGAATAGGGGTCAATAAACTTTCTTCTGTAAAGGGCAAGGCAGTAAACATTTTAGGCTTTGCAGATAATATGGTCATAACTACTCAGCTTCCACTGTAGTTCAAAAGCCCTTACAGAGATAGGAAAATGAATAAGCCAAGATGTGTTTCAAAACTTTATTTACAAAAACAGGGAGTGGGACAGATTTGACCCTTAGGCTATAGTTTGGAAACTCCTGAGATAGAGTATTCAATTAAAAAATAATAATAATAAATCTGAAGAAGAGAGAAGGGAAAGAAGGATGGAATAAGAAAAAGAGGGAGGGAGAGAAGGAAAGATTGAGGAAAAGGCAGAGAGACAGAATAAACCCAGAAATAAAGCAAGAATGAGACAAAATTTGATATGCTTCCCAGATGGTAAAGAGCTATTCCTAGTGAGTTTCTCTTCAGCAAAGCATTTAGTCCATGAGAAACAATTCTAATTAGAATCCTCCTATTATATTTCACATAGTATTCTCTACATGTAAATCTTCCAAACAGTTTCTCTCTTTTGGCAAATCATTATTTCACATTTATTAAGACAAAGTACAGCAGAAGGGCTCTGCTGCTGGCTTATAACTACAGCCTGTCTACAGGTGCCATATTTTACGCTCTGGAAAAGAGAGAGCATTGTTCTGCCACTCTCTATGCAGGAAGTACCAATGCCTGGAAACAAATGACTTTTGACTGCTGATCAGAACCACACTTTAATCAGTTACTGGTCTATGATCAATAATTAATCATGCTATTCTGTCTAGGTAATAAATAATGGGGAAAATAGCAATGAATATATAGTTGGCCAGATTCTCCCTGGGGCGAAACAGAAAAGGACCAGCATGAAAGTCAGTCTGGATAACCCTGTAGGTTCTCCATGTGCGGCTTTAGTTGAAATTCTGGGAGGGCTATGGCTGTTAGTACTAGGGGAAGAAGAATTGTCACCATTGACATCTCCCTCTAGGCTCCTCAGGACTAATAATCCCTACGTGGATCGAATGTGTCCATACTAAGTAAGACAACTGAAATAAGATCTTACAACAGCAGGGGTCCCAAGGGACAGGCCAAGTTTCATGGGTCCAATGTATAGTTTGCCCATGGAAGGTCCTTCGTTGGAGGTGGAGGCCATTGGGTGGCAAGAGGAGTGCAGATGCACCACCGTGCTTTCATTTGTAATGCTTATAGGCCAGCAACTGTGTGCCAGCCACCACTTTGCACAGGTCCTTTGAATCCTATAAGAGGACCCAATGACTTCGCTATTTAAAAGTTTTATGATGGATATTTTATAAAGAGAATAATTGCATTGATTTCCTATTGCTGTGTAAAAAAATATTACCACAAAATTTAGTAGCTTCAAACAGCATACATTCATTATCTCACAGATTTCTCTAAGTCAGGAGTCTGAGCATATTAGCTGGGTTCTCTGCTTAGGATCTCACGGGGATAAAATCAGTGTCAGACGAGGTGAGTTCCCTTCTTGAGCTTAAGTCCTCTTCTAAAACTCCTCTGACTGCTGGCAGAATTTAGTTCCCTATAGTACTATGACTAAAAATCCTGGCTTCTTACTCACTGTCACCATAAGTCCTTACCTTTTTTAGCCAATTTTCAAATACAAGAGGAGAAAATGAGGAAATATACATGGGGGGGAACTGCTGATACTGTTCATATGCACTAGTATTCTTCAGTGCTATTAGAGGGTGAGAAGGTTTTTTTTTTTTTAATAGCTTAGGAGTTCTCCCTGAGTGAAAATTCCAGGCAATAGTTTCCATTGTGGGGTGCCATCCCACCATGATGCTCCATCAATAGGTTCAGAGCCTTTCTCATGCTTTTACAAAAGTATGCTGATATACATGGACCATTGCATTCAAATTACAGCAATATTTTTGATACAAAAGTTATGGCACTTTTTATGAGATACTCTCAGTTGCCTTTTATTCTATCTGGGTTATCATAAGAAAAGCATCCTTTGTACTTATAATATCAGCAAATTGTGTAATTGATTTAAATAACCTGCTTTAAGTCACATGTTTTCTTTTTATTAAGTTATTTCCTCCCAAGACTTCAGCCTTCCTACATTCTGAGAACATGCAGCCAAACTAATAAGCAGTCTTCCTAATAAAATGTGACACCTGCCAATGCCTGGAATTGTCTTTCTGGACCTCACAGGTATCTTGCCAGAATGGCCTATATTGGATGCACCCACAGATGCAACCAGGCCTGCAAGCTACCATGACACTCTCACTCTTCATGGCTCCAAAGAATTCAGTGAGTTCCCAGTTTCATTGAGCAAAGTTGTTAAAGAAAACCCTTTAAGACAATGTAACTCCCTAGGCACCCTGGAAGCAGGCCTATAAAGGGAAACCAATTCAGTGTATCTAATAATCATCTACATATCTGCCTATCCACCCATCTGTCAATATTTTTCCTATCTTCTTCACTGTCAATCAATTACTGAAGGGCTCACTCCCAGGTTTCATGAATGGACATTTGAACCCTTTATAAAATTTCAGCATTGGGAGGGCAGTGCCTGTGGATCAAAGGAGTAGGGTGCTGGCCCCATGTACCATAGGTGGCAGGTTCAAACCCGGCTCTGGCCAAAAACTGCAAAAAAAAAAAAGAAGAAAAAGAAAAGAAAGAAAAAAAAAATTACAGCATTGGGCCCCATGTACCTTAGAACTGCACCTTTCAAAAGCGTGTCTTTCATCAGCTATTCTATTTCAAGATGAGCATTGAATTAAGACAAGCTGACCTATGGGCAGGTTCCCACCATGCCTGGAGATAAGTGTCTAATGATGGGACTATCCTATCCTGCCAAATGAGCCATATAAACATTCAAAAGTCCAGGAAGCAGGAAGAGATCTCAAGGCAATGTACACTATACCTCAAAGTAACTGGGTGAATTCAACTGCTGAAATGCACAGCATACAACCTCTACTGTGGGACAGGGAGCTTTTGTATGGCTGGGACAATTCCCCCAAACCTCCTCAAAATGGAGCAAACATCCATCTCTTGTGAAAAGAAACTATCTCTGGACAGGGAGCTATCAGGTCGCTTTTACCTCTAAGAAAAGTGAAAAGTTAACAGGAAATGCTGTGGGATCCAAAACTTCATATGACTATGTACTGGGCACCACCTTCAGGGGATGGGGAGCTTCACAGAGGAAGATAAGCTGCGTACGTGTGCACACCCACACGGCACAGCGCACAGAAGCTCAACATAGGCAAACCCGACTCGGCTTATTGGCCACCCTGACTGGCTGCCTTCGCTGAATTGGAGAGGACTTGCAGCCACTTCAGAGGAGGGGACACAGCCAATGCAAACCAAACACAATCTGCTTCTCTGTGAATTGCAAGCAATTCCCAACTGCCTGAGCTAATGGTACAGAGCAGTAGAGCAGATAACCCAATACGGTGGATAATCTCAAAATCATTTTCCATTTGGCTTGTGGAATGAATTAAATGATTTGTTTCAGCTTCAGCAGATTTACCTTCCTAATTATGTTTTTTGTTAGGCTAGAAACATTCAACATTGTAGGAGGTTGCCAGGGATTTAAAAAGTGCAGCAGATAATAGCCGTGTGAGAGAGCAGTGCAGAGGTCACCGGGGATGATAGGCATCTATTGAGTGCCAACTATATGCAAATCACTGAGGGGGACAGCAATGATGAAAGACATGTTTCCTGCTCTCAGGGTTGTGACGGAGCAAACAAGACCAGATCCAGAGTCATAATAACATCCCTAGAGTTAGAGATATTTGATTAAATAAATGATAACAGAAGTTTCCTTTACTTGGAATCTCCCTCAATGGTCTATAAATATTTGCTGAATGAATGAATGAATGAACAAGGCTCATCCTGGGCACCAAGAAGAGGAAGCTCTGCTTAGTAAGATGGACAGGAAACTTGTTCTAAATCAGAAGTGTCTAGAAAGCAAGTTGCATGCTCAAGGTTTTGCAGAGGCAGAGAACATGAATGGTAGAAGAACACGGTAGAGTCCCTCCCCACCCTGCCTAACCCACTTCCTTTGGGTTACTCTTCATTTTCCTTTATGCCTCAACCCAAGGCCCCTTCCTCAAGGAGACCTTTCCAGGCTATGGCAATCCCCAGGAATATGCTCCTTAATCCCTTTTAATTCACCTTCTAAGCACCCCACACAACCCCAGGTATTTGTAGACAGTAGAATGTAAGCTGCACCGTGGCAGGGACCATTGCCTCTCCTTCTTTTATCACTGTGTTTCTAGCACTTAACACAGCGACTTGTGTACAGTGAGGCTAAATAAATATCTGTGGTGGAATGACGTATTGAACTGAAGTGCTAAAGTTGGGAAAGAGATCGTTAGCTGAACTCTAAGGAATGGGTCAAAATTACTTAAGTGAAGAGAAGAGAAAGAGGAATTTTAAGAATGGGAATCTGCCTTAATATCCTTGTAGAGATGAAAATAAACAGGAGTATTTAATGGGATCATCAGAAGGCTTATTCATAAAGTTATAATAAGGATTACAAATTATTTTTAAAAACTCCAAAAAAACTCAAAAGAGTTTCCTAGAAGCTGTTTTAATGGATTAGCTCATCTACTCTCATTGCAAACCTGTGAAATGGTTATTATCCTTAATTTACAAAAAGGGCACACAGGCTCACAGAATTTAAGGTCTCTTAGTGAAGATGTGTTAGACTCACCATTTGAATCCAGGCCTACTCATCTATGTTACTCCAAAGCCCATGCTTTTAACCACTAAGCAAATGAGGTACTGTATTCACAAACTTTTTGTGAATTCTAAAACACTCAGCAGTTGTAACATGTGTGGATATAAGCAATAACAAACACCCAAAATGACAGACTAACTGGCTACCTAACTCACCAGCTAACTAAGGAATCCAATTTTTTTCAATAGATATATCACCATTTTATTTGGTTATGTAAAACTTGCACTGCAGGAGTAGAGAAATCCTAGAGTATTCCCTTTTCTAAAAGACAAGGAAATCTGGTTATCTTTGATGCCCAAATAAATAGGTGAAGTGACAACATTCATGCACTTTGTCACTAACTAACTGGTCTAGCTTTCTTTTATGCTAAAGTTGAAAGGTACAAAATAAATATTAAGAGCAACATGGCCATTCTCAATAAGTCCAAGGTTGATTGGTCCAACAAAAGTGACTATTAGAATGGATTTGATGCAAGTATGAAGACCCTGGTATGGCCAGAATTGGCAAGGTGTGTTGGTGTAATGAAGTCTAAACCTCTAGACCAGTGGTTCTCAACTTTCCTAATGCTGCCATGTATTTTCATTGTTACAAAGGAGTCGCGACTCAGAGATTGAGAACCGCCCCTATAGACTGTAAGCTTCAAGGAGGAGAGAGGTCCAAGGATGTTCTGTTCCCTTTATATCCTTGGTGTCCACATAATACGTAGCACATAATAAGCTCACAATTATGGAATGAAAGAATACAACTTAAGATTTAGTTAATTTTTTTTTTACAGCAGCTAACAGTTCTAAGAAAGATTCAGTTAATTTTAATTGTAAAATGTTAACGGGACATTGAAAGCCCTGGATCACATATTTATAGTCACCATAACTGTTTGCTGCAGATCTGAGATATATGGGACACTTCAGGAGCCATTGTCAAGTAGGTTTGGCTAAATTTGAATTCCTAAAAAAGAAAAATTATAACTGAAAAAACCTTATGTCACATCACGATGACAAACAAATATAAAAAAAAAATAAAGAAAACATTCTTTTCCTTTTTCACTGGCTATTGTTAATGTACCCCGTTAACACCCTATATGGCAGCTCCTAGACCATCACTTACTCTCAACCAACATTTCCTATTATTATCATGAATAACAATCACTATGTTTTAATTTTCATTCAGGAGGTCTCAATAGACTTTTACTTTACAATAATGAGGATTTGAAAAACGATTTATTTTAATACATCTGAAAAATACACTCATGAAAATAATAAAACTTGGATTTGTCTTTACATGGCGTAACCGCCGTAACGGCCATACATCTCAAACAGGTATGCCAGGGCAGAACGCGGGGCTTATGTGTATGGAGCAGATCTTGGAGATATTTTGGGAGCTGAATGCAAACCACAAGAAAACAAATAAGTCACCATCTCAGGAAGCGTTCCTCAGATATTCTGGTGTTTCAGACAAGTGGAATTATTCCCCACTAATTTATACACCAGTGAAACTGGCTGGTTGGCAAGTCCACAATTAATGTGAATGCCAAGTGGGAAGGCAGCTTTGTTTCATCTCAGAGAACACTTTGCTGAACAGCAGCCTCCCAGCTGAAAATGCATGCAATGTCTCTCTCTTTAAACTTGCAGCCGACGCTGGCATTTCTTCATATCTATTCACTCTATCATTATGATGCATTATACAACGTAATGATGTAATACACCGGAAAGCCGAAATGTGCGTGCCTTGCCAAAAATAATAATAAGAAAAGTATACAATTATTTTCTGCTATGAAAGCCACTATCACTATCATTTCATCCTTCCCCAGCCAAAATGAAAGCTTCCCTAATGGCTCAGAGTCTCTTTATGTTTGTGAATTGAACATGAATGAGAAAAGTAGGACGTCACCTCGTCTGTTCTGAGTCAGAACTTTTAAAGGATATAAACAAATTTGTCACTTGAGCCTGGTGTTCTGGCTCTAGAATCTGCTCCAGCCATATTTCCAATGGTGCGATTCCTGGTGTGATTCTAAATGTTACCAAGCCTTTATTTGTTAATAACAAATTTTCCTAAAAAGGGTCTGCCTTTTCATGTTTCATTAACATTAACCTACAATCACAAGCCACTGTTCTGGGCAGGAAGCACATTTCAGAGAAAAGTCACCGTCTGCTGGTAGCTGTGTTCGTGGCTGATTAAATTGAAAAAAAAAAAATCAAAGTAATAAAACCTCAGAAATAAAGCCAACTAATTGCTACATTTCCCCTCCCCCTTACTGAACGCTATTTTGAGTTACAGGAGCAGAAAATTGTTTCGAGAATCAGATATTTTTAATACATCATAAGAAAATATTCCCAAAAGATTGAAATATTGAGCAGACTTTTTTTCCCAGCAATTCCTCCTGGTTCTGCCCCTCCTTTCTCTAACCCTGCTTAGACACCTCTCTGCTCCGTGGATTTTCCAGGTAGATTTCTACAGCATCTCTAATGTTTTTCTTTATTATTACCGGGGATCAACCTCTTATAAATAGGACCAAACCAAAAGGAGGAAGCCACATCCTTGGCTGTCCAGATTGCTGGCAGGACCTCTGTCAATTTGGACTGCAGCGACATTTCACCATGATATTTTCAGCACTGTTATTCTAACCGTAATTGGGAAGTGGTTGATTAGAGGAGACCAGAGGCAAATTTTTAAGGCAATGCAGGGAATGGAGCAGGGCGGACTGATCCCCATTCCATCTCTAGCTCTGAAAAAACTGCCTTGACAGAGCTCACTCACAAAACCCAGCCACAGATCATAAAGCTCCCAAGTAGGCTGGCCACCCGCTTTATGCTGAAAATTTGTGGGATGACATTTTTTGCCTGGCAAAATTAGTAGGAATGCTTAACGTAATTAATTTTTATACTAAACATGTGTTGTTATTTTTTTTTAATGTACAATTACTAAACCATCGAAACCACAGTAGAGCACAATCAGATGTGCCTGAAAACACATAATTGACATAAAGGACGTGCAGGAAAATAACATGAAAACATAAAATAAATGGTTATTGCTATTTAGAATCTGCATTTAAAAAGTGGAATTAATCATAAGTGTGCATTATTAGCTAATAATTGGGTGGGAGCGTGCAGGGCATATCTTGTTTATTGTTGCTGTCGCCGCTATTGTTACTGTTATTATTATTTTCGGTGGACAATTTTGCCAACCTGAGATTGTTTTGAAGAATTCCCAGTGATTACTCAGTGCCTACAGCCTGCCGACTGTTTTGCATTATTCACTCACCACTGAAACACAGTCACTTCTGGGGAAGGCCCCAGAAAATCCCAAATATCTCGTAAAAAATGCCAGCAGGTGTAAGGTATGTTTCCTCATCCAGAAGAAAACCAAAAAGGGGCACAAAGTAAAGAAGTCTAGATTCTTCCTGCAGGGCAAAAAAAAGCCCAGGCAAAAAGGAAGTCTGTTCAGTTACAGGGATTGCAGCATTATTCAACACGCCATTTCTTCATTCATTCCTCCTCTCTGCTCTCTTTATACACACACACACACATACACATACTCACACGCACACACGCCCGTGTAATATAGCCTCAGAAACAAAGCAGGATGAGACATACATGGCATCCTGTTTTTGATGTCTGCTGGTGGTCACTAGCTATAGATAAACATAGATTGACTTGTGTCCCCGAGATCCACAGATGGCAAGCTTTGTAGAACTCAGCGCTTTCAGACTTGAGGCTTCCATACCCCGGTATGGCAGCTTCCAGCTGCCCACCCGAGTTCTTTTACTTTGGGGAAATATGTCAGGTGTGCTATGATCAAATTCTCATGCTATGAAACCATAAAGACACGAGGACAGAGCATAAAACAGAAGCAGTGTCCTCAAAGTGTCAGAACAGCCAGTTGGAAGGTGAGAAATTTGCTGACACAGCCAGTTTTCTAGATCTATATGAGGTAGAATAACTTAAAGGATAAATTTTTGTTTCCTTTTCCATATTTTTGTATCACATTAATTGTCAAACACACACACACACATACACATTGGAAAGAAAATGACCAAAAAGGTAAAAATAAGGAGAGAGGAAGAAGACGAAAATGAAAAATAAACTTGGCTAATTATTCAAATTTAAATTTATGTTATGTATTTTTTCTAAAAAGCCAATTTGATAAATCCAATCCATTTATTGCATTTATATATTTAATAAATATGTCTTGATTGGCTACGATATAACAGATACTATTCCAGGCCTTAGTGATTCAGTGAATAAAACTGACAAAAATCCTCGCCCTCACAGAGTTTGCCAGTGTGAAGCTAGGTGGGAGCTGGGGGAGGAGACAGGAAACTAAGACAGCACAAAATAAAATGAAAGGAAAAAAGTGAAACTTACGGAGAGGGATCTGCTCTCTCTAAGCAGACAAATAAAGAATCATTTTTCTGATTTGTGAATCCATTTATATAAAAATCCGTTCAAAGTTAGGAAACTTAAATCCCTCTTAGTTCTTGTTATTTTTAAAAATGTCTTCCTTGAAAAGAATATAGTTATTAACTAAAAATGCATACTTTAGCAGCACACACACACATCTATGTCAGTAAATATAATATTTGAAACTTTAAAATCAGAAAAGACTCCAGACTATGGTCCCTGCACTATATATACCAATACGCCCAATACACTTTGATCTAAACCAATGTATTTTAAATTGCCTGAGTAGAAAATGTACTTTTTTTCCAGGGTATACACAGTTCCTGGGCGCATATATATATATATATATATTTTTTTTTTTTTAATGCAGAGTCTTACTCTGTCACCCAGGCTAGAGTGCCATGGCTGAGCCTAGCTCAGAACAACTTCAAATTCCTGAGTTCAAGAAATGCTCCTGCCTTAGCCTCCCAAGTAGCTGGGACTACAGGCACCCATCACTATGCCTATTAATTTTTTGTATTTTTAGTGGAGACAAGGTCTCACTCTTCCTCAGGCTGGTCTCAAACTCCTGACCTCAATCGATCCTCCTGCCCCAAGTGCTAGGATTATGGTTGTGAGCCACCATGCCTGGCCTGGACTCCTAATATTGTATTAATGTATTTAAAAAGGAAGCAGTCTTAGTATAACTTAGCCCCAGGCATATCCCTCCTGCCCCTCAACCCACATACCCAGCAGACTGAACAGAACTTGGCTGGGATCACTTCCTCCTGGAGGCTTCAACCCAACCCAGTATATGAGGGATAAATTCTGCTCTGACTAATGGGAAACTGGAAGGGAGCAAACCCACAGACAAACCCACCTGTCAGGGAGGAACCAGCAGGACTCGGAGACTCCTCAAACCCTCACCCCAGGTACTGTTGCTCCCAGATCAGCATCTCCTGTCGCCAGGGCACTTTTCACTCTGGGTGCCTAGGCCAAAGCGGAGACTGTATGGGGCTGCCTTTCCCCATTTGTCCTGGGGGAGGGGCACGTCCACTAGCACCTCACTTTGTTGCTGTTGATGATCAGTGGGACCTTTTCAGAGTCAGAAATAAACTCAGATCAAACGGTCACGTTTAGGAAAAGGCTTACACGTCATACTTAACCTCCCCTTCTCAGCCTCTCTCTTCTTCCTTTTGCTGGCTTCCCTGGGCTTGCAGGATTCTCTCTCTCTCTCTTTTTTTTCTGGCAGGTTTTGGCCAGCCCGGGTTTGAACCCGCCACCTCTGGTATAGGGGGCTGGCACCCTACTCCTTTGAGCCACAGGCACAGCCCTGGGATTCTCTTTTTCTCATCACCTTTTTTACCCCTGATAGGCCTGGCTATCAACAGCAATTACCTTAGTGTGCATTTGCAACTAAAGCCATTTCTTTTCGTTGAAAAGAAGAAAAGCACGTCTCCCAAGACAAGAGTTCCAGGATTCTTTCTGGATGTTGTCCTTGAAATATATTACAACTATACTCCACCGAACACCCATTTCCAGACTAGTTTTAATTCTCATTAGCCTTTGACAATTGGATGAACATTTTCTCACGATTCATCAAAAACAAAGATGGAGGAGATGTGTGCAAAGCCACCTGCCCTTCAATCAGAAACAACATCCTCTTTAAATAGCTTAAAAGAAAAACGGAACAAATCTGGCCATGCACAGAAAAGCTATGTTTTCACCTGCCTGAAAAAAAATCAAGCTGGTCAGTCTTCTCAGACTCAGGGTTCCTTCCCCTTCTGTGTATCTGACCGCAAGCCCTTTGCCTCCTCCAAAGCTGAGATCCAGGAAACCTAAGGTGATCCATTGCTGAGGATTTTCTCTTCCAAACTTTTCTGGTCATCCAAAGGTAGGGGAGATGGCTTGGGGGTGCAGAGCCATCCCAAGCATTCTCCTGCCCTGCACAATCTCTTCACTGCTGACTTGGAAATGTGGCTTATTCACTCATGCACCTCATGGCTTTGAAACTTGATTTGATCAAAAATGTTAATTATGCTTCTCTTTAACATGATTTATAGGACATTAGTGACAGCAGGGGAGTGTTTACTCTGTGCAGGTAAGATACCACAGTCTTAGGGCTGCCCCTGATTTCTATGTAATTAGGAAAATTTGGCCCACCCAGGGGCCTAATAAGATCACCACTCTCTTTCCTTCCTGAAATGCACAATAAGTCACTAACTTACACGTTGCCTCTCCAGTTTCTAGTAACTTTTTTCTCCTGTAAAATTAAAGACAAAGAAAAACCACAGTCCCTCTCGTGTGTCATCTTCAAGTAACTTTGCACAGCTAAGCGGGGTTAGCTGCCAGCTACTGCAGGTCTCCTATAAATGAGAATCAGGTTAGTGTTTCCTTTCTGCATGCTGGGCTTATATCATAAGCTTGCCCACCCACCCTAAGCCATCTTTCGTGTCCGAGTGGATATTTGTGTGATTGTGTTTTTGTGCATTTGTGTATTCTTTATATAAATACACTTGGGGGGAGAAGATTTGCTTTAATGCCTAAGAAACTTATCTGTGGAAGGCTCCTTCTATCACGACTGAAATGATTGAAAACCTAGAATGGGAAGAAGACGTGCTAAAGATGGGTAATGAATGCAGAAATAGTAAGAGTTTACACCATTTTGTGCCTCCCCTGTGATCATCACAGGTGTGGTCATGAAACGGTTACACGCTTCCCCTCTCGCTCATGCATAAGCTCAAAGGTAACCACATTTAGATACATCTCTTCCTCCATCTGTGCAAAGCTCTTTGAGAAACACAGGCCCTCAATTAAGAGCTTCCGCCAACCTATACTTTTTGTGCCTGTAACATATGCCTTGGTGTGTTGCTTCTAGGAAACTTCTGTGCGTTTCTATGCTATTACAGCATCAAGCATCTCACAGTATAAACAAGAGTATAACAAGTCCACTGCAAAATCCTGAACCCATTTTAAGGATGTATAGCAAAAGGATTGTACAAAGCTTCTGGAGAGAAAGGACAAGAAATACCAAGAAGGAAGGGAAGTCTTTCTTCTTTCCTTTAATCAGAGCAGCTTTGTGTGAGGGTACACGAAGCTTTGACATGAGCAATGTTTGGGTTTGCGCTGCCAGCAAGGGAAAATTCAGTTTGTGCCACAATATATATGTGTACGGGAAGAGTATTTTTAAAAATACAATAAAATGTTATCTCTGATTAGAAAAGAAAGATGAATTCTCCTGCTAAACCAGGTAACCCTAAAAGCGTGTTAACATGAAATACTAAATAAAATGCTACTCATCTATAATAAATCTTATTACACATTTTGGCAATTTTACTACTAACATAGTGAAGGTTTCAAGCAATGTTTGAAAATAGAAATCTTAAATTGAATCATTGTTGCATGAATATATGCAAAATATTCATTTCTAGCACTGTGAGGGTTGAGTGCTTTTAAATTGGAGAAATCACTCATGACTTCACCTTTTCATGCAAGATAAAGTTGTATGTGGTAACATCATTACAATGTCATGAAAGGAGTGGAAATCATACAACAGTTCTGCCTAAAGCTAATATACAAAAAAGGGCTTCAATATTTTTCAATATTATTCAATATTTAAAGGTGCAGTGCAAGGCTTTAAATATATTTAAAAAAAATCATTAGGCTTTAGATGTCAGGGAGGCCTTTACTGAGCTCAGAGACTAATAAAATCATTGATGAGATCTCTTTAATATTTAACGGAATTCATGTCTTAGGTAGTCTCCTATTTTCCACTCCTGTCTCTGCAGATGGGGCTAAATATAGATTTAAAAAAAAAAGATTTAGGAGGGGGTGATTATAGATTTTCTTAAGTATCACACTAAAATAAAACTATTTACTTGATATTACTGTCATAACAAGAGAAAAAGCATTATGA
Organism: Otolemur garnettii; assembly: GCF_000181295.1. NCBI lineage: Eukaryota > Metazoa > Chordata > Mammalia > Primates > Galagidae > Otolemur > Otolemur garnettii. The sequence goes on from NW_003852419.1 coordinate 17,134,224, forward strand.
CATTTAAATAGGATTTTGTATCACTTCTTTAACAGAAGACCGCTTCAAAAGTAGCTAATACATTTATACACACTAACAATCAGGGAATTCAATCAGTGAAAACAAATGAGCAGATTTTCAAATGAGTTGCCGAACCATGAATCATCAATACAGAGTTAGGAGGATTGTGAGAAACTGAGATTTTTCTGTTCCTGATATTGAGGGCAACAATTATTATTGCTGCTCATGGATTTCTTTGCCTTTTTTTTTTTCTAACCGGTAATAAAAAAAATTTAGAAGCTCAAGTTCAGACTCAAAATCCTATGCTTTGTCGGAGTGAGCACATCAGTGCGGGTGTGCATGTGTGCACCCTGATCTAAGGCTAGCTCGCGTTTAATTTTATTATTTTTGTATAGTTAATCTGTAGGAGAGTAGCACACTCACTAAGGTAAAGTAAGGCATTCACAGGCTCAACTTTAAACCCTGTTTATGTGTGAAATTGATAGCTCTATTTCTGTTATCAAGTCACCAGTCCAGCACTTTAAAGTCATGGTCTGCAAAATAAAATTGTCTCTCTTCTGAATGTCAACCCCTAAAACCAAATATTCCCATTTATTAAAATAAAAATGTAAATTTATAAATTATCATCCTATTTTTATGTAAAAGCATTCTGGAAAGTACCACATACCATTGTCACATGGCAAACAGCCCTCCCCATCATTGGCTGTTGCTAGGCTACCAGGAAATGGAATGGACCATTGCCAATGATGAATTAACTGATGAGCCAGGATGACAGTAATCTTTGTCACTGGATGCAGTAGCTGTCTGAGCCCTGTCATTTTCTGCATTTCATGTTAAACAGATATACCTAGATTGTAAAACAATACAAAGAAGAATCTGAAAAGAAAGAAGTAAACTTTGACAATCAGAGGGCGGTAGCTTTTTATATAACACACAAGGCTTATTACCTTCACTGAAGAATGCAATCCAACATTCGTTAGCTTTGCTTTTTTATTTTTTTTTCTTTTTTTTTTTTATTGAACGGTAACTATGTACATTAATGCACTTCTAGGGTACAGTGTGGGGTTTTCACATGCAATCTGAAATACTTCCATCAACTGGTCAACACAGCCTTCATGTCATTTTCTCAGTTATTGCTTTAAAACATTCACATTCTACTCTTAGAAAGATTCACCTGTACCCCTATAAGGTAAACCTCAGAAGTAATCCCTCCAAACTCCCTCCCTCCAGCTTTGCTTTTTTAAATTAAAATCTGTGAGAAAATGAAACTTTGTTCTACATCAATAAGGCAGATTCAAAGGGATACATACTGGGAAATACTCTGTAATCTGTCTACACACGGCCAAAACATCCAGCTGAAATGTGGGGGAAAAAATCACAAAATAATCAGTATGTTTGGCCCATGATGTTAACCACTGGGATCCGTATTTGGTGAATGGTACAGACAAAGATGACTGACGAAATCTGAGAGTTCGGACTTTGTGCACTTTATAGGTATACGTGTAAATAACTCTAGGGACAAAAATGCTCAGTGAATGATGTCACGTCTACCCAGGGCACAAGATTTTTCCATTTGGAACAAACCAACTAATTCAGTCAAATTGATTTTTTATGAATTATTGATAAAAAATATCAAAGCAATTAGTGGTTTTGTTCTACTTGTAGATTCAATCTTAGACCAATCATAAACTCTTCACAAGAAGAGGACAGGGACTCAGAAGTTCCGAATGGTGGACTTCAAGAGAATAAAGCAAATGTAGGTTCAAAGGCCTGAGTGTGCACCATTGCAGGAATCTGCTGGGGGGAAAGGGGGGACAGGCAAGGGGTGTCCCAGAAGCAAGCATAGTAAGACACCACCATTGAGGAAATTATACTGCAACAAATATGGCTTGATTCTAACGCAGGAAGATTGATTCCCATGAACCAGAAACAAGAAAACCTGAACAAGAAACCAGAACAAGAAAACCTGCCTTATATACTCACGATGTGAAGGGGAAAAAGTGACAGGGGGAAACCCAGTAGTGGAATTTCTGATGCTGAGAGTATTTAAAGGTCAAGATCATAAGGGAGATATAGAATCGAGGAAGACTAGAGGAAGAGAGGACATCAGGGGGACTCAATTACAAGTTAAAAATGATGCTTTGCCCAACTACTTCTAGTTTTTTCCCCCAAACAGTTCTGGGAACAAAGCTCAACAATCTGGATCTACCCTTGTGCTGATAGTGCTTCCCTTCTAAAAATTTTCTGGAGAGCACATTAGTTAGGTACCCTTTTTCCACGGACTGTGCAGCAACTTTCTCATTAGGAAACAGATTTATGCCCTTAGATAGACGATGTGAATGTGAGCCGGCAAGTGGGTTACGTGTATGTCTGAGTGTGTGTGCGTACGTCTCTTTTCAATGGTTTTGGGACAAAAGATCTGCCAATGAGACAGAAACTCTGGGGTCTTGTTAGTCCCTGCATTAGGGAGAAGATGAATGGTAGGAGGTTCTTTGGACCTAATACTTCATAGCACTCAAGGTCTGTTCCGTTCTTTTTTAACGTGTGGATTTTAGAAATGATAGATCATAACTATAGGCCCAGTGCGTGTGGATGCGGATTGTATGCACTTAATATTTCAGGAGAAATGTGTGCAACCTAATCCAATCACTCTGAAAAATGTAGAAAATGGAAATACATAAAGAAAGCTGCTGGCATGAAAGAGAATAAAGAAGAAATATTGATGAAGCTCTGTATGGAGTAGGCAAAATATATTCATGTAGCATTTGAATATATATGTATATGCATATATATGCTGATATATGTGTGTTTATATACATTTAATATATGTATACACACACATATACTAATCAACATGTTAAAACAAATCAGATCAGAATTTTTTTTTCTTTAAAGTTAAAATAGGAGCCTGTCTTCCAGTGTGAGTTTTTGTCGTCTCCTTTGTACAGATCTAAAGCATGATGGGAAATTTTTAATAAGATCATAACCAATACCTCAAAAGTGTGAGCAACTATTGGGGAGGTGGCCTGACTAGTGGATACAAGCATAGACTCTGGAGTTCTGGGAATGAATTTCAGCTCTACCGCTATAACTGCTCAACCCCAGATAAGTTATTTAACACCTTCTTGCTTAAAATTCTTTCTTCTAGAAAACGGAGATGGAGGGGGATGGTAGCAATAGCACCTGCTGCTGGATGAGTTCATATTTATTACTGAACCATTTAGAATGGTGCTTGGCACATGGTAAGTACTACAGATGCGTTTGTTAACTAAATGAATTCACAAATACATAGTATTTATCCAGAAAATGTTATCAAAGGAAGTTTTGAAATCTTCTTTCCCATAAAAAAAACCAAACAGAACATTGCATCCTAACAGTTTCATGCTGGCAAACTCGGGAGCCACAGCCCAGTGGGGATCTGAGCTGCTGTTTCATTCTCTGACTAAAGTACCTCAGTCATAGACCTAGAGCAGGGCTGCACCCCTGGGCTCTGCTTCCCTGCCACCTGGAGCCTCTCTAGTTGCCTGCATCCTGGGAATGAACTGCTAGTCCTCTTGGCCACCCCAAGTTCATCTCCCTCACTCCCCTTCATGGTTTGGTACTAAGACTTTTGGAGAGAAAGAGAAGAGTCAGAGAAACAAAGAAACTTTCTCCAAATGACAGGGAGAAACACTGGACAGTAAGAAGGATGAGGAAAAAAGAAGAAAGCTCAGACCAAAGACAAAAGAAAGAAAGAAAGAAAAATACACATTCAGCCAGCACCTGGCCATAAAATGGCTAAGACTTGAGACAATGAGGGGGAAGGAAAGAGAAAGACTATTGTGAACAAGACTTCACAGGTGGAGCTTCCTCGCAATGCCCTCCTGTTGTACACCGGACAACAATGAACTTTCACTCAGCAGTGCTTATTGTGTCCCTAGGAAGATCGCTAAAATGTGATCAAAATAGCTAAAAATCCCTGCCCTTATGGAGCTTACACTCCATAGAAAAGGAAACAACATAAAAAAAATTACCAAATAAGTAAAACAGATAGTGTGTGCAGTCAGCAGTTCCCAGCCCTTTGGCACCAGGGAAATGTTTCATGGAAGACAATCTTTCCACAGGGGTTAGATTAGACTCTCATAAAGAGCCTGCAACCTGGCTCCCTCGCATGTGAAGTTTACATAGGGTTTGCCCTCCTACCAGAATCTAATGCCGCCCTGATCTGACAGGAGGTGGAGCTCAGGCAGCGCTGTGCACAGCGGGGAGTGGCTGTAGATACAGGTGAAGCTTGCTCACTGCATGCTGAGCAGCCAGTGCTAACAGGTCATAGACTGGTACTAGTCCCCGGCCCAGGGTTGGAGATTGCAGCATTGAAGTGACAAGGACTAAGGGGAAGAAGCAGAACAGAGGTTTAGGGAGTGTATAGGTGCAGCTAGGGGGCTCCTGTTTGGCACCTGCCTTCCACCCAACAGAGTAGAGCGCTGCATAGCCCACAGGGGACCAGGCTTATGATTAGGGTGCTTATCTAATTGCTTTCTGATTACTTGATTAGATTTTGCCCAAATACATCCGTTAAAAGTACTCACAATGTCTGGGCACCTGTAATCCCAGTACCCTGAGAGGCCAAAGTGGGTGGATTGCTTGATCTCAGGAGTTTGAGACCAGCCTGAGTAAGCAGAAGACTCCAATAGAAAAAAATTATCTGGGTGTTGTGCAGGGCACCTATAGTCCCAGCTACTTGGGAGGCTGAAGCAATAAGATCACTTCAGCGCAAGAGACAGGTTGTTGTGAACTATGATGATGCCAGGGAACTCTGCCCAGGGTGGCAGAGTGTGATTGTGTCTCCAAAAGAAAAAAAAAAATTCCCAATGACAGAGTCCTGCCCTCCTTCTCCCTGCCATCATCTCACTGGTGGGGAGGGAAGGATGGAGGCAGAATCTCTGGAGTCCTGATTCCTCCCTGAGAGGTCAGACTGCTTCTCACACTTTCCACAGAACATAATCCTGCAACACAGCAAAACGGGAAACTGAGGCGCCTCGGTCTTCTCCTGGTGCCTGTCCCCTGCTGAGCTGCTTAGTACCATCTGGGGGGCTTCTTTAGAGGAGGAAGAGCCATCGAAAACATAGGTGAGCATTTTCAAACAGAGGAGCAGTGTGCCTCTTCTCGCTTCCCTCCTTCAAGCCATCAAAAACAAGCTTCTTAGCACACCTCCCGCATTCTCCTCCTAGGATTTCCTTTCACTCCTCGATCTTATTGTCCCCTCTTTTCTCCTTATTGTTCAAATTCCCACAATAGTAGGCAGTTTTGGAGCCATCATCAGGTGTGAGAGGTAAGGTCTGAGGAAAAAAGAAGGTAGGTCTGACTAGAAGGGGGCAATCCCAAGGCCACGCTCTTTACACACTCCCCTTACCACAAGCAGATGGATTCTTGTTGAGCAGTGATGGAACATAGTGGTTACAAGCATAAAGTCTGGACTCACACTCGGTCCAAATCCCAACCTAATCCTTTCATGCTCTGTGACTCTAAGAAAGTTACCTAACCTCTCTGAACCTCTGTTTCGTCATCTGTAAAATGAGAATGAAAATATAATCTCAAAAAATAATTAAGAGAGATGATCCAGGTGAAGCATGGAGAGCAGTGTCTTGTAAGTGCTGACTGTAAGAAGTTACTATTTTTATTGTTGTTTACTGGTCCTGAAAGGAACAGGGACTCAGGACTATTGATGGCTTTTGCATAGGCACAGCAAGCCTTCAAAAGGACATGAAAATGGAAGCCAGTGGCTCTTTCATTGATTCTGTTATTGTATGATTATGGTCAAGCTTGTATTCATTACTTTTTTATATTTTACCTTGTGGAGCAATTTGGTAGCATGCATAAAAATGACAACCTTTCAGCATCACCCCCAAGGTCAAGTCTAAGTACCGAAGCAGTAGGGACAGAACATAATGTTCTTAAAAAGTTTGGAGAAGACCGAGGAGACATGAAGGTGTGTTGTGCCAGGACTCTCAGTAGAGCAAGAGCAGAGCTTTAGGCATGCCTATCCCTGACCTGTGGAGAGAAATCAGTCCCTCATAAACCCTCAGACACATGTCCAGGGCCAGTGACACGTGTAAAAAGTACTTTTTGGAAAAGAAAATATGCAAATAAGAAAAAATATGCAAATATTAGAAATCTTTTTTTTTTCTTGATTAGGACCTCCAAACAGCGTGACAGAAATATCTAATGAGCAGTCTTTGATATTTTGGGAGTCATGTGCACAAAGCCAGCAATACCTGCTAATGATTGTGTCTATAGACAAAAGTAACATGAATTAGAATGGAGAAAGATATTTCTTCAGTTTATTCCAGGGTGGAAGAAGGATATATGGCTGAATTCAACTTTTTCTTTCCTTTGGATACCATCAAATGGGTTTGGGTGTGAGAATAGACACGAAAGCTTTCAAGAAGCACTTTGTAACTTTAGTCCAGAAAAAATGGAGATTCTCGACCTCAGATCTAAGGTTAGGCACTTCTGTTTCCTTGGCAGTCTATAGAAGCACCTCTTTCTAAATATTCCCTGCACATGGTTTTCTTAATGAGAGTTTTGTTTTGCTCTCCTAAACACAATTAAAATTCATCATTATATATGGCCAAATCTACTTCCCCACTTTCTCCCCATAAAATCCTCACTATAATTGGTTCTAGAGATACTGACCTCCCTCCATTTCTTAGGGGACCTGTCAGTGTCCTGATAGCAGCACCCCAGCATGCACGACCTCTCCTCCCCACCTTCTCCCCAGCACAACTGCTTAGACCAGGTATGAACCTGTGACTGAGAGGCAGCAGATTCTTTCTCCCAGGAATCTGAAATACAGAAACTATAATCTACATTACTTTGATGTGAGGAATATGAACTGAAAGGTCATATAGAGGCAGGCTAAGGCCCCATTTGAAGGCAGCCATGATGAACCCTGTGTAAACAGATAAGTAAGCAGAGAAGCTCATCTTTAGAGAATAAAATGAAACCTAGTAACAAAGTAGAGAGGAGAAATAAGGGATGAGAGAGAGGAACCAGTAGATGCCCATTCCCCTATTCCTATGAGCCAAAGTTCTGTTAGTATGAGTGGGTTTCTCATACTAACCTGTGAAGCCTTTTAATAACAGCTTTTTCAGTTTAGCTTATTTGAGTAGGTTCTCTTTATTACACCAAATAATTCCTAAAACAAGTGATAAATAGTACATAGACACACCATGGCACATACTCTTCAGTACATCTCCTGGTTCAAAGGGATCATTAAGAATTCCACGGCATTCATGTGTACAAGTGTAGGCGACACAGGAGTTCAGAAGATGAAGGACATGCAATGTTGAGAACCCCATGGTTATCTGAGAGCTGGGCATTGAACGGCTCAGAAGGGGGTATTCTCCCAGTATTATTTTCATGAAAAGTTAGGAAGTCTGCCAGTGTTCTTAGGGACCACAGTGATAGGCACTATGGAAACTCAGAGAGAGAGATAAAAATCACCAAGAACGATAAATGCTAAGTGCTATCTTCATTTATTATGCAATTGGCTATAGAGAGCAACATTAAGCATCCTTTAATGCCTGGACACAATCTACTGAATTGGGGCTTAAAAAAACATTAAAAAAGCCTTTACTTAGAAGAAAGACAGGGAAGCGTGCTTTTGCCTATCACAAAGGCTCTCCGGATTCACTAATCATTCCATCAGAAAACAGATGGGTCTTCTGACACACGTGGGCATAATTAATACACATGCATGTATGAAAATCCATAAGCGAATATGGTATGGATTTAATTGTCAACACGCATCGAACAAACATTTGGAGAAGAGGAGATTTGGTGCTGAGCTCTGTCGCATTTTTGTCCTCATGACTTAAATTTCACATCAGTAAAATTGGGATAATAATACCAACTCTGTTGGGTAGGTGTGAGGTTTAAATGACATAATATTAAGTACATAGTAGCTATTGGAAGATATGCCGTGTACATCTTAATACACAGCAAATACTTTTGCAGATTAACCATTAATAAAATCCTGAATGTAATTGCTCTAATAAAATACTCAGTATGCTGCCCCTTCTATCAAGAGCTGCACTCTGATATATTTACCAATTTCTGCATTACAGGGTCTACATGAGCCTGGAGTACCCTAAACAAGTAGAATGTGAGGAAGGAGCCTGGGCTGAGCTGGCGTCAGTACATTGCTGCCAAGTAACTGCGGTTACGTGATTGGCTGGAAACAGTAACCTGCTCACTCGTTGCCAAGTCCATATGATCCCGAGCATCACAAAAGCACTAATCAAATTAACTTTCTTATGGTAGTAAGTGCTGACCAAACTGGTGGTTCATAAGCTCTACTAGTCACCTTCCTACTTTAGGTCACACCAAACTAGTATCCTCCCAGTTACTCAGGCCCCTCCTGGCACCCGACTAGAGGCTCCTCCTTTTCCTCCACATCCTTCCCACTCTCAATGACTAGCTGTTTTCTACTTTACCTCTCTCAAAAACTATGGGATGTGAATAGCAATCCCAAAGAATCCACCCTACTATTTAGAAGACTAGGAAAAGTTGCTTGCCCTATGCAGAACTAAGCAATACCCTAGTTAACACTTTCCCATCAGGACTCCCGTGCTGCTCAGACAAGGGGAGCCCTCCTCATGTCTGCCCCACCCCACCTCCCACCCCAACCTCTCTGAAGACCACATGTAAGATCATTCCCCCAAATCTTCCTTCATTCAAAAACTAACGTGCCATTTCCAGTAAGAAGACTTCTTCGACAGTTCGACAGCATCCCAGAATGTTAGCAAGAGAACCCACAAGCTACAAACTCACGTCTAGCAGCGGTTTAAAGGATAACAGCTTTGCGCTGGGCATAGGTCAGGGAACTTTGGTATGGAGAACAGGTGGGCTACCTGAGGACCAGCAGGCAGCCTTGCTGTAGACTACCGCCATTTCCAATCAGGATGTTTGGCAAATCATTAGTGTCTGCTAGTTATTAAACAGAGGAAAGTTCAAAAGCCCACGCATATTTTCTCCCCGCTTCCCAGGTGGTAGCTGTTTCAAGCAGCAACCCTTTCACTTTGTACAGCAAGACTTATAAACTTCCCATGACTAAAACCGTGTTTTCTAACCGGGTGCCCACAACTGAGTCACAGCCTCACAAGAGTTGCAAAACCCATGATGGGAGCCTCTGTCTGAGGAGTTACCATCCCCTCTCCTTGCAAATTTATTGTTGAAATTACTGAAATGTACACAAATGACTGCATTTGAAGGTGAAATTTGGTGGAAAAATAAAGATATAATAGGACTCTTTCTTAAATAATTTCCTAGTGCGATGTCTGTCTGAAAAAATGAAGTAAAATTATATGATGTCAAAAAATCATGTTTCAAGATGATTGACAACATGTGAATGTTTTGCATTGTGAAATGAGGTGGAAAATTTTAATTGCATGATGGGAGGACATAATATTTATTAGAACCTTGTAACTACAGAGGATTGCAATGAAGAGGACACAATTTTAAATTTGGCGTTAATACGTCAAGTTTGAGTCTTAAATGAACATGCAGGAGTAAAATTCTTTATCAAAGCCTTTTCTTAGAGTGTATGATTAAGTTTTCAGATTCTAATAACTAAACAGGATCGACGTGTGGGGCATGTCTGTATCCTGAAAAAGAGGCTCATTAGTCTGCATTCATATTCAGTTCTGAACAGTGTTAGCACACATCACATGCCTGGGTCAGAGGGAGAGAGAGATGATCTCGCACAGAGCTCGCCTGAGAGGAGGGGGTTTAGCTGGAAGGCCTAGGATTGTAAAGAACGCAGAGAACAGGGACAATGACAACGGCACTGAAGTAGAGGGATGTCATGCAGCAAGGATTGTACAGGAAACTGGCAAAGCAAAGATGTAGAGCCGAATTACCTTTAACTGAACTACAAATGGCTCAGCTGAGGGTGGCAAATGGCATCCACATTTGTTGGTCAACAGGCAATAAATAATAAAGAGGTTGAGATCCTTCCTAATGGCTCCATATCCCTCAATACCTTAATAATAAAGAAAGAGGTCTCTGCTCCCCCCTAAGAGAAAGATGGTGCTAAGCCCCAAGGCAGAAGCAGACTTTCCCAGATCCCACCCTCCCCATCCGACTCCAGCAGAAGTCAATCTTTACTGATCAGATTAGGGATTGCAGGATCACTGGTTTTCTTCCTCTCCTGCCCCAGACTCCACCAGGCAAAGAAATAGTCTATAATAGTTGCAGCAATTAAAAGAGGAATCCTTTTCTTTCTTTCTTCTTTTTTTTTCTTTTTTGGAGAGGGGGGCATTGTTGGGGATGCCTGAAACTACCAGCATCAAGAATATTATTAAGATTATATGGAAAGAGAAACAAAAGTTCTACCACCAAGCTGGAGAAAAATAGACAACTCTCTCTCTCTCCCCCTCTCTGTGGTTGATACTAGTGCTTCACATGAATATGGCAAGGACATAAATCACCAACTTGGAAATCCTAAAGGGTCAGAGAAATGGTCTATAACTAGTGGAGCAGAAGAGGTCAGAAATTAAAATGGTTAGCAGTGAGCAGTAAGAAATCTGAGCAAGGCTTGAAGAGGACTTGAAAATAGATACTTTACGGCCTCTTTCTTGCAGAATTGAAGAGATAAGCTGGGAGTTAAAGAACAAAGATTTGGTCAAGAAAATAATAGAAAGTCACTGTCTTGTGATCCATTTCTCTTTTTCACAGCCCTGTGTTTGGTGTTTTCTGCTTATCCTAATGCCACAGGCAGATGAAAGCCAAATATCTAATCCTCTGCATATGAATAGAACCCTTCTATTAAAGTGTTTTTTGCTTTCCTGGATAAAATTAGTGAAGGAAAAATTTCTACCTGATACATACAATGTTATGTTTTCATATGGCTTCTGCATTTATTTGTTAGCCCAGAATAATTTCCTTTTCCAGGAGTAAGAAGTCATTGTTCCAGAAAATTAACACCTCATCTCACGTAGGTCATGCAAGACCCACGATGTTTAAAATGCATCTTTCCCCTCCTGAGAACAGAGTTTAAGTAGTGTGAATTCAAAACTTCACAGGTTTCTAAATTGCAAGCCACTGAAGACTTATCTTCCACCTGCTCATATTGTTCACTGCATTCCAAACAGAGAGGGAATTTGCGTCTCTGAACCAACAGATATAAAGTGCACGAGAACATCACAAAGTAATTACAAGTTTATGACATCATCTTAATATTACAAGGGAGAGAATGAAAGACCCGAGAGAAACTTGCGATTTCCCTTTTGGGAAAACATTAATGGATGCTTACAATCTGTTTTCTTTTGTTTTGATGTTACAACCAATAATCCACTTTTATGTCTATAAATAAAGACTAAAGTTGAATAAATCCAACAAACCCCTGAGCCTGCAGCTTGGAATCTTGATTCACATTCAAGGCCAAGATTTATGAGTCACTCGCAGAGAATAAGTCGAAGCTGCAGGATTTGGGGGGAAATTATTCCACATGGCGATTATTTGGGGGAGTGATTATGCATGCACACCTGATCACGGTGTCACCTGCTCCAGCTCGTCCGACATGATAAAACATGGCAATTTTCTCGATTTCCCTTTGCTTGCACAACAGAAACTGATGCGCACAACCTCACACCATTCATTTTTAGATGTGCCTTGTTGTCAGAGGCATCCCTCCCTTCCCACTTGAGCGCTGACTTGTGGAGGTGTTGTGTGATGATTTATGTAAATGTCTTGATGACTGGAAAGGGAAATGAGGAACACCAACACTAATGACCAACAGTGGGAAAGAACAGCTTTATGGACAAGGATTTTCCATCCACACTCAATGGGCTGTTTCCTTGGACAACATTTACCACCTCCGCCCCGCCCTCCACATACTCACTTCACCGACTTTAAATTACAGTTGGGCCCATTGGGGAAGCTCTCCTGGGGCTTCTAGCCCATCGCTCAGGTATAGGGATGTCTCCAGACCAGGGAGGGCTCTCTTCCTTCTCATAGGAGTTCCCTGAGTGCACTATCTCCCCTTAAATACCTGCAACCCTCACCCTGACTGGCCGCACCACCCCCCCAGGCAGTTCACTTCAGTGCCTAATTGCCCTTACTGGGAAGAGATTTTTCCTAATGTCTCCTAACAGACATTTTCCCCTTTCCTTAGTTTCAAGCCGTTACTTCTTATTAGACCATTCTCAACCACTGCAAGCAATACTCTCCTCTCCTTAAAATTATTATTGCTCAAATATTTGTAGACAGTTAGCATAGCCTTCCATCTCGCCGGCTCCTTCTCCTGAAAGCTTTAAATGTTATGTTCCTTTAACCTTTCTTTATAGGTCATCTCTTCTAATCCTTTTATCTTTTTTGTCACCCTTCTCTGGGTTCTCTCTAATTTACAGTATTGATGTTCTCTTTATAATGAGGTGCCCCAAACAGTATGCCGAGCTCCATAAGTGGCTGCCAGGAGAGGTATAATTACAGGGACTGCATTTTCCTATAAGCAACACCCCCGCCCTGCCGTCTATGACGCGTGCCTCAGTAGAGCATTTGTCTTTTTCACAGCTGCACTACATTATCTAAATACACTATCAGTCCCAATTCCTTCTCCCATTTGTCTCTGGAAGACACATTCACCTAATCCACTGTTTTACTTTTCCTCCTACCCATCCCAGTCCCCACGATGGATTCTTTACAAAACCTGAATCCAAGACTCCTTGGTCCGTTAAAGGAAAGCTTTCATTCCGTCCATTATCAAGGCTCTAGTCTAAAATAAACTAGACACAGGTAATCGTTAGCGGTGACCTTTTTATTTACAACACCATCCAATTGGGTTTATTTTTACAGCATTGTTAGAGATTAAGAGCAAAGCTTCTGTCTCCGTCACATAGGGTGTGCTGTGGGTTAGGACCCACGGTGCCCCACTTCATTTCCTGAGACCCAAGCAATGAGCATAGAATCATTTCTAGTAAGTTCTGACTCTGATTAAAAAACAATCTTTATGAAATAGAAGCTAATAAAATTGCTTTCCTAATTACCCTGAGCTAGTTCATTTCCCAGCAAATATAATAAAATAGAGTTACTTGGCTCCGATTCACAAAATCTGAACCCAAGCTCATTATTAAGGCACTTAGCAGGGAAAAAAGCATGTGTGCATAAGATGCTGTCCCATCAAGCAGAATGCAAGAAACCTTTTGAAGTTTAGACCTTTGAAGTTTGAAGTTATTGCTGCATTTTTTTAACATGCAGGTATTTCTGCTAGGAAAAAATATACATTCGAGTCATTTATATTAATGGAACAGAGTATCTATACTAGTGTAATCTTTGGAGGAGTTTTTTTGTTGAGAACAGCAAAGCTTTATTTAAGGAAAATATTTAGATTTTTCTTGCACTGTACTTGTTAATCTGTGGGGCCATTATACGAGGTAGCAAGACTTCTATATAACAAAATAGAGTAACTCATGTCCCAAGGCTATTTCTGCTATGACTATGCCACTCACAAATCTCTTTCATCTATTTAAAGCATGAAATTCTGATGACTATAAATGTATAAAAATGTTTGGGGATTGTTTTATTTTCCTCTAAATGTCCTATCATTCATTAACGGAGACACTATTTGCTAATATTTCTAATGCACGCATGAATACTTCACTAAGGGAGGTTTGAGATGCTCCACTCCCAGGGGGAAAAATACACAATTACCAAAATTAAGAGAGACTTTAAAAAGAGTGTATCTATTAGCAAAAGGAATGATATTTACATGGCAGAATTAGGTAGGCCAAAGAATGAAATTCCTCCTCCACTTGGCAAGATGACACATCATGTCATCTTACGTGATGTCGCCAATAGAGTTGCAACTCCGGGTAAGCAGAACACCAGAGTAAATACAGGCAGGACTAATTCTCAAACGAGAGCCAAGTTCCAATAGCCAGTAATGGGGTTGCTAAAGTCTTTTCTCTTCTTTGGGTATTTGCCTGAAACCAATCTCTTAGCACTGAGGCTCACAAATCTGAAATGGAGAAATTGCTTCTGTCTTCTACCAAGGACTGCAGCTCTTCTTGGGAAAATTTGTGAAATTCCACCCCCTGGGCAAAAACCATGGCTTTTTGTCAATATGCCCCGGGTGGAAATCTGACATTTCCATAATGATATGACAGATTTCCATCTGGGAAATCTGCCTTCTGTTTTCACAATGAATTTGAAGCAAGAATGAAAAATCTTTCACTTTGTCTATAAAACTATTTAAAAGGAAAAAAAAAAACCTGCTTCCCCCCCCTTACCTTGAAATAAGAGAGTACTAACTGAGAAAAATCTGTAACTATTTTGAGTTCAATCAAATCATCAGCAATACTTAAAAAGAAAGAGAAGAAGGGAACTACACTGAGAATAAATCCTTCCAGACAAATTTGTTACTGTTTCTTGATAGTTAAGACAGATGAAAGAAATAACGTGTATCTAGCAATAAAGGAGTGGGCAGGAACAGTATACAGCTGGAATTCAGAGGGAGATTGACAGAGGGCATCAGGAAGTCTATTTTCTGAAACTGGGTCTAATTGATTTGGATTGGAATATTGTTATATAGATTGTAAATTTGCTGAAAGATGGTAAACAAAGGATAGCAATGAATGGAGAGCACAGGGGATGACACAGGGGTTAATGTGAGTTTTGATCTCATTTCTCACTTAGAAACGCAACCAGAGAGGAGCAACCTGAACAAAAAAAAAAAATGGAATATGCAAATATCCTAAATGAAGGTGCTGCAATCACCAATGAGAACTGCATTTCCTTAGAGAAGTGGGAAGGGGAGGACTGTGGGGAGAGGGGAATATAAACAGAAAACTGCCTTGGAAAGGCTAAAGCCAGAACATTATAGGGGAACTATGGAACACAAGTGAGGGAGCAGTTTACTAGTTTTTAAAGGCTGATTCACTCCAAACAGTCTGAATTGCTACTTGTTCTGTTTTGTTTGCCAGCGTGGGGGATGGGAGACGCCCTGACCCTCCTCTTCTTGACTTGAGTCCCTGAGTAGAAATCAGGGGATTAAGGTTGCTTGAGTGTCCTGCAAAGTTGATTATCCCAGACTCTTCGAGACATAGAGAATATTTTTTTAACACCTTCAGAAACACACACGTCGCATTTTCTCTCCACCCGCCTGACAAGCCCATGAGCCGCTGTGGTCCTTTTTTGTTCTTAGTGTGGTGTGTCGATGTTTGCAGCGAAACCTGTAGAGTGGGACCATCCTGGGAAGGCAACTGACCAATTGAAAGGAAACACAAAAGAGGAGGGAATTTTAGAACAAAAAATCAAAGGTGAAAGGAGTGGAGGAACTGATTTGCTCTCAAAGGCAAGTGTGTCCGATGATTAACACCAGGTCGGCATGCTGAGAGATAAACGACGCAGGCGCAGTGAGCGCGCGGCATCCGGTTTGCCGCACATCCTAATGAGCACGATGGTCAAATGCCCTGGGTTTGCCATATGTTGTGGCCATATGCATATCTGGTGAACCAGATGCCCTGCTTTTTTTTCCCCATATTGCGCCATTTTTCTCACAGCATAAAGACATGGCTTAAGTGAGAAGCAGGAGGGGGTAGGGGGTAGGCAATGATAGCTTGTTATTCCAAAGGTTGTAGGACAGAAAACATCAGTAAATGTATCCCTGCCCTCATTCTGCTCCCAAATATTTGATGAGCACCTACTAGTTTCAAGAAATGTTTAGATCAAATCGGGGCTGCTAAATCCTTCTTGGGTGACCAGGGAGGGGTTAGAGGTACTCTGTGCCGCTGTCATAATTTCCCTCAATAAGCGCTCCAGTCCCTTGGTAAGGGGATCACCGTTTCTAATGTTTGTAAATTGGCCCACGAGTTAAGCCGGGACAGCTTAGGCATGGCGCTGGTTCAAACTGCTCCCTTCACCTGGAAGAGCCTCTCCCTTTCCCATTTTTACCTGCTCTTCAGTGCTCACTCATTCACTAATTTATTAATTTTTTGTCTGTCTTTTAAACTTACCTGGCACCACTCAAGACCCTGGAGATATCATAATGAGCAAAAAGGAAACAGTCTCTACCCTGAAGGAGTTTGTAATCTAGTGGTACAGACATTGATCAAACAATGAAATAATGCGTCATTACAACTGAAAGACAAGCCGTCAAGGTCAAGTACCAGGAGCCGTGAAAGTGTGAACAAGAAGACCAGCTCTAACCTGGCCTACCCCAGGGGAATAAGGATGGGTCATCTCGTGGCAGCTACTGCAAGGAAGGAGGCCTTTCTGATTCTCCGTAGCCAGGTAAGCTATACACCTGTTCCCCCATGGGGTCTTTCTCTCTTTCATCATCCCATAGCACATTGTTAAGTCCTTAATAACGTCCATTTGTGTCATTTACAAATTTGCTGGCTTTCTTAATGCAAGACAGTACACATTCCATGTTACCTATCTTGGCATTCTTCACGGTGCTTCCCTACTCAATACATACTAGCCAAAGTGCACTGTCATCCCCGTTACTCACCAACACAGAAAAGAAATGTAAACAATATGTTTATCAAATATCAGATCATCCGAAAGTCCTGCCAGAGAAGTTCGCCATGTCTCAGGCTCGCACCGTTGTACTTATACAAGCTCCTATTTGTCTGTGGACCTACTTGTCCACAAGCTTATGAGCTCCTAGAGAAAAAGTTCGGGTCTTTATGAAAGGAGTCAGGTGGGAGCTGAGTTTAAAGGAGAAAATATGTGTTAGTCTAGCACTAATTCTGGCACTTAATAGACTGTTAACACGTGGCTAGGAAACATACCCATCAACACATAAATCAAATTAATTTTCACTCCCTATTAGGTGTTCTCCCTCTGAATGCTAGCACGATGGCTTTGGCCTTGTAAGTGCCTCACTATTGTTGGGCACAGAATGTGGACTCAGTGGATATTTGTTGACGTAGAGGTCAAACCATTACAGAAGACGCTTTTCTCGTCTGCAGTCTATGGAAATGGAGCCTCCCTGGAACACCACACAGATGACAGTGTGAATTGTGTCCCCTGCAGGTGCACCACACAGAGGCCCTGAGTCTGAACATCTATGCGGAATTCGGAAGAGTTAAGGAACTGCCCCAATTTCCACAATAAGCTCATGGCAGAAATGCAGCTATTCTTCTGACTCGCAGGCCACCAAGACTAGTTAACTTGTATGTTTAAAATGAAATTGAATTTAAAATAATTTGTTTTGAAAGCATGTTTTGATATTCCATAAAGTGAGCCAAGCCACCCTGGAGCACCAACACAGCAAGACTTGGAATTACTGTTTAGTGAATTTCTGTTGTGAACCACAGTCAAGGTACTTATAAATCAACCCTATCAAAGTCCCTTCCATGTGGTATGTACACCAAGACTAATAGGAAAAAGCCTAATTTTTCTTTAGCCATACAACCACTGAGAAAGGGAAGAGTAGGGAAATTAGCTAAGGAAAATATCCAGAGGCTCGATTCGGTACAGTCTGGATAACTTACTACTCATCTTTGTTCATCCCCGTTACAGAATCAACAGACAGAAGGGGATGCGCAGGGGCAGTGCAGTGCATAGCCACTTCACCTCTCCTCTGACGCCTTGAGATTCTGGGCAGTGGCCTCTGAGTGAGATGCCCCACTCAGGTACACCAGCGAAAAACAGTAGAACCTCGAAACAAACAGAATGAATCTATATTCAGAAAAGTGCAAGTCCTGCAATACAAGATTGTTCTTTAAAATGATGGAAAGGAAACTAATAAAATTAGGATGAGCACAATCAACTATTTCTTTCACCTTAAATCCCTGACAAGACCTTCAGCTTTCTTTAGGACATCGAGTTCTGGGTGAAGTCCCAGCCTAAACCCATTAAGCCCACGTGAAGACAGGATCCAGGGCCCTCTGTCTTCCGTTCCATCATCCTGTCCTACGAGGAAAGGTTTCCTTAGTGAACAGGATTCTACACATCAAGCACTGACCCTTTCCTCGGCAGATTCTAAAATGAGTCCTCTGTATATTTCCTTCAGATACTTGCAAAATGTGCGAGAGATGGCATTTGATTTGCCGTAAATGGGTCATTTTTCAGTTCCTAATTTAGAAAACTCACTCTTAGTATTTTCCTACTGGGGGTATCTGGCAGGGGGCCAGCTGAGGGAAATATCAGGGAAAATATTATGCCATAAACTTAAAAACATACTTAAATTATTTTCTTCTATGTTTTTAAAGTCCCTCTATTAGATATCAGTGTAGCTGAGTTGGTTTCTAAACATTTTCATTTAGTTTCTTAATTGGACATTTTATAGATCTAGGGGTACATGTTCAATATGTCGAGGGAGAAAAATCTAACTAGCCAATAACATCAAAACAAGACTGGAACCGGGAGAGACTCTCCTGCACCTATAATCCTCCTGTTCTACTTTGCTGTACTTTTTTTGTAGGGGTGAGGGTAGAGAAGGGGTACAGGCCCAAGCTTTGCACTAGCAAAATAAATTAGGGAACTGAGGCAGCTAGTGCAATAATTCAGTTCAAAAATTTCAGGTGACCTGAATTTTGCAGACTGTCAGTCTAATAAGCACTCTTGCCTGCTAATGGTTCTGTTCCCGGTGCCCCTGTCGGTTTGGGGTTTTCTAAGTCAGATTTCGTTAGTCAGGTAGTTTAGGTTAGGGATCAGATTGCTACCTGTGTAGTCGTTTCATACAGCAGAAGAAGAGGAAAGAGATGCCTTTCCCTCCACTGACTGAGCCAAGAACCTAACAGCCAAAGCACTGCCCAAAAATAAAGAGGATGTATCTAACACGGATCTGGACAAATGGCCAGTTTTAATTTGTTGCCTGTTGGCAGGTGGACCTAGAGCCTAGCATTTTACACAGCGCAACATAGGAGGACACACACCATCACCTAGAGAAAGTAAATGAAAGCAAGTCAGGGTCCCAGCAGGAAACAGAGGTGTCTCCAGATAGTTCAAATGAGGAGACTTTAAGTAGAAGTAAGGGAGCAAACAGGAGACACAGAACAGGCAGAGCAATGCATGGAGACTCAGGGTAGCAGGAGGCCCTCAGGCTAACGGAACAGAGGTAGAAAACAGTAGAGCACTGAGACGAGTGGTAGCTGGATCACTGGAGGAGAGCCGGGAAGCCCTCAGAGAAGTGCACTCAAGAAGACAGGAAGTGGAAATACCCTCTCTTCCCTCCCCTTGGTGGCTGCCAGTGTATTCAACCTACCAAATCCCTGGAACCAGGGTCAGCCCCCCAGGACACAGAGCAGGGTGTAAAGGATGTCGAATGGCTTTGGAGGTGGAAAGGAAATGGAGAATAACTTGCACCATCAATTATATTCCCGCATTGAACTATGACTGTTGCTTCCACCCTCCCTGAAGCATGAAGCAGTGATTCCTACATTTTTGGTCCAACGTCTCCACATAACCCTCAGCCAGCATGCGGCAAGCTCTACATGCAGCAGCCACACACTCTTCCCTTCAAAACCCTGTGTTTGTTAAGGCGCTTCTGACCCTGCTATCCTTTCTTCCCTAACTTTTGACTCTTCTCTGCTCCCATAGCCCTTAGCAAACTATAACACCTGCTATTAGCAGTTGATAATTATTCATTAAGTCTGTATTTTTTTCATTCAACAAATGAGTAATTATTAAGCCTTATTAGGTACCAGGCATCATACTTCATGCTGAGGAAACAATGGTGTATAAAAAACACAAGGTCCTTGCACCCTGGAGCACCCAGTCTAGTCAGATAAAGAATGGTGAGTGCAATCATCACACAAATGCCCATAGAATTGCAAACTCTGGTAGTGCTATGCATACAAAGGGCAAAGGGTCTTGAGACTACGTGGCAGACAGACCTGACCTGCAGATTAGGGATGATTTCCTGAAAAAAGTGAAGACTGATTTAAGCTCCAAATATGGAATCACTGAACTGGAATTCACTAGACAAAGGAGCAGCTGGGGAAGGGATAGAGAGTGGGACTCCCAATGGAAATAGCATGTGCAAAGGCCCCGAGATAGGCAGAGTCCCGTTGATCATTGCTGAACTAATGGGATTCCCATGGGGTAGACCATAGAACACCAGGCAGAGTCAGCTCAGTGAAGCAGCAGCTTCACTTAAACAAAACTAGGGCCATATTTGACCAACTTTCTAGAAACCAGGCTCTGCACTAGCAACCTTTCTCAAAGTTCTGCTGAGAATAAACATAAGGCTGCAGCCTTTTTTAATGCATGTGTCTTCACTGAAACCTTATAAAGATTGCATTAGTTCCCCCCACATCTCCTTTCCACCAGCCATTGATTTGCTGAATTTTGTTAAATAGCCCATTTCCTGAGGCAGAGAAAATATTAAAGTGACAGGTCTCTGAGCTGTAATATTCTGTAAGCTTCTCACATTACCTGATTATTCAAAGAAATGGGAGACCAAGGGACTGAAGTTATTTTAAAGGACTGAATGTTGTGTTTTCCTTGTCTAGTTTGTATTTGTTTGCTTTGGGGCTCTTTTGGTTAGTTTGGTTTGGGGCTTGTTTCTGCATTTACTGTGGAACAGATTTTTCAAGTGAGGCAGGGAGCAAGAAGTGCTAGACTTTTAAAAGACATCAAGGATAAACAAAGGAAGATAGGACAGTAGTGAATAACACCCTCTTGCTCATGGCCTTGGTTTCTCTGAGCTCCAAAGATCACAGTCAAGTTCTCAAACCAAAGCTGTTTATTACCTTGTGCTCCCTCTGCTGGTCCCAGGCTCGCAGAACCAAGGTGTTTATGGAGGTGAGCCTCTCCAAATTCTACCCACGCCTCTCTGCCACTTCTGGGTCCAACACTTCACAGAGGCCTCTCTACCCCAACGCTCAATTCTAAGCACCTGCGTCTGCAGATCTGGGAATCTACATTCTACAAACCTTCAAAGCATGGGTTGCCTTTGCCACTGAATACAGCATTTAATTGCAAATCCTCTTATTTTGTGCTCTGTCTCTCTTTGTAATCAGTGTCTTCTCTTTGGCCAGTCATAAGTTTCTGTGGGTCAGTAACCCTGACTTGGTTCTTCTGAACCCCAAAGCACCCAGCTCAAAACTCTGCAAAATTTTGAGTTTTAAATCTGTGGTGTTTTAACCATCAGAAAGAATGATTTGGTGAGTCTAAAATTAATTAACAATTGAAAATAAAAAACATAGCCATGTTCAACCTTTGGGAAAGAGGAAGCATATCACAGGTAACATTCTGAATGGTGCTCTGTGTCTCCAAGGGCTTCGTTAATACCTGTTGGCTAACATTTTTTTTTCAACCAGAAAAGACATTGCATCCTTCCTCCTCCTCCCTCTCAGCTACTTCTTTCCCACTGCTAATGGAGAGACCTCCCCCCAATTTTTTCATTAAGAGCATGTCTATAAACACAGCACATTGCGTATACACCAGCGTGCACCTGCGCACACACACCATACACACACATAGGTATGTACACGCACATACAAAAGCATACACACACACACAAGCGTGCACACACACCACACACACACAGGCATGCACATGCACACACACCATGCACACATGCACGCACACACCCCTCTAAATTCTTCTTCCCTTTAAAAGGCAAAGTTCCTTTTAAATGTAATGAACTTCCCATGTCCAAGAGAAGAGCGCAGCAGCCCACCAGTCTGGCAGGATGGAGTGGCCTCCTGTTTCTCTGGGGTTGAGCCCCTTCAGGCTTTCTATCCTAACCCCAACACCTCAGGTTATGGTTTCTTTTTTGCTGATACAAGCTCTGGAGGTGTCCCCGTGGAGACATAAAAAGGCTTCTGGTTTCTACTTAATAAGGAAACCTAAAAATATACAAGACCCTAAATGCATGGCCTCTGAGAGAATTTTCCCATGGGCCACATCCAGGTGTAAGAAATAATTAGGAAGGGCATAACCGTACCTGTATTAAATTTGATATTACGTTTACATGCCTGCCAAACACTGTGGCCCATTCTCAACCTAACTTTTAAAATTATGTCTTTTGTTGCTGGTTCTTTTTGTTTTCATTTTTGCCTATATAGTGCTAATACAATTGCTTTATGCTCTGTACTTTACTGAGTTGGTTCACATTTTTTCTTGTTTGTTTGTTTTGCTTGATCTTCACAATATCCTTGGACAGTAGGCATGGGAGAAAGGATAAGTGGCTTGCCCAAGGTCACATAGCTTGTTAGTGGCACCACCAAGGCTAGAATATAAATAACTCTCTTCACCCAAATGCCTATCTCAATGCAGATCTCTAACACCAGAAATATGAATTAACAAGTATGGGAGAGCTGAGTCCAAGAGAGAATATATCTGAGCCTTTTGAGAGCCAACAATAGTCCTTGCTGGCCTCCAAACCATCACTAAGCCACCATGTTGAGAATGCATTTCCAACTGGATTTCTCCTATCCATGTGGCTTGGACAGTGGTGCTTCCTATTTATCTGACTTTCCACAAGAACTGAAAAGCCAAGGGATACCCATAAAGTACTAGGAGATTCCCAGACCCTAAGTGCTACACTGATGATGTCAGTATTCAGTGCAAGGTACACTGTTTTATATCAAGCAATTGTAAATACTGGTGGCATCTGTAATCTCTAACTAGAGCAACTTACAGGTCCTGTTCTTAACTTTGATTTTTACTTGTTTCTGGGCCAGTAACTTAGATCCCTACCCTTACCTTAATGCACTTTTTATAGTTTAATTTCCTTTTTGTGGTGCTGTTTGGAGTTGGAATTTTTTTAAAGCAATATGACTCAATTGAAATCAGATTTCCCCTAAAGAAATCAAACAGACCACAGAGGGGCCCAGTCTGAAAACCCTGCCCCTTAAGTCTCTGGTCATTCCATGGAAAATCATATTCTTGCTTCACTATCCTTTTGTGCCAAACTGAATAGTTAGTCTGCCTCAGCCTTACAATGGTGTAGTATCAGAATCGATGAATGAAGCCCCCTGAAGGCTCAAGAATTTATTAGTATCTCCCACAAGTGGGAGACTTCTTCCTATCCCTTCCCATTGAACCCTTCCTGATAATAGTAGCTCTACTTGCTTCCATGATTAGAGCTGCCAAAATATGAACAGAGGGAGAAGAATCTTTCATGAAATCTGTTCTTTATAGCTAGCCTGTAATACTTACAAAGTAGGCTCGGTGTATCCTTCCTAGTGATTTCACTGATATGATCATTGCATGAAATTCCCAGAAAGACCATCATTTAGAGAAGAGGACTAGGGTAGAGAGATCTCCAGGAAAAGGTGACCATAAAGAAGAAGAAAAAGATGTGGATCAAGAGGGACCACCAGAGTCCTGCCTTTTCCTACCTGACACTGGAAAAATTACAATAGAACCTCTGTAAGTCAAGCACCCAAGGGACCATAACAAACTGGTTAACATACAGGGGTGGTCAACACAAGAAACTAGGCCTACCCTACTCATACAGACATGCATGTCCAGTCTATGAAAATTAGGTCAACGTAAGGAGGTGGTCCATCTAGGGAGGTGGTCAACTAGGGAGGTTCTACTGTACTTAATCTCTATGGGTCTCTCTCTTTTAAAATCTGTAAAGTGGGAAATACTCTAGAAACCATCTTATAGCACCTGTGTGAGCATAAAATGAAAAACATAAAAGGGGCAAACCTGAGGTTTGGTGGGGTACCCATGCTAGCTCTGGCAATAGTGACAATGCTACTGCAGGGGCAGCTCCAGGCCCCTAGAATGCTGGGGAGAGCAGTGAAGAAGCCCAGAATAGAGACAAGAACGTGCCAGGGACAAGTTCTGCTTTCATGACATTGCCCGGGGTGGGCTCTGGGGAAGCCCTTTTCTCAGTGATGGATTAATGAGTTAATGAGATCAGACATGCTATACACATACTGTGTTCATTTTTCTTTAAAGTTTTCATGAGTGGACCGAGACTGGTGGAAGAAAGTTTTCTAATATCATTAGCAGCAAATGTCTTTCATGCCATGTGGTCAGTTGTTTCGAGGGGAAGGAAAGGTTATGGATTAATGAGAGAGAAGTTTGTATTATGTTTCCTTGAATAAAAATACCTGTATTTACTGAACCATTTTAAAAAAATCCTCTCTCTGGGTTAAAAATGTCTTAGCTCTTGGGTTGGAAATGAGAAGAGGGGATGAGGAGAGGTGAGAAGTCCTTTGAATTAACATGATTTAAACAAAGCCATGTTTAATTGCTCTTATTTCCGAAAGAAGACCTTCACATGTCTTTCCCTGACTCAGTGATGTTGCAGACATGACTAAGAATTTTTTCCATGTGCACAGCTTTCAGGAGAATGTAAAAAATGTAAAAAGTACAATGGCCCCTTTCTCTTATCCTCCATCTTCTTTTTTTTAAAAAAAAAAAAAGCAAGCTGAAGACACAATAAATTATATCTATTCCGCAGAAAAGGGACTTTCTATTTTAACTGTGCTTGTCTTAATTATTAGAGTTAAATCACATCACTGTACTTTAAAATCTGGCAACAGGTTTCCAATACTCAAGCTCAGTATATTAATTAGTTTTCAAGACCCCCCCAAGCAATCAAAACGTAGTTGTTCAAGGTCACAGTTTGACTTATTTACAATTGACAAATAACTTGGCAAACTCTGCACTGAGCCACTCCATACAATAGAAAATATATTGTCATTCAAGTTAACAAAAGAATCTTTCTTTGCCATCTCACTACAATGGCCCTGCAAATGAACATCGCCTGAATAAAATCCTAACCACATTTTCACTCTCATTAACCACAGTAGGGTATCACACAATTTGCCTGGCTCCTGCGCAGACCACTGTGCACCATTTTAGTAGCAGCAGTCTGATGGGTTTTATGGCAGGTGATATATGGAGTGGGAGTTTCGGGAGTCGTAAACAGAAGGCACTGTGTATCACAATGTGGTTTAGGGATATAATGACTGTGTTGTAAAGCAAGGGATGACAATACTGCACTGGGCTTGGGGTACTGAACCAATAGACCAAACAGCTCAACATAATTCAAGTAAGAATGAAAAAATCCTAGGAACTTGTGTGTACGTGTGTTTATGTGTGTGTGTGTGCCTTTTTCTAGCTTTCATTAATTACTTCTGATGAATTTGAGTAAGAGCTACTGAAACTGAAATAAATCTGTGTCTCCCTGAAAAAAAAAAACCAGAACATTTCTCTTTCTTTCTAGCAGAATCTTTTTCTGCCTCATCTGTCCAACCCTTAACCACTTTCACTGGCAGAATAATTAGGTAAACAACTAGTCCTGCTGTAAGGAAAAGAAAAGCAGAAATTTAGAAAGATTGATACCAAAAGGAGAAAATACCAAAGTAAATGTTCTTTCCTTTCCAGGAGAATCCATCTCCTGTGGCAAGCGGTCAAGTTCCCCCTTGCTTAAGGGCCCCAAGCAGTACCCCTTCCTGCCCAGAGAACAGGGAGATTCTGCAGGTTTAGCAAGTCTTGGGACCCTGCCCGTTAATGTCCCTGGCTGTCTCTAAGTCACTTGCAGTCACTTGACCCCAGAAGACTTCTGGTGTTCACCAGATGGGGAAGGGCAACATGCGGCCTCCTTCAAAGAAAACCATACTGGACTAACAAATGAGACCTGTGATTACCAACTTGCTGTGTGGCCTTGGCCAGCTCACAAAACTTCCCTGAGGCGTCCATTTGCTTTTGGCTCCCACCTTCTCTTCCTGACCTACGGTAGTAGTTTGACACTGTGTTGCGCTATGCCAATATAAACCACCATTCCTATCATCATCGTCATCGCCGTCCCTATCACAGTGGTATCATGTGCCGAGATATTACCACGTATTTTGTTCTCACTGTGTTTCCCCCGTCCTTGGTTCCAGCCAAGGTCCTCCTTTGTGTTCCCCACTTTAGCAGAGGATTGCAAAGTCTGACAGTAGAAACTGCCTATAGAAAAGCCCCTACCTGGCTTTTTCTCCTAAAAGTTGGCTTCTCTTGAAGCACTAGGTAAGAAGCAAGTGCAAGAGACTTGGGGGCTTTCCAGACTGAGTAGGGACTGGTGCCCTATAATTTTGGAGGGAAGGGAGAATCCAGGACTCTCTTGCAAAGCCCTGGGGAAGTGACAGGTCTCTGGCTAGAAGTTGGCACAGTGAAACTAAAGAGGCTAGACAGGGAGGGTCCCGGTCCTGGCCAATCACTGCATTCACCAGACTTGCAGGAGGGCAGGTGAGGGTGAACAGTGCACAGGGTGGACTGGTACCAGAGGTGACTTAAGAAACATCCCCCACTTTCCACCAAATTCAAGGACAATGCATTTCTAATCAACCTGAACTAAATCAGACTTCACTGATTTAAATAAAGTTGCATACTTGCATTTGTGGCCTAAAGGTCAGACTCACTTTACTATCACCTGGGGTAATTGGATCAGGATGGGTAGTAGATGGACAACCACTGTCAAATTACAGAGCAGGGTACCGCACAGGGCCCCTGCCTGAAATCCTACCACTTTGGGAGGCTGCAGTGGGAGGGCTGCTTAAGCTCAGGAGTTTGAGACCAATCTAAGCAAGAATGAGACCCCATCTCTACTAAAAACAGAAAAATTAGCTGGGCATCCAGCTACTTAGGAGGCTGAGGCAGGAGGATTGCTTGAACCCAGGAGTTTAAGTTTATAGTGAGCTATGATGATGCCACTGCATTCTATCCAGGGCAACAGAATGAGACTATCTCAAAAAAGAAAATTTAATTTAGTTTAAAAATAAAATAAATCAGACAGTAGTAATCTGCAGTGACACCCCTGTACTCCTTAAGTTCACATTTACAAATTATTCCTTCAAAGACCTGACACAACTGAGGACACTCAAAAAGGACATACTACTATCCCCCGAGTCCCCGAAGGAATTATAAGAATAAAGGCAGCACCACTAGAGCTGCCAGCTCCTAATGGAGGCTAGGAGGACACCTGCCTTTGGCACGTTGAAGCTCCAGTGCACTTCTGTAAATCTCCACAGCACCGCCTCATCCACATCTGCACTGCATGTTTATGGGACCAGGGTGCAGACAGGTCCCACTGCACCACAGCCCAGGCCTCATGTCCTGATGCCAGACTCCAGCCAGGCACGTAGCCTGGTCTATGTGGGTCTACTAAAGCTGTCACTTAATTTCCTCCTTCCTCCTTAACAAGGAAATGACTGACCCACGTGTACCACGTATCTATTTATCAGCAGATCATAAGCCCAGTCTTCTGAGATCTTATGACAGGTCCCATTAGCTGTGAGCTACCCAATAATGTGTATAATCAGTTGTTAATGGCAATATGCTATTCTGTGATAACTGGGCCATTAGTGAGTGTCAATGCAACCTCCAGGCAGGCATCCTGCACCTGACTGATACCTGGCTTCAGGGACACTGCACATTTCCATTTATGATAGTTCCCTGCAAGTGAGAGGTAGGGTGGGTGCCTTCCTAAATGACCCATTCTTGATATCTTGTGGCCTTTACAGTTTCTGTTTGGACTTCTTTAGTGAACAGATTTATGGGAACTTGGCTTATAAGTAGAAATAATTATGCCATTTCAAATGATAACCTAATTTCTTAGTCAAATAGATGGGTCCCTCTGACCCTCAAGGTCATAGCAAGATAATCGACACTTTGGTAGCAATCCTAAAATCCCAAGTCTTTCTAAAAGCAGAATATCTCAGTACTATTCCACATACAAATCCCTTATAAGGGCCCAGCCACAGCTGTTTATTCTGAGGCTCTGGAAGAAACTTCAACAAGAGATCAGAGTTTAGAGCTTATCGAAAAGTGTGCATTCTCTCTCTCTCTCACACATATCCACACTTCTCCACTGAAACTTGGGTTAAATTCTCCATGCTCATTCAAAGACCCTGTTTCCTTTGTAAGAGTTCTCCATTTTATTTCATTTAAAGAACCAGGAGCAAAAAGGTCCAAAAGCCTCAAGAGGACGGGCAATGTGCAAAACTCTGCGCAGTGAATTTTCCCTTCATACCTCCCTACAACATCTGTGCCAGTCACCCAAACAGGACAACCTCCAACCTCAGCCCAAATTCAGATGCTTTGGAAGTGTCCCCCAGCTTAGACCTTCATAGGTCAGAATTTGATTTATTTGGGGAAGGAAAGTTTCACTGAACCTAGAAATCTGTCATCCAAATCCATCCAATGCTCAGGAGATTTACATCCGCACCACGGCCCAACACTGCCTATCAAAGGCCCTCGGGTTTTTACTGCTGCCTCCATAAAAAGGAAATTTAGCACTAAGGACTTGCCAAAGGGTCACTGCGTGTTGTTGGAGGGAAATAAAGAATGAGATGTTTGTAAAATGTAGGGAGAAGGGATGAGGCTTAGCTTATATTCACACTCCGGTTCTGGCTGCCAGGAGACCAGGGCCTGGGTCTATTCTTTCTGCAAGATATTTCCTCAGAACCAGAGAGGAAACAGAGGTACTCCCAGGCCCTAGTGGGGAGGAGAATCCCTGACCTAGCTTAGCATCCCAGGGGAATGACAATATCCTTGGTCCAAATTTACCCCCGGCTGAGAGGGCTGGGGTTTGTGTGTTGCAACATGGCAGGGCTGAGCTGGAGAGGTTAAACCTCTGAGAGTGAATGGCCTAACACTTCAAAATACAGTGTTCAGAATTCTTTCCCAGGGGAGGTGATGCGAAGACACATTCCAAGTCACGAGCCAGCACCGACCCCAGTGTATTCCAGACATCCCCGCCCAACTGCCCAACAGTAAAATGGGAGAGCAGATGAGAATGCGGAGAATTATTTCTCCCTGGGCAGCACTTCCTTGACTCATTCACTCAGAGGAAAACCCCACTGAGCACCCACAGCATCCAACACATCGTGCTGAAGATGGAGAGATAAACCAACCGGAACACAGCCTCTGTGTCCCCAAAGCTCTGGAAAAATGAAGACCTCTTCTGGCTGGAAGGGTCAGCCCCTGGCATGGGTCTGTTTAGGGAAGATCTGAGCCATCTCCAGATAAGAGGACTCAGCTGTCAGGGGCTCCTGACAAACCTCCCTGTTATACAAGCCCACGCCCTGATTCTGCCTTCAGGCAGACTCATCTCTGCTTGTTCCTGAATGTGCTCATTCATTCCTGCATGCGTGCATTTATTCAATAAATATTTATTGAGTGCCTGGTATATTTCAAACAGTATATTACACTCTACAGATACAATGCTGAGCAAATGCAAAGCTGAGTCTTCCCTTCAGGGAGCTTATTAATCAGTTCATCACAAATAAATAAGAAAGTTCAACTTCGGAAGTGCCACAAAAGAGAAATACTTGGGGCTCCGTGAGGGCCTACAATAGAGAGGTACAGCTGACCTGATGGAGGCCATCAGGGATAATTTCCCCAATGCTTGACCTCTGAGTCGGGGGATGGGAAGAGGTCAGATAGATCAAAGGAGAAGGAAAGAGGGCCCCAGACAGAGGCCACTGCAGTCACAGGAGCTGGTGCAGCATTGTGAGGACAAGCCCTGAGGGAGGACAGTGACTCCTGGCAGCACAGCTGGAGCAGAGCCTGGTGGAAGCCTCGGCTGCAAAAAGATACCCAGAGCTTGGCCACTCTCATTAAGGGATTTTTGACTTGGATCTAAGGAACACAAAAGCTTTCTCAGGCTGGTACATGATCATGTTGTTTTTTTGTCTTGTTTTGTTTTGTTTTAAGTTACTCTGGCTATAGGATGGAGAAAAGAAAGAAACAGTGTGGAAGCAGGGAGATTAATTAATGGTCTTTTCCAGTCCGAGCAAGAGGTGATTGGGCTTTGTCAAGGGTGGTGCTGGAGGTGGAAATGAAGGCAAAGCCAATGCCCTGAGAGATAAAAGCAAAAAGATTTGTGTAGGAAATGTGGGGTGAGGGCCTCTGGGTTTCTGGTTAGCATTCCTGCATGGGCAGCTGGACAAACCACAGCCTGCCTGGTGATCTCATGGTGTGTTCAACACTGCCTTTTCTACCTGTCTGTGCTCAGTCCCTCACCTTCAACTTCAATAATAAAGAACTGGTCTCAACCTTGACCTACTGGAGTGCATGTCCTGGTGAAGTTCTTCTGTGAGTCATCTGGCTACACAGGCCATGATGTCCCCACACCTTTTGATTAGGTCTTGTGAGCATCCCTCACCCCTGTTCAACTAGAGAGCATCCCTCTACTCCCACCTTAACTTCAACCAGCCAGCATTCTCCAGCTCACGGTGCCACACATCTGCCCCCTGCCATCTTGGGCTGTCACAGTAGGCAATAGCCTTCCTGGCTATTTGCAGAGGCATATCCCTGTGTTTTCAGGATTGACCACAGAAAACAGAGTCACCTCTCAATTATATGGTAAGGGAGGAATCAGTAATGATACTATTTATCAAACTGCTAGTTACCGAACACATCATTATACTCATATAGTGTATGCAGTATAAACTTTTTAAACTTCACAATAATGCCTTGAAAAAAGATATTATTTTCCTAATTTACAAATGAGGAACTGAGGTACATAAAAATCAAGTAATTAGCCCAAGTTCACATGGCTGATAGTGATGAAGGTGGGATTCAACCCACGCAGCCTGACTCCAGAGCTAGGTCTCCTGGCCAGTGCCATCTAGTGCCTGTGACAGATACAAATCTGCCTGACTTGCAAGCTCAGGCGACAGTCAGACATGCCTGCACTCAGGCCCATACTGACAAGACTGGTTACAAGACTAGTTACAGGTCTTAAACCTCTCTCGGATCAGACATATTTTCATCAACTTACTCCAAGAAATAAACCTTCACCATGCAAACCAAATGTCTCGAGCCCCTTATTTCTAACTGACTTCTATCATCCTCATACGTATACCTTTGTTGTGGTCATCTTCAATTTTCTTTAGGAAGCTGGCTCCCAGTGCTGCTATGCGCTGATGCAAAGCCACTTGTCCCTCACACTAAGTAACACCACACTTGCACATTTTCAGAGGCCTTATCTGTTTATTGACTCCTGCCTCCGTCTCACCTGTTACTTTTCACATCTCAAGGCCAGTACCAGTTCTATTTCTTACAACTTTATTTCCCACATGGAGGCCATTGAGATTATTCTGTTGTCCCCTCCTGAAAAGATGTGGAGTTGTCCCCCCATACCACAGGAAGAAAGATACTACTCTGAATAAGAAGACAGCTGTCCCTTTTATCTGTTGTGCTTTCTATGTTGTATAATAAATCATGTTGAGTTGGGTTGTCTCTCCCCCACTGCAACAGACCAAAATGTATAAGCTTAGGGACATCTAGTCATTTTGCATATTAGATTACTTTTCACGTCAATAAAAATAGCAAATATTAATTGCACATTTTACAACATGCTAAGCATTATGATGGGCACTTTGTAGACACTACCTGACTTAATTCTAGCAAGAGGTGATTTGGCTTTGTCAAGGGAAGAGGTCAGGTAGATCAAAGGAGAAGGAAAGAGGGCCCCAGACAGAGGCCCTCTGAAGAGGCCTTCAATCTTATTTGCTAGATATCACTAATATCATTTTACAGAAGAGGAAACTGAACCTTAGGAATATTACGTATCTCCCCCAAAGAGGCACAGGTCAAACTTCACAATACCGAGGCTTGAGCCTGGGTTCCTGGGCTCCTCCACCATTCAGACATCCATCACAAGACAGCTAGAACACCCACTAAAAAGTCCGAGTCAACAGAAGCCTATAGGAAATCCAGGCCTGCTGTGACGTCCCGAGATCCTCAGGTGAACCGCATTGAATTTAGAGAAACACTGATCCCATTCCCCAGACTTCAAGTTTCAAAGCTCCTTCTCTATCAAAAATACATGGCGATCATTATCATTCCACCCTGTCTCACATTGCTGCCTGCTATTCCCAGAGATATTTACATAGGAGGAATTAGATGATTTCATGTTCGATAAACGGCGCATCCTTTTCCATCTTCCTACATCATTATGACCATCCTTAAAATCCTCGCAGCTGCATCTGCAACGTAGCCATCGTCCCCAGCCATGCGTCCCAAATCCTTAGGTCTAACGTTGTTCTCAGGTTGCCCCACCAAATCTGTGCACTTGAGCATCCTGCCCCCTCTCTCCCTCATTTCCACACACTCCAGCCCCAACACACCCCAACTTGAGCTCTCAGAGACTGGACTTGCCAGATAAGAAACGAGATTCCTGATTTATTTGAATTTCAGGTAAAACAACCAAAAAATGTAGTATACATACGCCCCCAAGCAATATTTGTAATGTATGTATACAAAATATTGCTTATCTGAAATTCAAATTTAACCAGGCATCCTGTATTTTTATTTGCTGAATTTGGCAACTTTATCAGCAAACTTATTAAAAACATCCTTCTTCTTTAGGAAAAAAAGAAATTGATTACAAGTGCCAATGAATTTGTTGACTCTTTCAAATGAATCTTAGATTTTAAAGCAGAGGTTCTCAACCTAGGGACCTTGTAAAAACACTGATGCCCAGACTACATCTCTAATCAATTAAATCTGAATTTCGAGGGATAGGGATCAAATAAGGGCTCTTGTTTTAAAGATTCTAATGTGAGACCAGGGATGAGAATTGCTGCTCTGAATGAGGAGTGTAGGAAGAGGGCCATGGGCCACCGTAATGGAAAGGATGTCTCACTCAGGCACCAGAGCTCCAGAATAGAGCACTTCAAACTCGGAAGCCCATTATGGAATAATGGGAATCTGGATATGTCCATATGTCTGTCAAAGAGCAATCAGAACTAATTTGGAAACTATGCTTGATAGATTGTAGAACAAAGCAACTAAGTGAATATGTTAATGTAATTACAAACCAAGACTTTCAATATAAGAATCAAAGAGTAACATACATAAAATAAAATAAGTTAATAAAAAAAACCTCTAAGTTTACATTTGATTGATAGCTAGTGATAGAACCACCAATTGATGGATCCACGGAAAGGGTTACGTACTAAAATCAATGATGCTTCAAAAGTAGAAACATCCCTAGTACCTAGATGTATTTACAAATCCCACTCCTTATAGAAAGAACCAACATTCCTTACACAAGTGAGTATTCCAGGTCTGGGGCAGGTAAAATGCAAGGTGAACATGGAACATCTTCCTGAACCGGAGAGAAGAGAAACACTAAAGCTAACGAAGGTAAATGGAGAGAACACAGGTATCCGCTCAAAAGGGCTTCCGCTAGCCAAATTCGGGATTGCTCGAGTTTCAGAAAAAGCAACTGTAATGGGCTGTACCATGGTGAGCAAATCTTTGCGTTCATAGAGATACAAACAAACAGGACAAGCAAATAAGAAATAAATTGTATTTGCCACTGTTGGAGGGCATATGACCAACTCCTTCCTCTAAAGAGTGAGTAGTAAAAAGAAAAGAAATGAAGTGCTCACCTAGTTGTGTTGTTTTGTTTTGTTTTAGGAGAATTGTAGTTTATCCCCACTGGTAAGTGATAGAGTGTATACTCAGTAAAATAAGTGATTCAGGCCAGAATCACCAATGAATGCTAAAACCATTGGTGAGAGGCTCATGAGGAACAAGATATCCGCAAGATTTCACAGCATCGCCCCAAAGCTGCCACGGGGAGTGCTTGTACTCAGCACCTTAACCAAATGATCACACTTAAGATCGCTTATGCGTCTGCTCCCAAGAAGCAATAGCAAGCTTGCAGGGCTGCCTGTGGAGTATTCTTGTCATCTTGTGTCTGTCTATCTGCACAGTGCCCAATTGTCCTCTGCAGGGCACCTCGGTGGAGGCACTGACCCACTAATGACCAGATTTCTAAATCCCACGAATCTCCAATTAGAAAAGAAATATATGTTCTTTCTTACTGCACTGTTGTGGGGAACCCGGAGGCTCCCTGCAGAGATGTATGTGCTCCTGAGACAATAAGTCCTCACTTACCATTCTGGACAAGTCCCTGGACACAACAACTTTAAGTAAAATGAGTTATAGCTGGTCCTCCAATAATGGTTCCTTCAACATCGTTTTCTGACAATGTTGAGGGGGAAAAATTATTTCCTTCTATGTTTTGCTTAAAGTCACAGTTTTCCAAAAGCCTATCAATGATGTTAGGTGAGGATTTATTGTAATTTGGTTTTCTTAGCTTTCCTGTGGTGAGGGTTCTTGGGTGCCCCTGCATGATCAGGACATCTGGGAAGCTACTATCTTTCACCAAATAGTGTCCAGAAGGAGACTTAGGCTAAGTCGGGCTGCTCCTACAGGCTTCCTCCCTCTGTGTGTGTGTGTATACTTGCACGGTGCATGTGTATGTGCATGGGGGTGCGTTACATGCAGGGGTGCATGGCTGTGGCAGATGGGGGCATTTTGCCCAGACCCTGTAATCCTTTTCTGCAACCTAGCATCCATCAAAATAACTGCACCCAAGTCTCCCAGGCATATTTGCCTATGTGTGTGCCCTGGTGATGGAAAGGATATAAAATCCTTCCCAGCCAGCCACAGCCTCTCCGAACCAAGAGTGGCTTCTACATCCTCTGCTATAAATCAATGTTCCCAAAAAGATTGCTTTGAAATAGTAATGGATTCATGTGGACTAAGGTCTCCAGACCCCACTTAACTCAGGGACCCCAGAATTAAGTGTCCACTTCCACATATCTCCAGCCTTCCTTTGCTGCCTGCCAGCTGAGTTGGACCCTGGTGAGCTTCTTTACCTCTCTGGACTCCAGTGGCAATCACCCGATCAATAGATGAGAACAGCAGCCAGCAAACTACAGCCCCCGGGCCAATTGGCCTGCCACTTGCTTCCGTGGTAAAGTTTTATTGG
The DNA here is from genome assembly GCF_000181295.1 of Otolemur garnettii. NCBI lineage: Eukaryota > Metazoa > Chordata > Mammalia > Primates > Galagidae > Otolemur > Otolemur garnettii. The sequence continues at coordinate 17,168,905 of NW_003852419.1, forward strand.
AACAGAGCCACATTTGTTTGGTTACGTATAGTCCATGGCTGGTTTCTTGCTACAACAGCGGAGTTGAACAATCATGACAGAGACTCACTGGCCTGCAAAGCCTTTACTATCTGGCCCTTTAAAGATAAGGTGTGTTCCCCTTTGGGTTAGGTGATGAATAAAGTCTTCTCAAGCTGTAACACTCTGTGATTTCCTATTGCTTGTGTCATGTCCGGCTCCATTCACAATATTCAGAGAAACACATCAGGAAAAAACCATCCTGCTCAAGGTTTTAAGATGATAAATACTGTAGCCATTCCACCAAAAATGTGGCTTCCTCAGACTGAGCCAGAGAGCTGGGCTGGACTGGAAAGTGTCTTTCAGAAAAGAGAGAAGCCTAAGATTGTTGCAGCTACTTCAGCTTTTCAAGGCAACCTTGTGTGTGATTGTGTGTGTGTGTGTGTGTTTGAAAGTTCCATGTATCCAGTTCCTTTCACATTAATAGGAGGCACATGGTTCCTTCAAGAGGGAAAATATCTCTCAGAAACAGCATAATTTGCTCTAGTGGATAACAAATAGTTGGAAGTTTTCTCAGCGAGCAGCCATTGTATTTGGTTTCAAGTTCCTTTTTCAAGCCAAAGAAAATGACGATGATCTCTAAGCCATTGCTGTTTTTTGACACAGACCTGAACTCAGAATTCTAAACAGGACTATGCAGAATTGGATTACATCTCATCCCCCTCACGCATCCATCTTCCCCTTTGCTGCTCATTTGCTGGGGCTGCAAAAGTATTGAGTGCTCAGGGACAGACTCGGTTTTCCAAACTGCACAAGTCATTATGAATGGCCTTCTGTCCAGGTAAAGGTTAAGGAGGTCTTTTGTTGTTCTAGTTTAACTTGTCCCCACCACTGCAGCCTAATCATTCCACATAATAACAGGCCTGATACACAGGCCCAAGTCAAAGTCGCAAGTCAATAAATCCATTCCTTCCTCCCTTTCAGGCAAAGTGTTGAATGGTACTGAGTGTGCCGTGTCACCGGATCCTGTAGTCTATCACATCAAGGTCGTCTGGAGCACAGCACAGAAAAGAACACAACTTTCTTTCTTTTCAGTGCCTTGCACTTCTGAGAGAGAAGCATCGCTGTCCCACATGTGAGGGTGGGTGAGGGGTCTCGAGGAGAAGATTGACCACCCAGCTTATAGAATCACAGAGCTACTGAAACGGAGGGCTTGGGTCCTCGCTGTCAGAGGCCTCTGTTGCTCCCCTTTGTTTACAAATAAGGAACCTGACGATGTCAGAAAAGGGGATTTGTCCGAGATCATAAGGCTAATTCCTCGTGAGGCTAGGGCTGAAACTCAGGACTTTACACTCCCAGTTCGGTTTTCATTGTCTGCTTTGAAAGGGGGAAGACAGGGGGACGCGAAGAGAAAAAGGAGGGCAAGAAATCCCCCCTCTCTAAAAAGAAAACACTAGCTAATTCCACGTCCCCCTCACCGAAGGATCCATTCTCCGTGTTCAAATAGTATCTCCTCTATAGATAAAGTGGATGAGGTCATATTCTGACTTTGTTTCTGGAGGGAAAATATCTAAACTTCTAAAAAGCCTCAGTATTCTTATCTGTAAAATGGAGATTAGAACAACGCCTATTCCAAATGGTTGTGGTGAGTCTGAGACCCCTACAATGGTACCTGGCACATGTCAATGGTTCAGCTATGCCAGCTCCTATCATTGTCACTGTTGTCACTGAGACGAGGACAGCTGCTGTGTGTTAACCACAGACGGCTGCCTCGAGAACCTCGTCCTCTCGTCCTGCACTGCACATCGGCCTCTTGGCTGCTCTCAATGAGACCGACTGTGGCTCACCAAATTATCTTTTCACCTCTGGTGTGAAAATAAAACCTGCTGATAGAGGATCCTTGGAAGTGTGCAAGCCTGAGTTACAGTTTGTTTATTTTGCTAAGGGACTTCCAGCTCCTCCAGGTTCATAAATTCCTTGTGGTAGACGAGGGAGGGATTGTAAATTAACTTGAATAATAGGGCTACATTTGTGTACCTTCCAAAGGTTTAAATCGCTTCTAAAGAAAAAAAAAAAGTCACACTTCTCATCTGCTGTCTGTACTTTTCCCTAATTAGCAGTTAAATTGGGTAGCCTTGGAGGTGAGGGATTAAAGACACCAAAGAAGGGCCTGGGCCAAATGTCAAGAATTTCTGCTCAGGGACTTTGAGACCATCTTCCCACCACAGATGTGCTCTAGATATAATAATGTCGACCTGATGTCCCAGTTCACGCCAAATACCTATTTTTGTTTGGCAAGGCCTGGGATTCTCTGGCACAATGACCACCTATTATTGTAAAGACCCAGTCAAAGGGGCACATCAGCCAGGTACTGAGCACCGGGTTTTTCTGAGGGACAAGGAATGTGTTCAAAATCTGCCCGGCACCAGGCGAGGCACACAGTAGGCATCCTTCACAACCTCTCATTTCTTCATAAACCTCTCTGACCACTCTCCCATGCTGATAGCTGCTACCCCTCCAGAGAAGAGTGCTTTCCACTGAGGCAAAGGACAATCCTTAGGAGTCAGAAGTGTGGTGAAAAGGAGCACAGAAGTCTGGCTTAGAGCATTGACCTTGAACTTGCCTGAACTGAAGATGATATTTTTTCTTATGACATTCTGAGGGACTGTAAGGATGACTGGAATAATGTCCATAAATACTGTCTAATATCAAATAGACAAGCCTGCTTTGTTTATGGCTACATAAGTATTATCACTGGTACAGTATCACTTTTGTAAACAGTGGTGTGTTGTGCTGTTTTTACAAAGTTATAGAGGGCCTCTGGAGTCCCACTCCCTCCCTATGGACATCCCTGTCACTGTCCTTCCTTTTGTTTTCCTATTTTGTTGTTGTTTATTTGTTTTGGGAGAGTTGGGGGGTTTGGGGCTTTTTATTTTTTTCAGTTTTTGGCCAGGGCAGGCTTTGAACCCACCACCTCCAGTACATGGGGCTGGTGCCCTACTCCGCTGAGCCACAGGTGCCCCCCGGGTTGGGTTTTTGTTTTTGTTTTTTTGAGACAGAGTCTTTCTCTATCACACAGACTGGAGTACACTGAAATGATCGCAGCTCACTGCAACCTCTCACTCCGATCCTCTTGCCTCAGTCTCTGGAGTAGCAGGGCTTTCAGGGACATACCACTACACCTGGCTACTTTTTTAAATTTTTGGTGGAGATGGGATCTCACTATGTTGCCCAGGCTAGTCTTGAACTCCTAACCTCAAATGATCCTCCTACTTCACCCTCCCAAAGTGCTAGGATTTCTCCTTCTCTTTTAACATTTAAAGTTGATTCTAAGCTCAAAAATTTATACGAAAATAAAAGTGACTAACTTTTATGGATGACTTTAATTGTCTTAAGTTTTTTTTAAGTTTTTCATTTTTCATTTTTATGGGTACGTAAGAGTTGTATATGTTTATAGGACACATGTGATGTTTTGATAAAGGCATACGATGTGAAATAATCAAATCAGGGTAAATGGGGTATCCATTACCTCAAGCATTTATAATTTCTTTGTGTTAGAGACATTCCAATCCCACCTTTCTAGTTATTTTAAAACATGCAATAATTTATTGTTGGCAATAGTCATCCCATCGTGCTATCAAATGCTAAATCTCATTTATTCTACCTAACTATATTTTTGTACCTATTAATCATCCCCACTCTACTCACCCCACTACCCCACTCCCACTACCCTTCCTGGCCTCTGGTAACCATCACACTCCTCTGTCTCTATGAGATCAATGCCTTAAGGTTTTAAGAATAAATGCCACTACATGAATCTCAAAGACAATCAAAATTCTTACCTATGGTTATAAATAATCCCACAGACTTTTGTACAAACCTGAACACCTTAAACACATGTTTGGTCTACATTATATCTCATGGAGGTCGATGGAAGACACAGAAAAGGGATAAGGAGAAATGTATACCATCAAGTGCTGATCAGATAATATATTTTCCAACCAGTAAGATCAGCCCATGTGCTGGTATCTGATATTTCCTCCAAATAAATTGTTCAGGATGAGAAGCTCAACTTATATTAGCAAGTATGATCTTAAACAACGTGATAAGCTAGCCTGGAGTCTGAAAACTCCAGAAAACCTCCCAGAAGGCTCATTCCCAACCATCTTAGAAAGAATAGCTAAGAAAAGAGCTTATCTACTTGGCAATACCAAGACAAGAAATCTTCTGCCTTCTGATGCCTAATAATTCTAAAAAACAAGAAGTTTCACTTTTTCTTAATTCACTGGCAACCTTCACCCACACAAGAATTTATCCCAGTGTTTTGTTGTGTTTGTTTCATGCCTTCTCTGTTTGCACAGCACTGAAATAGGTTGCAAAGTGTATGTGCTGGGAGCTGGTGTGGGATCACTGTATGGAGAGTGCTATGCCAAAGAAAGGGATGTTCTGAAGAGATTTGAACTTACCTTTCCAAAGAGAAGAAGTTTTTAAACGTATACATACAAGTAAAGAAATCAATAAATCAAGATGACAACCCTTAATGAACTAATTATTCCATTCAAAGTACTGGGTACTTTGTCCACATCAACTCATTTAGAAAACAGGATAAGGTAAAGTTCAGCCTCAGAAGTGAGAGTACCCAGCCTGAATTCCAGCTGCAGAGCTTACTAGACTGGTTATTTTGGGTGACTTAGTCCCCTCATCTATGAAGTGAGCATGATGACAATGCCTACCTCATGAAATAATTACAAGGATTCAGTGAGTTAATACATGTGAAGAGCTCATAATAATGCGAGCCTGAGTGTAAGAAGCCCATAGATGTACCTGCTATCCCTCCTTATACGCCCCTGTGATGGGGTCTGCAGGTAAAGAGTTTCAGTAGCCTACCAGGCCCAGTGTCGCCTGCGCCAATTCAGCTGCTGTCTCCTGCCCCAAAATACATGGGTTTCCATGTGCCTCTGACCCCCACCTACTGCTTACCCATCTCTTCAAGACTTAATTCAGATGCCCATTCCACAGAAACTCTTCTGATGCCTCCACCTGCCCCTACCACTGAGTTAAGGGTTTCAGTCCTGAGCTATCTCATAGTGTCTGTTATACTCCACAAAGTTGTCCCTTGAGTGCTGCTCCTCCCACTGGATATAATCTCCTTGGCATCAGGAGCTCCCAGTAATGCTTGGCACATGGCAGGCATTTGACAAATCTTTGTTAATGAATAAAGAATGAGGTGAGGAATCACAAAACTGGATTTCAGCCAGACCTATTAGACCCCAAAGAACCCAAAGTTCTTTCCTCTGAGTGGTTTCTGTCCTCAAGGAAGTTTTCTACATCCATAAGTGAAAAATGGTAGCTGAGGACAAGAAAGCCAAGGGCTGTGAGTGTTCAGAGGAGAGCACCCAAGGTGGGCAGTCCAGCCAAGGGGAGCTTCCTGGGCAACTCAAGCTTGTTCCTGAACGGTGGGTGGAATTAGGGAAGGCAGAAAAAGGCTTTCCCACAGAAAGGTGGGAGGACCCAGGCATCGTGAAGGGACTGCAGCGGCACACAGGACAGCGTGTATACACCGTTGGGTCCTGGGCTAAGGAGAAGAGAAACTGTTGGATCCTCTTCTCCTCCGGAACCATCCTCGAGGTCCTAAGTGGCTTCGCCCTAAGGATGATGTATAGTCGCCCTGAGTTTCCTCAGAGGAAGACCGTCCAAGAGACAGAGTCAGATCATCCTGGATTTGAGCTCCAGCTTCAGCTGCAGACAGCACTATGGTGTCGGGCGAGCCTATCGGCCTCAGATACGGCACCTAGGGTACAGGCATAGACCCTCTCTTGCAGCGTTAGTAAGAGGATTCAAAATAACATCATGTTGCTGACCCACAGCAGGTGTGCAAGAAATGTTAGCTGCCAATCTCAGCCTTGCACCTGCACCCACACCCGTGCTCTGGGAGTAAATGGGGAACCCACCCCATAGTCACATCCTCTCCATATCCCTTCCAAATCTCTTTGAACTCTATTCTGGCAAGACTGTTTATGGCTGAAGTGTTGTGCTTTTCCCAACAAGTTCCGGTCATCACCACACCAAATATTTCCCCGATGAAAAGTAGTTCTCGTTAAACCTGAAGAAAGGGGGAGATGCAGGCCCCTCCCCATCACCACCTCAAATCCCGTAGTCGGGAACGGGCAGTGAAAGCGATACGGAGTCCCTCGTCACCATTCCGCGAGGTGGCTATGTGTGCTGTGTCTCGCATCGCTCGCCAGCAAACAAAATGGAGTGCTGTAGTTAATTGAAAAACAGCTCTGCCCTGCCCGCCATAATTGACATTAAGTACTGTTTGGGGCAGGAAATCAGCCATTTCCAATTGATATTAAACGGGAAATCATTTAACATCAATGGATATAAACCAGGCACAATTGTGCTGAATTAAGGAGAAACGCCTTGGCTCATGTTAAAAAATGTTTCTGTGAAGTGGGATTTTTCAGAGTAAGTGAATATTAAGTCAGCTTAATACCTGTATTAGGAAAAAGAAGAAACCACTTCTCAGTCTCCCCTCAGGCTTAGAAGAAAGCTGCCAAATGCTCTTTAGGAAGAAGCCACATTCTAAGGTGGTCTTGTCTTTGAAAAACAAAGTAAAAAGAAGGTATAATCTGGAAGAGCAGATGAAAGGGGAGAGGCTCCCGTGAGTTTATCCAGCACCATCCACCATGCTGCAGGGGAGAAGGTTGGTCCCCCTGAGGGGACAGAGATGGGGAAGCTCCCAGCATCCCCCTGAGAAGGCACTGCGGGGACCAGGCCCTTGATGGGAGGAAGACAACTAAGGGCGCAGACATGCAAGGGGAAAGAGAAGCCATCCAGCCTCCACTCCTATCTGAATTCCGTTTTCTCTAACAAGAACACACAGCACATTTCGGCAGCCTCCCTCCCACCCAAGCCTGTGATGTAACAGTGCTGACTGTGCTAATTGAAGTGGTACAAACAAGAGTGGTTATGGCCCTCTCATCCACTGGGGCTTTGGAAATCTCTTCAGTGTTCTCCAAAGAGGATAAACACCGGTTCTAACTTCTCATCCTTCACTTGCCCCATAAGAACAAGGAAGAGAGAGTAAAGAGGAGTAGAGGGACATGGATGAAGAACACAGGAAGAGGAGATGAGGTCTGGTACGCGGGGGAGATAAAAAAGGGCAGTTTGTGGAACAAGAGGCAAGAAAGATGTAAAGGCCACACTGGGAGCTTCACGGGGTGTGCAGGGGGTCTATTGCACCATTTTACAGATGGGAAAACTGAGGCCCAGAGAGGTTCTGTGACATGCCACAGGCCACTCAGCTACTGAGTGTGAGAGCCTAGTCTAGACATTTTTAGTACTTCATGTTGCTTCACGAGTAAAGAAATAACGAGAAAAGAAAGAGATAAAAGGAGAAAAACAGTAAAGAATAGAAGAGCGTCTTAAAAGTCCAAGGCCAGCCAGTTAGCATACATTTTCTAGTTTAAGAATAAATTTGAAACAATCCTACCAAGCTCTGAGTTGATCCCCTGACACCCCCACATGCGGCTCGCAGAAAGCAAAAAACAACTTGTCAACCTCATGAGCCTTCTGTTGGGAATGGCGGCAGTGACATCCACGGACCTCTGAGGGCCTTTCACCTCCCCAGCCTGATTTCCAAGCGAGACCTTCAAATCTGTGGTGTATGTGGGGCCAAGACAACCAGCCGGGTTTTATCCCAAAGAGAACTCTTAATCATGTATTCTGAGGCAATCTCTGAGACCTTGTCCTTTTAAGTAGGTTTTATGTAGAAGTGAAATTTGTCCTTTCTAGCTCCTTGGATAAAGAAGGTAAATGAGTGTTTATAAAAAGTTACATATCACACAAACATCTCGTCTAACAGGAGACGGCCTGGTCTGTGTGCGGAGAATGAGGAAGGTGAAACTCATGGATTGGAGAGTGGGAAAACCTTCCCAGCCTGTCCCTTTTTAAGACCCAAAGCTGGCTCCGTCACGATGCTGTGCCCTAAGAAATGGAGCAGCAGATCAGGGTCTGCCTGGAGAAACCCTCCGCAGCGGGAGGGAGGAACACCACAGGCTGCTGCTCCTTCAGCCTCAGGGTGAACGAGCAATGTCTGTGCCAGGCAGAGAGCTGTGCAGCTGTGAAGAGGGGTGAGGAAGCTGTTTCAGGTTTTATTTTCTAGACTTTCTTTCCTCAGGCCAATGGCCTTCCCAGATTTTTTCACAACTCTGTGTAAAAAAGCTTTGACTCTGGGTGGCGCCTGTGGCTCAAAGGAGTAGGATGTCGTCCCCATATACTGGAAGAGACGGGTTCAAACCCAGCCCCGGCCAAAAACTACAAAGAAAAAAAAAAAAAGCTTTGACTCCTCGCTCCCTTGCCAGCCCTTTTCTCACCTGGAGCAATCCTGTGGCTATAACAAATGGTCAGAATACACTTGGCCACACGGTGGCCACCGGGGTTAGAAATGGGACACCTGGCAAGCAGGACAATGTCTATCTCACCTGCTGTGTCTGTCAGACATCCCAGGGATGGAAGGCCAAAGCTAATCTGTTCATTTCTTTGTCCATTCAGTTAATCAACGAGTTAGCATTGTGCACTCTATGCCAAGCACATGCTGGGCCAGCATATCCAGAGATGAATAAAGCACAATCCCTGCTCCCAAAGAGCTCACCACCTCACGGGGTTCACTGAGCCTTACTCTGTGCCCAAGCAGCTGCACCTAGAAACAAGTGCTCGTGTTCACGAAGCTGCCTCAGTCTGTGCTCCTGCTTCATTTTAGTTCCTAAAAGGCCAATGACCCTCCTGCCGTAGGGCCTTTCTTTGCCTGTGCTACTCCCTCTTTTGAGTAGCACCTGTCACTCTTCTCTTTCATTTGGTCAACTCCTATTCAGCCTTCGGGTTTGGGCTCAAACACAACTTCCTCGGGGAAAACTCTCCACATCCAGCCTACATCAATTTTCCTTACTCTATGTCTCCCCTTTCCTTCCCAGCTGGTGACTACACATTCACTCATGTTTTATTTCATGCTATCTCTATGCCCCCCAGTAGACAGTGAGTGTGGCAGAGGGATGGTGGTTGTTTGTGCTTAGCATTTGCTCTCCATGCTGGTCCACAGCTGGAACACCCTGGGCACTCTGTGGATATTCATCAACCCTACTGAATGGATCAGGAGGATGAAACTGCTACCCGTACAACTGCATCCAAGCTCTTCATACTAGAGTTCTAGGTTGAAACTACTCATATATTACATGAAAGACTTCATCATCACTCATATCCACTTGTATCCCAAGAGTCAATGTGAAGGTTTAAAAGAATGAACTCTAAAGTTAAACCCCATTTCTGCCAGCTGCATAATCTCTGTGGGAGGCTGAGAAAGGACTCTTTATAAGATATGCACACTGAATCCTATAACCTGTGAACGTTGACATATTTCTGGAGAAAAAAGTGTCTTGGAAGATAAGATTAAGTTAATGCTTTTGAAGAGAAAATCCTGGGTTATTTGGATGGGCCTAAATGCAATCACATGCATCCTCATAAGACAGACATGCCAAGGAGAAGACACATGGACAAAGAGGGAGATGCCAGGGCACCACAAAGGTAGAGATTGGAGAGAGGCCACCACAAGCCAAGGAATGCCATCACGACTGGAAATGAAAGGGGCAAAGAACTGATTTTCCCCTACGGCTCCAGAGGAAGCATGGTGCCACCAACACCTTGATTTCAGACTTTCAGAAATTTATGATTGAATAAATTTCTTTTATTTTAAATCATCCAGTTTGTGATCATCTGTTGCAGCACCCACCGGAAACTAGTGCAACCTCTCTAAGCCTGGGATTCCTCGTACGTGAAAAGGAGACAGTGGCCGATACCCTGGAGAATTATTGATTTAAACCAACCAAAATGTCCCCAAAGAATGCCCCAATCCAAATGATCACATCTATTCAAAATGAAAACAATTAGATAAAGAGAGAAGGAAAGATCTGTCAATCACTGGATAGCTGGGTCATCACCTCACTTTTCAATAGACTGAAAATAAAAATAAAAAAGTTTGAAGCATAGGATGACTCTGTTTCACTTGTGACTCAGATGCCCCAGCACCATGTTCACATTGCTGTGATATTTTCTGGGAAGCCAGGGACAAGCTTGAACCATTTGAAGAAACAGCAATATCTCCCTCTTGGTGTGCCCAAAACATGGCCCAGCACCTGCCAGGGAGCACTTGCTCGGTAAGTGAATGAGCCCTTGGGTCATTCCAGTGTGGACAAGTTTACCCACTAAGCAGAAAAGTGAAAGATGATGTTTTCAGAGTGAAGAAATGATAAAATCTCACTATTTATCCACACAGGATAAATAGTCTCGTCCGTGAACCACCACACTGAAGATGATGATGCACAATTCTTGCCCAGCATGACAAGGATCCCTGGCAGCATCAAGGTGGCCCTGATGTGATCAGATAAGGATGACTCTTCTTATATTTACCTGCCTTTCCAATTGCTTTTAAATTTAGCAAAAGATCTTCCTTAATGATTCCTGGATGACTTTGCATCATATACACTCAAAATGCTAACAGCTTTGTTTTTATTTTGCTTTTAAGTTGAAATGAGGGCATAATGGGAGTACATCTATATATGCTAAAATCAAAGAGGTTAGTGTGACGCTCATCCAAAGGATTAATGTAGGTTAAACTAAAAGTTAGTTCCATGACTCATGTCCATTTTCACATTTTCTCCTAGCTTGATCTCCATTTGTAGGTGACACATGAGTTATTTTGAGAGCTGTCTGTATGTGGAGGTAGGTTACTTTTTTAAAATAGTGTTTCCAGCTCGTTTAAACTTGTTGAAGTAATAACCTTGGTAATTGTAGCTACCAGTATAATATTCATGATAAATTTGTTTTAAACCTATAAGAGATATTTTATAGTCATATAAATGTGGATTACTAAGACCAGAGCCAACATAATATGACTAGAACTTTTCATGAATGTCTCTTTGCTAGAAGAGAGCTTGTTTCCCTGCTTTTTAATTTTAGGGTAAATAATAGCTGTGGGTTGGTCTGAAGCTATATCAGCATGCACAATCCCAGACAAGGAGATGGGGAGGCTTTAATTTGAGTTTCTGGAAAATCTCAAGCTATATTTTAGGGGTTACTATCTTAAAGGCCCAGAATCACATGGTTCTTAAAAGTTTTTGACTCCATTAAAAATATATATTGGAAATGTAGAGGGCCTCACAAAACACCCTGAAGTACTTTAGTTGTAGGTAACCCTCACTTTACTCCAGGGAGTCCTAACTCCCTGGGGAAGAGTTCAAGCCTGTTCCAGGTAGTATGTCCATGTATTCAGTCCACACGTGTTTATTCAGTGCCAGCTATGTGTCAAGCACCATCCTAGGGAAGGAGGACATTAGAGAAAAAAACCTTTATGCTTACTGAACTTACATCCTAACAAAGAATATGCACCGTAAACAAAACCAATCAACAAGCCTATCAGAAAAGTGTAAACGCTATGATGAGAATAAATGGTTAGTCGTTTGGTGGTCTGGGAAGGCCTCTCTGAGGGACTGGCATTTGAGCCGAGCTTTTCCCACCTTCACTTTTCTCTAAATAAGAGATAACATAGTCAACATAGAAAAAAAGAGAAGGAATGAATGACAATGTCAGAAGAGAAGAAGCTGAGATCCAGCACCTGAGTGAGACATTCCAAAAGCTTCATTTGAAATCCTAGGATAGGCAAAAGGGTCATGTTCATCACATTTCCAACGACAAGCAATAGAAAGCACATCTCTGCTGTTCCCATCCCCTGAGGACTGTTTGTAGCCAGAGATCTGTGTCTTTTTTTGTGCCTTTGTGCCTTTTGTGCTAGACCATAATTCAAGATGCCATCAATTGTGAGATGCAGGCACATTTAGAGATGCTAAAACATAATATGTATGTTGAAGGATCTATGAAATACAGTAATCTTGCCTGTTCTTTGCTTTCAGACTAAGTTGAGATCTGTTTCCTAGTGGAGATTTCAGTACACTCCACAGTTTTATACAATTGACTTAGTTTCATTTTCCCATTTCCTGCCACACTTTTTGGAAGTCTTCTAAACTGCTATCATCCTTCCTGCAGTGTCCACTTGGTGGTATTTCAGGAGGAATGGGACTCTTCCCTTGCACACTAAATCGTCTTCATTCTGAACTCCTCCTCTCTTGAACTGTGTCTTCCCCCCAACTCTACCCTGTTCTTGACTCTCTTTCTCTTTGCCTTCTGTGATTAGTCTGACATTGATCTTTGGACTTGACAGCACCAGATTCCCAAATTCTCTCAACCCCAATGACACCTATAATAGTAGATCGGATAATCAGTCTGCCCAATCAACTGATTTGGCCCTGAACCTTCCAGAACCTTCCACTGGTCACCACCCTCCACAGGCAACTCTCTCCATCAGGTCTGTTCAGGATATAAGAACATGAGCTAGGCTTTGGTTTAAATTATCTGCCTCCATACTCCTTCTTTTCCCATGAATTGAAACACTTCTCTTTTGATAAAATAAGTTCTTTGTCCTGGATCCAAGGAGAACCTTTAAGAAAAAGTCAGTAAAACATGTCCCTTAAGTTTCGGGCAAAAAAGGGTAAAAATTCCAAGATTTTAATCTAAAGAACAGGGGATTCCTTCTGACTGAGCACTAAAGAGTGAATAATGGCAGTATTAGACCAGGTTCTAATGCATAAATACCTCAGGGTCTTGCCCAATCCAAGGCAGAAAATGATACTGAAATATCAAATAATTATCAATAATTTGTTATTAAATACATGTACATACTTAGCTCTCACTCTCTGACAGAAGAGGCAAGCTTGGGATTTTTGTGAACATTTCTAAACAAGGTATACGAATTGACCAAATCATGAAACAATTGAAGATCAGAAAGCACAGAATGCACCAGTGTCTTCCCCAAGTGGTCTGGGAGTCAAGTGGAGCCCAGCAGTGAAAGTCAGAGCCTTAGGACCACTGTCTGTGGCATGGTCCACAGTCAGGTGCAAGGATGCTCAGCTCTGACTATACAGGCAGGTTTGAATGGATGCTGGAGAGACTGGATTCAGTGAGAATCCTCTCTGCACAATGTAGGAATAATCACTCCTGTGCTACTGAAGAGGAATAGTTGGGCAGTCCCACAGCTGCTCATCTGAAGAAACCAAAAACTCGAAGGATATTCCAGTGAATTAGCAGTTCTGTCCCCAAGGGATGATTTTGAATGACTGACTTTTCTTGGTCATTTAATGATGCATCAGTAAAATGAACAAATAAATCGGGGATCTTACATCCACAATTTGTAAACCATCCCTCTCTTTATTTCTATGAAAGGCACATTGTATGTTGAAAATAAACATTTGAGTTAGCAAAATTCTGATGATTTTCCTTTTTTTTATTTGAAGGTAAAGGAGACTCTCATTAAATAGGAATAACATTGTGGAGAACCGTGGCTGTGATTAGCTCTGCTCGAGGTTGGAGTTAATATCGCTTCTCCTCTGCAGTATTTTTTAATTACACTCCTGATTTTCTATTTGGAGACATCATGGACCTGTTCTGGTAAATTGTCACACAACCACAAGTCAAATATGTGTTAAATATGAGAAAATGCTGCCATTTTTATCTGATTTGTGGTTCATTCATGCACCGTTATCTACTTTTAATTAAATAATATAAAATACACATGGTCAGCAGTTTGACTTTTCATTTCCTCCCAATGTCAGTAATTCAGCTTGATTGTTCCCACCTAACCCGGAATTACACATTGTAGATATGACCCTGGTGTGGTACTGATCCCATATCTGGACAATTTAAGCCCCTGATAAAAATAGCTACTGTCCAACCAGACCTGGGGGGTGGGGGACACAAGAATATGCTAAAGAATAGAGCCCGTGGAAACCACAGTATGCTTTTTTTAGTAAGGGAGCAGCAGCCGTAGCCTTCCTCGTCTGATTTTCTTCTCTTTTATCCCTTTTCCTGGTGTCATATCCCTTGTTGATTTATAGTCTACTAAGTTCATTAAAGATCCAGCGTGACTCCCATGGAACTGCCTAAGGCGCTGGAAGAAAGAACTTTACTTGCAGGTTGCTATGGACTGAGACAGTTTACTACTTCATTAAGGCTGCTCTTCACTGGACAGTTTGAGCGTCGCTGTGCCATAGAAGCTACTCGCTTGCCCCTCGGCCTCCTGCCCCCACCTTTGTCACACACTTCTAAAGAACAAAGGCGAGTGAAGACAGGGAAGTGAGGGAATAGAAACCCAAATCCTTCTAATCCCTCGTATTGCTTTCATTACTATGATGATTGTCATCAAATCTAGAAGATTTATTCTACTCATCTACTTGACAGGACACTGTTCTGATTGCATTGTTTTTCCAATTTAGAGCTAAACTAGATGGCCACTCTTCAGAGGCATTCTTGGACACTGACCCTACAGTTCTTACTGAAGAAGAGACCACTCAGCCTCATTCCTGAAAAAATGGACACATCTCTCTGAGAAGCTATCTTTGCAAGATATCCTCCAAATTATTTCAGAGACAGAAGTTTTCAGGATGAGGCAGCTCTCTTTGTAACCTCAGAGAGAATAAAAGAGATTAGCTAAATGATAATAACCAAGAGGTGACCCTACAAGGAAAACTCTCTAGTAAATAAACTTGATTTATTTACAGCTAAGTGTGTGATTGCAAAAAATATTTTCAGCCAAACCATAGAACTTCTGCTTAATAATAATAATACATAGCACTTATACAGCACTTTACATCCGCAAAGTGCTTTACAAACATTAACTAATTAATCGTTAACAACACCCTAGTGAGGTAGGTAAGTATTATTCAAGTATTCTCTTGAATATTCAAGCCAGGATTACAGCGAATCCAGAGTGGATTGCAGCGTGTGTGAGTGTGTGCGTATGTGTGTGTGCATGTGTGTGTGTGTGTCCTGCTCCACTCTTACTAAGTACAGGACTTTGGAGTGTCTTAGAAATGGGAAGACAGCTCATCGGGGGAATGTTTGAAGCCTTTCCAAAACCCTGGCTTTGGAGTTTCCCTAATAGAACCAAAACAAACTCTGAGGTGGCTTGTCTAAATCTTGCAAGGGTTTGAAATAATTGGGTGAGGAGGAGTTTATACCCAGGAAGTCCAACCACTCCCTTCCTTCCCACATTCTTCACTTATTGATTCTCTCTTGTTTGATAAGAAAGACTAAATTCTCGCTTTTAGAAGGACTTTTGCTCACTCATCAGAGGAGCTGTCACCCTCAGCCATAGTGAAGCAGGTACCCTGTGAGACACAGCAGCAAGTGTAGTGAGAGTGAGGCAAAGTGGTATAGCAACGGGAGAAATAAGGCCCAGAGGCCAAGGGAAGGCCTCTTAGAGTGGCCTCTATAGAAAGATCAAGGTGGACACTGGACATGCCCATGATGAACACTACTCCCAGCAGTTTTGGCTGAGGGTACTGCAACTTCAGCAGATGAAGGCCACTCCTGGAGGACTGGGCTCTTTTCTGGGTCAGATAACATACAGCCAAAAATGACATTGGAGTTTTAATTGATTCCTTCATTTACTCATTAATAATAGCTAATGTATACTGAGCATTTCCTCTGTGAAGGGCGCTATGTTAAACCCTTTAGTTCTATTTGGCCACTGAATCTTCACCACAATCCCCTCAGGAATATTCTCCTATTAACCTCATTCAAAGATCACTAAAGTGAGGCTTAGAGAGGTAAGTAATTTGCCAAATCACACAGCTAGTAAGAGTCAGACTAAAACCCAGACTTAGACCCATGATTCCACTCTCTGAACCAAACTCCAGATTTTCTTCCATTTGTTTGATTACCATTTGCGTGTATGTTTGGCCTAGAACAGCGGCTCTCAACCTGTGGGTCATGACAGGGTTGTGGCATTAGGAGGGTTGAGAACCACTAGCCTAGAAGCAGGTGTTGGACATAAGTACTAAGAAAACAGACTTGACGTTTTCCTTGGTAGACAGTTTTTCCCACAAATGAATATGTCATTATAAATTGTAATCAGTTTGTGAAGGAAAAATCCAAGTGGAGTGAGAGAAATAGGAAACATCGTTTAGATCAGGGAATCAGAGAAAGCCTCTCCAAGTACATGACCTTAAACTCAGACCTGAATGATGACAGGAATTAGCCCGACAAAGAGAGAATATAAGAGGGTTCCATGCAGGGGGAAGATGGGTGGGGAGGCCCCGAGGTGGCCAGGAGCTCACGGAGCTGACAGAAGACCAGTGCAGCGAGTGGAGAGTGATGTAGGAGGACAGATGCACAAGATGAGGCCAAAGAGGAAAAGAAGGGCCACATCCCCACTAGGGCCTCCTGGGCTGTATGTATCAGTTAACATTAAGCTCAGCTGCATAGGACTGAAACACAACCGCGGCATGAAGAAAACAGAAGCTTATTTCTCTTATACATAAAAGAAACCCAGAGATAGACAGCCCCAGGCTAATAGCACAGCTTCGTGGCCTTCAGGACTAGGATTTCTTCAACCTTTTCACACTTCCATCTAGCAAATGGCCTCCATCTGACAGGTCCCATCATGATCCAAGAAGGCTAGTGGAAATTCAGCCTCCTATTTGCATTCTAGCGACAGGTAGGAGGTACAAAGAAAGGGCGGGTCAAGAGGATGCCAGCTTCCTAAAAGGGCCCTTCCCAGAACTCCTAGACAATATTTCCCCTTATACATCTTTGGGGATGTGTAACCGTGCCTGTTTGCAAGGGAGGTAGGGAAGTGTAATTATGTTAGCAGGCAGATTCTGTTTATTCACAAGAGACGGAAGAATGGGTATCAGGTAAGTCACTAGTAGTCTCTGTCACTATCATGGTGTTGCAGAGCTTGGATTTTAGTGTAATAGAGAGCCTAAGGAAGGGTTTAAGAAAGTAAATAGCATTACCTAGCTGATGTGTTCAGAAACTTGGGCTGCTTTGTGAGAGTAGACCACAGAGCAGGTAAGAATGGAAACAGGGCATAAATGAGAGGATACAGTGATCCAAGAAAGAGATGCTGTAGCCTTGATGCAGACAGGAAGGCATGGGGAAATTGAGACATGTGTTGGCGATCAAAAGAATAGAAATGTTTATGAATTTGATGTGGGACTGGACCTGGGGGAGCTTTCCAGGATAATGCCCAAGTAAGTGGCACGTGCTATCGTATGGCAGCAGCTGTCTCTAACAGAGTTGGGAAATACCAAAGAAGATGAAGATCTGGGTATGGAAGAAGAGAGATTTCTGTTCTGGACATCTAAAATTTAAAACACAAGTGAGATATCCAACAGAAGACATGATATGGATAGTTAGACATCCAGGTCGAGAACTCTGAAGTTGCAGCTAGAGATAAATACTTGAGAGCTAATCATATATATGGTGCTTTAACTTCCTTTGGGAAAGGAAAATAAAAGAGAAATGAATACCTCAGTCTTGCAAAAAACAACAATCAGGACTAGGTAAAGAAAGAAGGGCAAGCAAAGGAGGCTGACAGAGTAGCAGGCAGTATGGAAGGAAACCCAGGAAGGTACAGTGTTGGGGACATAAAGAGAAAAGGATATTACAGGGAAAGGGAGAGACATCAACTTTGACAAATGCTGCTGAGAAGAGATCAAAAGTGAGAACTCAATAGTCATCATTAAAAGTAGTAGCATGGAGGTCACTGGTGACTTCTGCAGGAAGTGAGGTGCAAAAGACCCCTGGGGGGGGGTATTGAAGAATGACATCGTGGCAGGAAGTGGGGGAAGAAACATTTGTACAAGCCTCCAATCTGGCTGGTCTGTGGAACAGAGTTATGATAGTGAATGGAGGGAGACTGTGGTGTTGAGGAAAAATATTTTAAGAGTGGAGGCTAGTCATGCTTGCTGGAAAGTCGATGGAAAGGATCTAGGTGGGAGAGAAAGAAGGGCTCCCCAAGGAAGAGCATTGGCTGAGAAGGAGGAGACATGAGATCTAAAATGAACATGGAGGGACCAGAAAGTAGCCTGAGAACATAGATGGACTTCTCAACTGGAGGAGGTCCACCTTTTCCAGTGTCACAGGTAGGAACTGGAAAGCACAAGAGTGGAATCTGATGTTTATAGGTACAGTGGAGATAAAATTAAGGAAGTCTTTTCCAAAGAGTTCTATTTTCTCTATGGAAAAGCAAATTACAACTACAATGAGAAACTTATTCCTATCTATGAGATGGGCAGAAATAAAAAAAAAGATAAGTAGCGCACCATGGTGGCAAGCCTGAGATCCAGTTATTCTTGTACACTGATGGAGGGAGTGCAGATTGGTACAATCTCTGGGGAGGAATGCTATAATACTACAATATCTATTAAAACTGTAAATTACACACTATTTGATCCATCCTTAATACTTCTAGGACCTTATTTTGCAAAGATACCAACATATATGCAAAGTGATTTGTTTTGCATAATTTATAATAGCAAAATATTAGAAATAGCCATCAATAATGGAGTAGTTCAATAAATTGAAAGTGCATCCATAATACAACAATATCACTTAAAAGAATGAGAATAGTCTCTATACACTGAAATAGATTTACTTTATTCAATGTGTGGTTAAAGAAAAAACAAAAAGCAAAGTGGCTCTGTACTTTGCTACTGAGAATACTGGTGGCCCACTGGAAGGAGAATTGAGAGTATGAAGAAGTAGGGCCTTTTGAGTTTTGAACAATTCAAATGTGTGGCTTTATAAATAAATAAAATTATGTTTAAGTAAAGTTAGAGATAAAACATTTATCTGTGTATTATGAGTCCTAGTAGTCCATTGAGGTGGAAGACGGGGCAATAGACAGCAAGAGGAAAGGAAGCACTGGTCACTGTGGAGGGCGGGAGAGCCAGTCTAATGGTCTGCATATCACAGGAAGAATGCCGGCAATGTGGAAAGCCTACTTGAGGGTGGTGAAGGTCAAGTTACAGTGTAAACATCTGCTTGGTCATATAGTGATTCTCTTTCCTCCCTTCCCTCCATTCCTCCCTCCTTTCTTTGCTTCCTCTCTCCTTTCTGTCCTTCCTTCTTTCCTCCCTGCCCTCTTTCCCTCCTTCCTTGAGAGCAATATTTCACTGTTTGATTGTAGGCTCAGCTCTGCTGAGCTCCTGTAGAGTTTGTGTTTTCTCAGTAAGTGATGAGGAAGGAACAGGGATAAGGGCACTTATAAATTATGAATTTAATAAGAGGTATGCGGCATGTGGAGGCGATGACCAGAGAGAAAGTAGAGGAACTGATTGATTCAGGTCAGAATGAGGTCCGAGGAGTTACAGTGAGGGTCTTAAGCAGGTGAGCTGTAAAGAGAAGGTTACTTTTTCAGTTCCTTGAGTGAGCAAAAAATATGTTTCCTGTTGGGGAGGCAGCTAGTGGGAAATGGTCAGATTAAGAATAAGGCAAAGAGAGAAAAGGGTAAATATAGAACACGTGGGAGTCAGGAGAGTGTGGCCCAGATAGAGTTGCAGGATGCAGAAAGAACTGGGTTCTCTGGACCATGCCCAGGGCACTTCAGAAGTTGAATGTCTTCCACAGGCTGACTTTGTCCACAGTCGCCCAAGTAGAGACTCGGGCTCTGTTGGGAGGGTTTGTGCTTAAGACAAGGGCAGACTGACAGCCCAGCTTGGATGGGGAAACATTACAGGAAGATTTCTCAAACCACATTTATGGAAAGGGGATTCTTAGGCACATAAGGAATGGCCACTCTCTGGGCATGATCATTTTATTATCAAAAACAGAATCATTGGCCTTTGTTCATTTGAGAAAGCAAGCTCCTAAAAGGAGCTCCTATGAGACCAGGTATACAATAACCACTGCCTAAGTCACAGTTCTAAGACTATGACTTGATCTTGAAATTCCCAAACTCACATGCCTTCAGCCACTCTAAATCACCCACAGAATAAAATCTACACTCTAGAGAACATGACAAGAAATCCTTCTGCCCTTGCCCTGGGCTCCTTTAGCCAGACTTAGCATCTTGGATCTCTTGCTTACATTCAGAAAGAAGCATCCATGGGACCCACAATACTCATTATTATACCTATTTCACACTTTTGCTCATGTCACTTGCTTAGCTGGAATAAACTTTCTCCCTTCTATCTAAAGTCAACATTTCCAAAGCCCATGCCAAGCCCCACCTTCCTCTCCAGAGCCATCTGTCCAGAAACGTACAAAGCCCAAGAACACAAAAAGCAGCCCAACTTCCAAAAATGGTTCCTGTTCTGTTGGCCAGAAGCCTGGAGAGCAAACTTGGTTCATTCATTTGCATCGAAAGGGAAGCAAGCACTGGACTCAGGTCTCCCCAGAGGGTTGCAGGCAAGAGAAGTGCCTTTCCTTTTTTTTTTTTCCAGGGGAGCAATTTCAGGCCCTTGAAGATCAAGTTTAAGTCATTTCCTGACCGTACACCAACACAGTTCCTCCACAACTCCAGCCAGGTTTAACTTCTCTGGAAGTCTCAAATGTAGTTTCTGAATTAATAATTCCTTCCAGCTTTGATGTCTTCATTTGAGAGTTCCAGAAGAACAGAGTGTTTTTTAAAGGAAATGGGGGACGGCACGCTCAAGGGGGGCATTATGGTGGGGAGAGAAGGGCTGTAACTTTCAGAAACGCATCTGGATGAATGAGACTAACTTCCTATGACTAATGTCCCCCAAACATTAAGCTAATGATTAAATTAAAAAATGCAAATCCCCAAGATGTCATATGCTGCTGGGCGGACTGATGGAAAGGAGCCCTGCAAACAGTCCCAACATTGTGTGGGGAGCTGCAGAGGAGACGTGAATGAAAACAACAGAGAGCCATATGGTCCTAGCCAACGGTCAACAACCAAAAATTCAAAATCAAAGGACAGAGAAAACTCCAAAGCTACAGAGCAATGTGTTTCTCCTACTCTCACTCTTATTATGGCATTTCCCTGGAAGTTCTGGGTTGATGGGGGATGGAGAACAGAGACATGTCTCAGGAAGCGAGTCTGTAGGCACCTCCTGTGGAGCTCTACTAGGAAAGCTAGAAGGCAAAGGGTAATCTCTACCCACACGGAGGCTCCCCATCCTCAGGGAAATGGGTGGATGCCTCAATTATGTGACCTTCTGACAGCCACTCAGGTCTCTGCTTTGATCCTGTGCACGTCCCTGAGAAATGAGTCCAGTCCCCAAAATCAAGGGGAGCCTGACTTTGGCAGGATGCCCCAGGAAATCCAGAAGAGCTCAGATGGGGGCTTCTGTACCTCATTGGCAACAGACTGAGACAGTTCTGCTTTTAGGGCACAAGAGATTTAGCTGCCTCTGTCCTCTTAAGGTCTGAACATTGAAATTACTTGATTTCAGGTACCCTTCTTTTCAACTACCTCTCAGCAAACAGCTGGTTGTGTCCCATCCTTTTCAACATACAGTAGTTTCTTTCTATCCATGGGGGATACATTCCAAGACTCCCAGTGGTTGCCTAAAACCTGGGATAGGACCAAACCCTATATATGTTACTTTTTTCCTATAATAATGTTTAATTTATAAATTAGGCATAGTAAGAGATTAACAGCAACTAACATAATAAAATAGAATGGTAGTAACAATGTGCCAACTTCACTACTCTTGCAACTCGAGGTCATTATTAAGTAAAATAAAGTTTACTTGTGCACTAGCACTGAGATACTGCAGTAGTTGATCTGATAACCAAACGGCTTGTAAGTGACTAATGGGCAGGTCACATGGACAGTGTGGGTACACTGGACAAAGAGAGGATTCATGTCCCAAACAGGATGAAGCTGTACAGGGTAAGATTTCCATGCTACTCAGAAGGGCACACAATACAAAACATATGAATTGTTTATTTTTAGAATCTTCCGTTTAATATTTTTGGGCCACAGTTGACTACAAGTAAATGAAACCACAGAAATGAAAACTTCAGATAAGGAGGAACTGCTATATTTATAATTGTACACGAGGGATTCTCAAGACCTTCTGGATGGTCCAGGGAGCCCCTGATATTGTGTGCAATATCTTGCATGTACTGGCATGTTAGAAGAAAAGAATCATTGATTTTATTCAATTTTCAAAAAGATCTATTACCTAAAATAGATTTAAAAATCACTGATCTGGCTCATGCAGCCAAGAAATGATGGTCTTAGTCATACAGAATATGAGATTATATTTTCCAGATGTGTGAAGAACATTGTAGTGGAACCCTATTAGCATCTGGTGCTTGGGTAGAGAAACACCCACTTTATAGACAGTCCTTTTTAAGAGTAAAAGCGATACGGGTATGACGTGCACTCTTTTGCTCAGGATATATAACTTGATTGGAACTCATGCTATAAATAAGGGTTCTTTAAATGCAGTCTCATTTCTAAGGGTGATTAATGAACAAAATGCCTACGCTTACCCCGAAGTCATCCACATTTCTTTACATGCAATATTAAATTATAGACCTTCCAGGACACATCACAAACCAATAACGTATCACTCAATGCACAGATACCTTTATCGTCCTCTGTATATTAGTAATGTAGTCATATGATTTTAGAGTTACAAGAGACCACAGAAACCTCCCTCTTGTTGTGAAGGGCAGTAATTAAGACCTAAGGTCACAGAACAAGCCCTGCCCTAAAAGAGCATCATCTTCTGAATCAAGCCCTGGGAAAGAGCTGTCCCAGGTCTAAAGCGATGGAGAAACTGGGGCAATCTTCCTTAAGGACAATCTGGCATTTTCTTGGGGGTGGTATGGTTTTGGGCCCTTCCCTCCATTTCCAGAAGGCTGCTCCCACAGGACCACACTTGAGCAAGCTGTGCTGAGGGTGGCAATTTCTATCAACATGGCTTTTTATTATTATTTTTTAATTTGTGTGTGCAGTGTGTTCAGAATTCCTATACTTTCCTCTTCCCAGACTGTTTTCATGAAAAACTCTGTGAATGAACTGACCACAAGTCTCCTCCCTGTAATAAAGAGCAAAGAATTACTGCATTTGGTGGTAGGAGGAACTCCGGTAGGCTGTATGCCTTTACCATACTTCACCATCTAGGCAGGCTTTTGTAGGAACGGGGAGTCCTGGAATCTTACACAAAGGAAAGTCTTATCCCAGGACAGCTGCTCTCAGAGGTCTCAGCAGAGATCTGGAAATGATCTTACAGTTAGACTGGCCTTCCAGGCTAGAATTTTTGAAGAGTACAGACCAGCTATTTGTAGAATGCCCCTCAATTTTGAGTTGCCAATGTTTTCTCCTGATTAGATTCAGGTTTTACATTTGAGGCAAGAATTCCTCAGAGCATCACAGTAGGAGGCACACACTGTCCTCCCACGCCCCTGCTCTCTGTGTCAAACTGAGCTGAGCCTGAGGACCAGGGAAGGCGTTCTCAGAGGCCCCAGTAATAAGAGTAGCTTTCCAAGCTCCAGCTCACAGTGGAGATGTATGAACCTCCTCAGTGGATATCTGTACCCCAACCCCACCTGCCCCTATCTCGGGCAGGACGATCTTCAGTTCATTTCAAGTTTCTTGGGGGAGGCACATAGCAAAAGCATTGCAGGCTGGCAGGTGGGAGCGGCCAGGGAGGAGGACTCCACTCTAGGTCCTGGGGTGCTAGAAACCTCCACCCAGGCCCTGCATCCTCAGGGACTGACTATGGTAGAAGTGTCATGAAGGGCCACTTCACTCTTTTTCCAATTCAAGTCTAGAAGGTGAGGTGCCTGCCGGATGACCCTCAGCAGTGATGGACAGTCAACACCCATCCAGTAACTTGTTACCAGTTTCCAGTCACCTAATCAGTCTGGGTCTTGATCCTAAACATTCGGTCCCTATCCATTATTCATCCAGGCAGAGTCAGTGAAGGGGCATAAGAGACCCAGTTGTGAGCACAGAATGGAGATAGCCCTAGGCAAAACTGTCGAGTCTGAATGACCTCTGCTCTTTCCACACACTTTCACCCTTTTTTCAGAAATATTTTTCTTCCTGAGGCCTAAGGCTCCCAAGATTTTCTGAGTAGAGGAGATATCTCCTTCATGCTAAAATGCTGGGTGCTTTCTGTATATTCAGAGTACTATGCAGTTTTTAAAAAGGGGATCTCTTTTTTTAGTCATTATGCAATTATTATCCAAAAAATAATGGCTAGAGAATGGTGATGGGAGAATGTCCAGAACAATAGAGGAACTATTTGGGGCCTTCTAAGTACCTTCAAATAATTCCAAGGGGACCACATACTGCCTCTATGACTCTGAGGCTGGCCAGCAAAGCTCTGCTGTGGCAAAATCCTGCACTCAGAGCTGCTGCTCTTTCTAGCAATCTCATGTCCCAGAGAGCTCTCAGCAGGAACAAGGAGAAATATTTGCAAAGAGTGTCTTCAAAAGATCACTGGACTAAGCAGAATCCACCCTACCACTCAATCTATTCAGTATGTTGGTTAACTTATTTCTCCGTTTCTTTGTTTAAAAAATGAGAAATGGGCTGACTGATTGATCACAAAGATACTTCAGTTCTGAATTGCTGAGATTTTTATATCCAGACCTATTTTGAGTCAAGCATTCAAAGAAGTAGTATCAAATTTTAAAAGTTAATAACTTATAGTGTTTTTACTTGTTATTTTGAGTGTACAACCTGAATAAACTCATTGGATTCTCACAATAAGCTCTGAAATCATCACTCATATTATCCCCATTTTATAGACAAGAAAACTGAGACTCAGATCACTTAGCTAGGATGTTATAAAGTAAGAATTTGAACAAAGACAGTATGACTATTCATGTTCTGAACTGCTATGTTATGCAGAAAAAACATACACTATGGAGGAATGAAGTTGGTTGGGTAGGGCTGGGGGTCAGGGGTAGGGGGTTGAGACTAGGGACAAGAAGAGAGCTCAGGATGCTGACCAGAAGGGGTGAACCTGCTGCCCCAGTTGAATTCTTGCAGACTCTCATGGCAAGAAATCTGAGCCGAAACTATAGGCAGAGCCAACCTGCAGTGTATGGAATTAGCTCCCTGCAGACAGCTAAAGTCTCTAAAAGTCTGTGGATATCTCTGGGCAGAACTGCCAAATGGAGGGAGGTTTATCACAGCCTCCTGGGCAGCTGGTACCATTCTGCGCCCACGTCAGCTTCCCCACCGCTATCCTTCCTGGACCAGCCACTGCACAGCTAGTACAATTTCAGGACTCGTGGTATTGAGTTAGTCTGAGTTCCTTTCCCCTGAAACTCACCAGGCCTGACTGCATAGCCACACAGGCCTCCAAAAAGAACATCCAAGAAAGAAACTCTTTCTCCTTTTCTGGATTGCTAATGGCAAATAAACAAAGGTGAGTGTATAGTTGTGGTTGCATGAGCACATGTGACTGTGCAAGACAGAGACCGAGGTAGAGAGACAGAGACAGAAAGACAGAGAACTGACTCTCAAATAGCCTAGAGGTTTATTTAAAGTTTCAGTTTAAATAAACGTAGATCCTATTCTGGTGTTGGGGAGCCTGTGTTGGTATCTTAAAATCAGTGTTTTAGCTCCACCTAACTTGTGCAGTTTTTGTTTTTTTCTCCAGTTACAGTCTGGTATAAAAGTGTCAGTTTGTTATGTGTGTGGGTAATGGTATGCTTTTAATTAAGGAGGTAGAGACTAAATTAAACCACATCAAGTGGCTAGTGTTTCTTTAATTTCAGATTGTAGATCCCTTACCCTGAGCACAAGGAGTTGGGCTAGATCATGATTCCTCTTTAATGATCGTGGCTGAAAAACTCCATCTCGTGACCAGCTTCATAATTGATTAAACACAACTGTGGACTCCCATGATCAGGAAGTGCAATTTTGCTGGTGTCGCTTCAAGTCTAAAATACCTCCAGGGTAATTACAGGCTCAGAGGCAACACAGAAGGCTTTGAAGTAGGGAAAGAAAAGATTAGGGCATCCCGAGGATCTGTGCCTGTTCATTTGTCCTTCATGGCAAAATCTTTAAAGCTTTTGGGGAAAGATGCCTCTGTCTGGGGGAGGGGGGCCTTCGGAGGCCAGAGAGGGTCCCAGTCTGGCTGCAGATGGGCTGTGGGGGATGGCTGCGACCCGGGTCACAGCAAGCTTCAGGGGTCACGGCAGCATCCCCCCAAGAAAGGCTGCCTTTTCCTGTTTGCTCCTAATGAAAGTTTCATGCAGCTCTGACTCTCTTTGCATTGGGTTAGGTATGCCCGACTGGCTGCGACTTGAGCTGTCCACTCGAGGTGGGGAGAAGTGCACTCTGTCTGACCAGCTAAATTATTTACCTTGATAGCAATTATCCAACACTACAAGCCATACTCTAAAGACCTCTTTGCAGTTCACGCAGAGAGAGAGGATACAAGTCTTATTCAGAAGAGGACAGAGTGAAGTACTCTTTTTTTAAATTTTTTAATTAATAATAGGTTAGAATTAAAAAACATTATTAGTGACAGCACATAATGGGAAAGCGAGACCTGCATTGTTAAGAAAACTATTTAAGGAAATGTTAATGAATTGAAGTTGAAGTTCTTCGTAGTCAACCTGGAGACAACTAATGGTTTCAAAGTAGAAAAGTGAAGAGTTATTAAATGTCGTATATTTATTGCACTAATAATCAGATTGCCAGAGGCTAGGAGAGATGCAAATACCGGTCCAAGTCCTGCCTAACCATTAGCTGTGGAAATGCAAGAGATTCACTAGGGGGAAGTTACTGCACACAAACATTTGCCAATGCCACTGTGATAAATAGTTGGTGGATTAGGACCATAAGTACTCCAATCCCACGAAAGCCCATTTCAGTGGAGGATGGAATCATAACTTAATTTTTTACTTGCACTCGGAGAGAGATGAGGACAATATTTCTAGCAGCTGCCATTTTACATAGTCTGGTGTTTTGTTTTGTATCAGGAAAAAAAAAATTCCAGTTGCCCAAGTTTCCCAGCTCTTGCAGGAGGAGGTGAAATCACCTTGCACCCCAGCATGTAGGAGAGAGCCCCTTTCTAAAGCAGAGGCCCCTCTGAGGCAAAATTGCAAAGATCCTTTGGCACCACTGTTATAACTTCCTTCAAAGAATGATTCTCTTGACTTGGAGCCAACCTCACAGAACAGAAAGATCACGGACTCTTGAGATGGAGTCAGAATTCTGAACTCAGAGTTCTGGATTTGCCACTTCCTCTCTGGGTGAAAGTGGAAAAGCCATCTCTCTCTCTCTGGACTGTAGTTTCTTCATCTGAAAAATGGGGCCAAGGATCAGTACTAAATTGGGCCAAGTGCCTAACACAGTAGATGCAACATAATAGAGTCTTATTTGGGGGCATTCCCAGATTCAGATCTTAATAGGAGGATTAGAGGATTAGTGCGTATTTGTGATAGGATAAGAAAGTCTTCCCAGGGCAAATCTGGACAGGATAGGAGAAGCCAGTTAAGAAAGGGGAGGCAGCCAGGAACAGACTTTTTCCCGTGAAGATAGCTTCAGATTGATCCCCAGGTTAACTCTGGAGTATAAGCTATGCCTTCAACTTGCCAGAAGGCAAGAAACTGAGATACTCCTTGGCCCATTAGTCATCAGTTAAGGCCTCCTGAAGGGAACATAAATTCCCAGAAACTCTTCATAGCTGCAGTCCTCTAGAATTGCAATCCCCACCCGCAGCCGGAGGTGAGCAGCCGCTTGTGAGTGGAGCTTCCCCTGTATTTACAGCATCTCCCCATTGCTGGCATCACCTGAGCTCCGCCTCCTGTCACATCAGCTGTGGCATTAGGTTCTCACAGGAGCACTGCCCTACTGTAATCTGTGCAGGTGAGGGATCTAGGCTGTGCACTCTTTTTGAGAATCGAATGCCTAATGGTCTGAGATGGAGCTAAAGTGGGGATGCTAGTGCTGGGGAGAGGCTACAGATACAGGTTATGAGGTTTGATGGCAGAGTCATAACAAATGAATTGTTTACAGACTTGGGTCAAAACCCTCACATCCCCTGCCCCAGTCCATGGAAAAATTGTTTTCCATGAAATTGGTCCCTGGTGCCAAAAAGGTTGGGGACCGACGCTCTAGAAGAAGAGTGACACAGCTCCTGGATAGTGGAAGCAAAGCATCTGGGGTTACACAAAAAAATGGTAAAATAAATAAATAAATAAATAAAAATGTTTAAAATAAACTAAATAAAATCCAAGGACCCAAGGGCATTTGACCAGAGCACCAACAAAACCCAGTAGAGTGTTCTATCAAACACTATAGCTACTATTATTATTATCATTGTTGTTTTGTTTTGTTTTGTTTTTACCTACCTTCCTACCTTGAGGTTATTCCACAACCTCCCTCTCCAAACATCTTCCCCTGAATGTGGAGAGAGGGAGGAAAGGGCCCCGTCATTATCTTTCCTGACTCCCATCAGCAGAGACTCAGCGAGCACCTCTTCACTGTGCCCTTCACCACACTAGATTCTGTAGGGAACGACACACATGTGCAGTGCAGACTCTATCCCAGTCTATGGGGAGAAGATCCCTCGACCCCAAATGAAATAGCTGCTCAAGGTAGGACCTCATTCTTCAAGGGCAATAAAACAAAATCAGAAGACAAAGCAGTCCCCGATTCTGCTATTCCTAGTAAAGAGACATGGCCTCAGGAGAGAAGGCATTGGGTACGGGGGATAAACAGAAGCTCTAGACAGAGACGATCTAGGGCAGGTTTAGGGAGCAGAACATGGAACAGCAAACTGGTGCTGATGAAGCATCGCTCTCTCTCCCAGACCCCTTCCAAATGTTGCATTTGCCATTAATTAAGAAACCCACATGAAGGCTGGGCAAGGTGGCTCACACCTGTGATTCCAGCCAGGGCAGTAGAATCACTTGAGCTCAGGAGTGTGAGACCAGCCTGAGCAAAAGTGAGAACCCATCTCCACTAAAAACAGAAAAATTAGCTGGGCATTGTGGTGCACCTATAGTCCCAGCTACCTAGGAGGCTGACGTAGGAGGATTGCTTGAGCCCAGGACTCTGAGGTTGCTATGAGCTAGACTGAGGCCATAGCACTCTCACCTGGGTAACAGAGTGAGACTGTCTCAAAAAAAAAAAAAAAAAA
>NW_003852419.1:17197909-17220392 GCF_000181295.1 Otolemur garnettii
AAAAAAAAAAAGGCCTACATGAAGATGAAGATGTGAGACAAGGTATTCCTTGAGACCTACAATTTAGAGCTACCAACACTTGGAAGAGATCAGAATTTTCCATCTGCAAGACCCCTTAGAGATAACCTGGTCCAAACTCCCTGTTTTTTTAATAAAGAAGTCACAGCATAGAGGTTAAGCAAGTTACCACAAGCCACGGCAGGACTGAGATTAGAGTTCATGTCTTCTCATTACTAATTTAAAAGTGTTTGTATCATTCTGTGTCAAATCTATAAATACAAAATTTTCAAATGCCTAAGAATAGGATCCTTCAGTCCCATAGACCAAACTATGGCCAGAAGACCAAATCGTGCTTGTGGCCCACTTTGGTAATAATGTCTTATTGCAACACAGCCATCTCCTTCCACATATGTATTTTTTGTAGCTATGTTCACACTACAGTGGCAGAGGTGAATAATTGTGACAGTGACTTCATGGCTTACAAAACCTGAAATCCTTATCTGAACATTTACAAAAAATGTTTTCTGATCCCTGCCATAGACCCTTAGGAATTTGGTCTTGCCAAAGGAACCAGCCTTCTACCTGTGAAGGTGGGATTGCTAATTGAATCAGGAGGCTGTTTAAGCACCTTGCTAAGTAAACCTGGAAACAGAAGGCAGTGGAATTAATAAAATCCACGTCATATCCTGCTCTCCCAAGGTCATCCCACTCTAGGGCAGAGAGGCCTCATACACCCTATGGGATCTGAGGACCTTTTTGGTCCCCTTAAATCCGTAATTCAGTGATGAAACCCTCAGAGATGCTGATCGCCATCATTCCCATTACCACCAATGAACTTTCCACCTCACTCCCCCGCTCCCTGCTTACTCCCAGTCCTCCATGAAATGCCACATAAACAAAGGTGTACACACACACCCTGCTCCCTGCTTCCCAGCTGCCAGTATATTACCGCTGTTCTCATTTATGGACTAATTATATGTACTTAACAATGATGATCTATAAATCTAATTGTTCTAACAAGAAAAATTACTGATATTTTTTCTCCATCTGCTCAGGCTGATTTTTGGACAGAAAAGAGTACATTTCATCAAACCACATACTCCAAAGAGTTTAAGGTACATAACACTAAGCATTTATTTAAACTGTATAAAAACAGTCTATTGCTCAGAGGAAAAGTTTCAGAAATACTGTTACTTCTCCTCTAGCAGATAAATATGATTCAAAACACTGACAGATTATTTCACTAATGTGACACCTTTCAGTTGGCTAGAGAGTGGCTCAAAAGTTAAGTGAAGCCAGGCTCTTTGCAGATACAATTCTTGTTACATTTGTAACTGGAGAATGTTTTATTTGTGCAAACCTAAGAGGCTTTTCTCCTCCACAAGTAAAGGACGTTTTCTTTGGGTGTCTTGAAACTCATATCATTATCAGAATTAATAATAATAAAATTACATTAATATATACAATATAATTAACATATGAACTATAATTAATAATATATTGCATTATATTTACATTTTAAAAATTAGAGCAAGTAAACAGATAGTCTGAGGACCACCGCCTACGTCCAGCTGAGACCCAACTTTCGGAGGAAATGCAGCATTCCTTCCTCCAGGACCTCAAAAGATGAGGCAAAATCACATGTGACAGCCTCAAGTGAGCCCCAGGTGCTACCTGCTCTCACGCACTCAGCATCCCTCTAGCAAGAAAGAGCACCGTGGTGAGGAGGAAACTAACACCCTAAGTGGAGACGATAAGAAAATGTCCTGCAGTACCAGCTAGAAGGGCTCCTTGGAGACCCACGCCCTCGGCAGGAAGCAAGGGAGCCAGTTCCTCTCAGAAATACCGATAAACTGTGATGTACACAGCTGCTTCTCTGCCAAGACAGGATCGAGGCCTGGAAGCTGCTGATACTTTTAGCAAAGCTCCCCCAGGAGGAAGCACTCCTCGGAGGTGTTGGGAAGAAGAGATGGTGGTTGCAAGGGTAAATTTGGCAGGTGTCCCCCAAGTCTCTGGAATGTCTAAATGGCCTGATTGCTCAAATATGCGCATATCTGCATATCACATTCATAAAGTGAGCCTTAAAGATGAAGGAAATGACTTTTTTTTTTTTTTTGAGACAAAGTCTCACTCTGGCACCCTGACTGGAGTGCCATGGTGTCATCATAGCTCGTAGCAACCTCAAGTTCTTGGGCTCAAGAAATCCTCTTGTCTCAGTTTTTCTATTTTGTAGTAGAGACAGGGTATTGCTCAGTATTGCTCAGGCTGATCTTGAACTCCAGAGCTCAAGTGATCTTTCTGCCTGGGCCTCTCAGAGAGGAAATGACCTTCTAAAAAGCCCAGCACCATTTACACATGCAGCTGAGGTTCCATTCTTCCCCAAGAGCCACCTTGGGAATCTGAGCATTGTGTTCTATGGAAGCTGCCAGAACAAAAAGAGCTTAGAACTCTTCATCAGGACTGTTTGTCAGACCCATTAGCAAATTATTTGGAAACCCCCCCCAAAACACCAATTATCTTTCGGGGGTGTATTTGACTTTTGGAATGAATCAAAACATTACTCAGAACTGAGCCTAGTAACGGCATGAGTAACTGAGCTGGGGAATGTCACGTCTCATTGCAACGTGGTGCAGCAAGGAAGCTATGAGTACTTTCCTCGGCTGACTCAAATCCTGGTTCTGAGCACACCGGTGAAGAGCAAATTCTCCACAGGATGTACGTACGGTAAGGGCAACCTCTGTGTAAACATACAACACTGAAAGGCACACTCACTGAGATGTCACTTAGCCTAAGAAAATATTCATCCCGTGACTCTTCGGCACTACCAGGTGTGTGAGAAGACAAGGACACACAATTTGGATTTCATACAATGTCGGCAGCCGTGACTGTCCACATACTGACAAGGCAAGGGAGGTCTGCAAAACCGGGCTTTTTTTCAGGCGTCATCAAACTACAGCCTGGGGGCCAAATCCATCTCCCATCGCCTGTTTCATAAACAGTTTACTGGAGCAGGGCCTGCGCCCATTTGTGTACGTGTTGTCTGCGCTGCCTTTCTCTCTACAATGGCAGCATTGAGTAGTCGCCACAGGAAACACACACCAAGCAGAGCCTAAAATATTTACTATCTGACCCTTTACAGGGAAACGTTTACCAACCCAGTCCTTTGTGATTAAATCTGTTTTAGAGGCTAATTAAAGTAGGGAACATGTGGTGAATTTGTCTTTCCTCCCCAGTTTTCCTCAATGACATTTGACCTGTTTATCTTTATTGGAAGGCGATAGCAGAATGTGGCACACACTTAGATTCATCACCCAGGGCCGCTATAACAAATTATCACAGACTGGGCCTCTCATAATTCTAGAGGCTAGAAATAAAAATCAAGATGTTGGCAGGGCTGTGGTCTATCTGAAGGCTCCACGGGAGGATTGGATTGGCCCTTCCAGCATCCTGTGGTTCCCAGTCACCCTGGTGTTTCTGGGTTTATTGCTCCTTCTCTGCCTCCACCTGCACACGGCTTCTCCCTGTGTGACTGTGTCTCTGAAAACAAATTTCCCTCCTCTTATGACGACACTGGTCATACCACACCTAGGGCCCACTCATATTCTGTATGACCTCATCTTAACTTGATGACATGTGCAAAGACCCTATTTCCACCTGAGGTTCCGAGTAGACATAAATTTTGGTGGAGGTGGTGGTGGAGGTCTTCAACCCAGAACAACTTGGTACTTGGCACTCATCAATGTTACTTCTTTGCCCTTCATGATCCATTCTGACCCACTTCCCAGGAAGTTGACTCCTTACCCTCTACAGTGGTCCTGAGAACCTTGTCATGCTACCCTTCTGTACCCCCACATCTTGTGTCCTCTACGTAGAAAAATCTCACCTCTTCCCAATCTGGTGCCCCCTCTTAACTTCCTCCTGAAGTCCACACCAGGGAAAGCCTGGCATGCCTCTTCTTTTCACTTCCCAAATCTTCACAACGCTGAAAGTCCTCTTCTTGATGCATGGCTTCCTCTGATTTGATTGTGGGCAGGTCACAGAAACCTAGTCTATTCTTGGTAGGAACATACTCACTGTCTAGCAAAGCCCAACAAAGCTGCAATAAGGCTCCACTGTTCTCTTTCCCCCTGTGATCCCATGATCATCACCATTCACTTTGTCATTTTGAATAATAGCTGCCTTTGTCTAGTACTATCGAGGAGTCACAAATGAAGGAAATCCCTACCTATTGACAGGCAGTATCACCAACAGTAGGGTGGCCAAATACAGGATCCCTAGTTAAGATTGAACTTCAGGTAAACAAGAGATAATTTTTACTATAAATATGCCTCATGCAATACTGGGGACATATTTATACTAAAAACATCCAATTTTATCTGAAGTTAAAAATTATCTGGGCATCATATATTTCTATTTGCTAAATATAGCAACCCTAAATATATGTGGCTACTTAGGGGTGCAGAGGGCTTCACTAACTGTACTACATGATACTTACCTCCCTTACCCTACTCTCATTCTTCTTAAGGGTCAGCTTTTAAGAATACTTATTAGTAAGTAATACTTTGTGATTTGTTTTTATTTTCCCTTCTGCATCTGAGAAGAATCTTCTAAGAATTCTACTATGGTGTACACATATGGATGGCGCTAGCATCAGACTGCCATCACTCAATAGCCGTGTGGTTTTAGGCAAGTTATTTATTTAATCTTTCCCTGTAAACCTCAATCTACTCATTTGGAAAACAGGGGTAGTTAGGATTATGCAATAACACAATGTTATGCATATAGAAATACCTAGCATATTTCCATATCTTATAGTTATCATCACCTATTGGGACTTACATGAATCTGAGGGAGCAGGTATGCATTGGTCCTGGACTTCAGATTCACAAGAGCATCATATGTAGACTTTTGGTATGCTCTCTGGATAAAATTATACCATTACACCTGGCTTTATCAAGATATTCCAACAAACTTAAAGTTAAACTCACTATGTAAGTTTTAAAAATGTGTTCCACTATGCTCAATGAATATTTTTATAAACCTTGGGATTATCTTGTTAATAGAACATTTGCATTACATCACAGTTTTGTAACCCTGTTTGGGGTCTTTCTTATTTTTTAAAATACTAAGAACCTAAAAACCTACAGATAACCCAGGGCCTATACTGACCTCTGTTGAAAATCCAGGAATCCACTGCTGAGGGTGATAGCAGCAGCCCCCTGTTACCCATACATACGAGAAGATCTGGGTGTGCTCTGGCCTCAGGGAGGCTGGCTGGGGCCAGAGCCCTGGACCAGTGCCTCAGCCGTCAACAGCTCATCCATCTTCTCCAGAGTGCCCTGCAGATATTATCATTTTATTTTTGTGCCATGACGTGAAAAATGTTGGGAAGTACTGTTCTCAACTCCAGGGGAAGCTCACAGTTTCGCCACCTTGACCCCCAGAATCCACCCTTGAGGAAGACGAGAAGCTCTGACATGGATCAATGACAAGTTGAGTCCTCAGAGACACACAATTGTGGGCTGCTTATTAAGCATAGAGCCATTAACGAATGGCAGCAATGGAGGGAACGTAAATAAAACCAGACGGGAGCAAACCGTCTTGGAGAGGATCTCTTTGCCCTCCTCGCTGTGTTTCCTGTTCAAGACTCCAGCGAGCTGTGATTCTGATGGTAACGCCTCACTCATCCCTCCTATCCCAGACTAAAGGCCAGAGGGAAAGAGGCACAGTATGTGCCTGTGTCATCCCTGCTCTGTCCTTCGGGCAAGAGGTTTGCTTCTCTAACGCACCCACTTCTTCCAGTTATGGTGAGAGAGGAAAGCCCAGACAGCCCAGGTCAGGAGGCATCTGGGCACTGTGGGTGGTGGGTATTTACCATCTCTGAGACTCTAATCTCCTGAATGACAGGCAGTGGCCAGGCATGTCCATAGGAGGCTGGCAGGTGTGGTGAGGAAAGCACAGGGTTAGGACTTGAAATCTGTTTGGGTAATGTGGGCAAGTCAGCGACACCCTTTGAAATTTACTTTTCTCACATGTGAAGTGGAAACAATAACACTGTCCTTGTTAGGGTGTTGGAGGGATTTAAGAAGTCAAAGTAAAGAAGAAGCAGCGGGCATCATCCTGCTGCTCAGGGAACTTACTAAGCATTAGTTTCCCGCCACATTTCTCCCTGTTTTTCTGTTCTTCTCAGAGACTCCTAAGGAAACGCATTTCCACAGATCTGCTGCCAGTGCAGGCACCTTGAGCCCTGCCTCCACCGTCTGGTCAGCTGCCTCTGTCGCCCTCACCCTCACCCAGATCCTCCCGAGTTTCCAGGGACTGACTACACATCCTTACCACACGGTGACGATTCCCAGCTACGTCCGCCCCTCGGTTATGAGCACTTAAAATTCTGCTTTTACCAATTCCAGTTTTCAAAGAGAAAGTTTTTCCATCTTTTCAAAAATTATTTAGGGGTTTGGCCTAATTTTGCTATTTCGTTTGTTGTTTTTATAATTTCAGATAATTATGGATATATATACATTTTGGTTAAATATTTGCTTGGGGTATTAAAGTCAGAGTTATAGGTGTGTCCTTCACCCGGAAAGTGTGAGAATATACCTGTGTAACATACCCAATGGTGAGAATTCACCCATACCCTTCTTTCTCTCCCTCGATTTGAATTTCATTGACTTTTACTTCCTTATGAACATATAGGTGTTGATCAACTAGTTCCAATTTAGTATTGAGTACATATGGAGTTTGTTTTTTCATTCTTGTGATACTTCACCTAGGAGAATGGTCTCGAATTCCATGCTGGTTGTTAGATAGTAGATCTCCATTTTTATGGCTGTATAATATTCCATGGTATACATAGTACTACCACAATTTATCAACTTATCTGTGTATTGAAAGGCACATGGTTATTTCCATGTCCTTGCAATTGTGAATTCCAGTATAAGTGTTTTTGTGATAAAATGTCTCTTTTTCCTTTGGGTAAACATCTATTAAGTGAAATTGCAGGATCAAATGGTAGAGAATGTAGAGAGGAAACCATCCTCATTCTTTTCCCCAGTGTATACTGTTCAAACAACAGTATACACTGGGGGAAGAGAATCCCTATTCTCCTAAAGATATTAGCCTTGGGAAAGAATTTATGGAGAAGACCCCAGTAGTAATTGCAGCAATAACAAAAATAAATAAATTAGGACCCAGTCAAGTCAAAAAGTTTCTACTCAGGAAGGACACAGTCAACAAAGCAATGGAAGAAGATATTTGCGTGTCACACATCCAACAAAGGGCTAATAACCACAATCTATAAAAAACTCAAGCAAATCAGCTAGAAAAGATCAAAGAACTCAATTAAAAGTTGAGCAAGAAATATGAACAGAAACTTTTCTGATGAAGATATACTAATGGCCAACAAACACCTAAAAAAATGCTCATCATCTCTAATCATCAAGGAAATGTAAGTCAAAACCACAATGAGATATCACCTAACCCCAGTGAGAATGGTTCACATCATAAAGTTCCAAAGAAACAGATGCTGACATGGATGTGAAGAGAAAGGAACAGTCATACACTGTTGGTAAGACTGCAAACTAGTACAACCTCTATGGAAAGTAGTACAGAGACTCCTCAAAGATCTTTTCAAATATTTTAAGCATATTTAAGCAGAATAAGACCCTTTTGAATGATGTTCTTCATTCTCTCATGACCCCTCCTGTTCTGGGCTTGGGTCATTCTGTGGTTTCTCCACCCACGTCCAAGCCAAGCTAATCACCGAAGACCACAAACCTGATCAGGCTCCTCTAAGTACCCCAAACTCCTTTGCCTCCTGCTGCAGCAGTAGTTACTCTTGCATTGGCATTTCGACTTCAACTAAAATGGAAACAAATGTTGCATAAGACTCTCACTTGCTTCCATAATTCCTTCCCCCAAATGCCTTTCCTCATTTGCACATGTACAATACCCTCCTCAAAAGAAAAAAAAATGCTTTCCCCAACCACTTGTATTGACATACTCCCTTCTCTGAATTTCCAGAGCAATTAACATTCTCTGCCTTAAATGACAGGTATTTAACTAATAATAATAATCACCTCAACCACACACGTATCTACGGTGTCCTGTAATATTTACATCAGTGTGATCATAGTCAACTAGACTATGATCTTTCAAAAGCAGAGGTTTGATTTCTTATTTCTCTCTATGCTCTTCAAGTCACTTGATGCAAAGGTTTGCACATAGAACCCTGTACAATAAAAATTTGATGAAAATTGAATGAATGAATAAATGAATGAGTCTCATGAAAGAATCTGCCTTAGGGAGTCAGATGTTGTCATGAAACAAGATTGATAATTTCAAGGTTCCTGTCATCCTTTTTGAAAGGTACTGGTCTGATATTTTTAACACTATGCACCTGTTCCACACGTATTTAGCGTTTGCACACTATGTACAAACTAAATGCCCTGCTCATGTGATGAATGAAGGGCCACGGAATTCTCCGTACCCTCAAGATTTCATCCAGTAAAGGGACTTGAGACATGATCACATACATTGATAGAGCAACTTCAGATGAATGATCTGAGGCAAAATACATACATAAAAGTTCCACAAGTTTAAAAGAGGTGTAAATCTTTTAGTTATGAGAGCTATATCTATACCAACTGGGGCTTGAGTTTATAGGAGCTAATGAGATTTGAGGATCAGTGAGTCCAAGGCAGTGGAATCCATCAAAGTTACAAGAATGGGAACAAAGCAACCCATTGCCCTGTTCCTTGCTATGAAGTGATACCTTTAGAGATAACCAAATCCTGAACTAGGAGGGAAAAGAAGGCCTTGCATATAAGCAAGTGACTGTGGGTCTTGGTTTCCTTATCTGTAAAACTGTAATAAAATTAGCTCCTTCATAGACTTGATATGAGATTGAAAGAAAATGCTATTTATCTACCACTTGATTGAGTTTATGGGGAAAAAAGATGATATTTGCCAAGGTCTCATGTTATCTTAGGGGCACCACACATGCCCAAAATGGTAGCTACATATTTATTATCACAGTATTTCCTCAACTCTAAGGTGCATGGGTTAGAAGGCATTTATTTGATTTTAATTTTAAAACATTATTTAGGGAGTAAAAGAGGGAAAAATAAGTCAAATCTACACTAAGACTATAAAAAGGATGCTGACCACAGA
Source organism: Otolemur garnettii (assembly GCF_000181295.1). Classification (NCBI taxonomy): domain Eukaryota; kingdom Metazoa; phylum Chordata; class Mammalia; order Primates; family Galagidae; genus Otolemur; species Otolemur garnettii. The sequence continues at coordinate 17,207,081 of NW_003852419.1, forward strand.
TACCTTAACTGCTAAAAAGGTGCTCCCTACAATTAAAGAAATATGGCAAATAGTAAACACTGTACCTCAAGAATCAGTTGATTCTGCTTAATTTCTTTGTAATTTAAACCCAAGCCAAGACCCTGTAAGTCAGAGACCTCACAATATTTGTGTCTGCCAGAGAAAGGTCCTTCTCCAACCCCAGAGGCTGCAGCAGGGCCCTTGAGTACACACACAGATTCCAGAGATGGAAACCCAGGAACAAATCACCCTTCCCAGTAAACTTGCTCATTGTCTGAGCAGAATCGTGTTCTTTTAAAAATAAAACTGTGAGTGGGAGTGCTTGCGTTCTGGAATAGAGTCTTTTTTTTCTTTCCTTCATCCCATGTTCCTTGGCTACATGCTATTATGTGATATTCAGGACTGTCAAACCTTCTGGAGCCATAAGCATTTTTCAGACAACCAATCTCAATATGCATTATCAAAATTAGATCTTTTCTCTGCAGATGACAATTATGTATTATACGGTTACACACTTAGGAGTCTGTGACACCGTATTGTTAGACTTGGGGTATTGACTTTTAACAATATGTTACCTTATTATATTTGTTGTTGCATTATGCCTGGATTGCAGCATTTGTCCCCTGGCCCCACTCAGACTGCAATTAGTTTCTCAGTAAGTGTCAAACAGCATTTGGGGGGAAGAGTGGGTGAAAGGTAACTTGGAGATGATTTTCTTTTGCAACTGTTATTTAACTATCCTATTCCTCCATAAGAGAGCTTCAACCATTTCAGAAAAATATGAGTTATATGCTCATCAATTAAATTGCTTGTAAGTAGAATGGCAACTCCAGTTGGGAGTTCAGATAGTGCAAAGGTCTCGGATACCACCCACAGCCACAAAAAAGCAGGTGGCAGGACAAGGAGAGATTGAAGGAATAGGACATAAGAAGTCCCTTGTATTCATTTTTATAAACACAAACTCAAGCAGTTTAAACTCATAAACATGGTAAAAGGAGCTAGAGGTAGCCTGTTACTTTGTCATATATTTTTATAGGCCTATCTGAATGGTTTCAGATTTGACATAGTAACTGCCTGTTACTAGAAATAAACTGTAAGTCAATCCCATTCTGCCATAATTCACTGCCCAGGGTTGTTCGGAGAGATTTAGTAGCATCCATGATGGACAGAAAGTCCCTTGATGTTTTCATTTTTACTTGGTGTTTTGTCATGCCTCCAGCTTGGTGACCTTTAGAGACCTGAAAGGAGAAGGCCTTCCCAAGATGTCTCTGGTTGCTCCCAAATCTGCAAAAGACCTGCCTTCGTAAGACAGCAAATGAGACATTCTTTCCATGTCTCTCTAGATCTGTCTGCCTCTCTTTTTATTTCTAGAGGTTGACAATCATCATTCCACTAAGAGTAACCTCTTTCTGAAAAAAATAAATTAAGCCAAGGTCACATATACCACCCAGCAAAAATTAGGTGCCTGGAAAGTAGCAATACCTCATCTCCTTGGCTGGCATTTTCTTTTGGCTCAAGACTTTGGCTGCATCTCCCCCATGTCATGCACCCAGATGGAAAGTGAAAAATCCATTCAGCCATCTGGCTGTTTCTGTCTACACAATGCCATGCATCTGGAGCCATCTGGGGGATGGACTGAGTTTTTTTCTTTCTGCCTTGTTGTTCGGTGTGGTGTAGATGCAGTCCTTTACTACATTGAAGTGCCTCATAACCCTGCCCTACTTAAAAGACTAACCAAAAAACAGTCCAGAATAACAAGGCCTATTGCACCATTCTGCAAAATAAATCGAAACTTTATAAATTACAATATAAAATAAACTGCAGGAAATAATAAAGATCAGACTATTGTTAATCAAACAAAGCAAACACAAGAACTAAATCAAGTGATTATTTGTCAACTTAGTCTGTCCTAGACAGCTAACACAATGTTCTCAAGGCCATGTTATCACAATTCTTCCCTAAGGTGGGACATTAGTCTAAAAGACATCTCCAAAGGACTTCTCATGCTCAGAATTATGGTTAAACTAAAAAAAGTATGACTTCTGAGCCCTAATTAGTGTCTCCAAAAAGCAACTCTGTTTCTGAGTTCATTCTGAAACAAATAATAGAGAAATTTATGGAATGCTTCCCAAGAATCAAGTTTAACTTAATAGAATTCCATCCAAATTTCAGAAACTCAGTATAATAGCAATATGAAGAGCTTCCTAGTAAAGGAGTGTGTCTTAGGGGAGGATAAATTGTGGGAAAGTATAAATAGTGATTGTGCAAATGAGGGTTTCCCTGGTATTGTAATTAAACCTCTTGGAATTCCGGGGTACTTTCTCTTCCTCTAGCTCTTTTATGAAGCTTATCTCTGACCGGGTCTGCTGGCTTTCCCTTACCTTCCGTCTCGGCAGACAGCAATGCCCATCTCAGTTTCGGGAGTTTTCATTCCACATCCTGTTGGGCAAAATACAAAAATGATTAAATAATAGGAATAGATAGGGAAAATGATTAAAACATCTGGCCCAGAGAAGGGAGGTAGGGAGTGGACCAGGTCAGTGGGCACCCCGGGGTTTGAGCCTACCCTTGGTCCTGAAGCTAGCTTCAGATTTGTCAAAGAAAGGATGGAGGGCATTTAGGGCCCAGAGGAGAAGAGAAAAGTAAATTGACGAAAAGTGAGCTTAGAGGATAAAAACAAAGTCCTTGCTGCTTCTGTGAACAGAAATCCCCCCTGCACACATTTAAATGGCATGTTCACATTTTATGAATCAGACCCTTAGTTTTAATTGCTTCTTGTACTATAGGCCAATTAAGGATGGGTCTGGAGGGCAGGGATCATTCCCACAGCCTCTGAGGTTCTGAGAGGTGGGGCTTACTTAGCCCGAGGCATCCATTCACACTTGTATTTAAAAAAAAAAAAATTAAAAAAAAAAAGGCTGAGTATACCATTAAACACCTCTGATAGAAATGCTTACTTTATATGGGCTGAAAGCAAAAACTGGAGGCCCAAAGTTCCCCTTTGGCCCCATCTCTTGCTTTCAAATAAAATCAATTACAACGTTTCTCCCCGTCTGAGCCACGGAAAGCTAAATACCAATATATACAGACCCAGTACTGTATCTTGAGAAACTGCCAATAGGTTTGTAAATCCTCTGAGAGCTCCCCTCTTTTTATCTACAATTGATTCCCTGCACCTTTATGCAATATTAGGGTTAAAGATTAAAAGGTTTTTAAAAAAAATTTTATGTAATACCAACTGCATAAGATACACGTCTTAATGGATTCCTACTTCCTACATATTAACTCTGATATTTTAAATTACTGAAGTAAGTAGTAAAACTTAAAGGAAAGGGAAACAAAATTTGTTATCAAGCTATACATTGTATTGTACATAAGTATAGAGTAGTATCCCCTCCTTTGTTTTCACATGAGAAAAATTAAAATTTGTAGAATTGATATGAATAATCTATAATTTTCCAACCACCCCCAAAGCTTTTAATATCAGCTTAAGATGTGGTCAGCAGATCATCCATACCCCACATTTCAGAGCTGAACATGTCTAAATGTTAATTTGGAGGAGCCAGTGGGGGGCGGTGAGAGGGTCAAGCCAAACAGCACATGCACCAAGCAATAGAAAAGAGCATATCTCACTTACAGGTCACTGGTTCAAATCCCAATCCAGTCAGCAGGACCCCAAAGCCATGACCATTTAGTCGCTCAGGGATTTGGTGAATTGAGTTGCAATGGAAAGTCTAGTAGCCATCCCAGCTGGACATCTAATCAGAACAAACAGATTGTTCATAACTCACCCTTGTTTCTCCTAGCGTCCCTCCCTTCCCCCATATTATCCTAGCAATGGAGCCTTTACCAAGAAACCCTAAGTACCTGGGCCTGGAGGCAGAAACCATCTCTCCCACTTCCAGAATTACAGAATGCCAAGTTATATGTACGTGCACACACACACGTGTACACACTCACTCACTCTGTCCACTGTCTGTATTTATTATATGTCCATAATACACACACACACACACACACACAGAATCATGGAAGAGTCTAGTCACTAATCCAGATCCTTTTGCTGACACCAAATTTGCTTGTAATTTTTCCCCTTCCAATATACACCATTCACACCACTCTGTAGATAACCAACTAATTAAACAATATAAAAATAATTTCCCAATTTATGATAAACATTACAATGAAACTTCCTCATTTTCCTAATGAAGAAAGGAAGCGCTGAGATAAAAGTAAACCAGTTTATTACATTTTGTTCCTGCGCCACTGAAATAAAATAGTAAACCGGCTTGGCAGTTACTACAGGGACCCAGCATGTGCTCATTAACTCTTTGCCAGGTACAAAGGTGTCCTAACAGCTCTGTTTTAATTCCATGATCTGGCCCATAATCCAGTGCTAAACAATAATTAGTATTGACTTGTTAAACAGTAGTTGAAGGTTTCCTTTAAGCCTCAAATATGCTTTAAGTTCCATAGACGGAGAATCAAAGGAAGGAAAGGCATAGTTTGGAGAAGAGAGGGAGAAGCATGAAGGTATTCATAATGTTTTTTAACTGTAAAGAAAGAATTGCTCTCCTGCCTGGTAACTTTGCACATATTAACGCATTGTTTCCAGACCCACACCAGCACTTTATTCCACCCCATGCCTGCTCATTGTGTGAGAAAGTCTTTCCCTCCCTAATAGCCGGCCCCCAGCCCACATTCCCTTTTACCTTGTCAGACTGACCAAACGCTGGACAATTTTCTCCCCTCTCCTAATGGAGTTTAAATTCTTTACTGCAAATGGCTCTTTTCAGCCTATGCATCTAGGTTCATTTAAAATCAGCAATGAACAAGGACCTCTGGCACGGTGGACTTCCCATGGCTTCATTTATTGTTCAACTGTGTATTTAGATAAACAAGAGGGAACACTGACCCACGTTTGCTGGGGAAGTGATGAATGCACCCATCTGGGCAGAGGGAACAATGGCCTACTACCGGTGGATATGCTTGTTAACGAGAGAAATGCAAAGCTGGCTCCCCAGCTTGCCTGGCACTGCACTCCCACCTCGTCACCTGATGGACAGTGCAATCTCTTCCTGGTATACCACTAAAGAGAGGAAGAGGAGCATTGGGGTGAAAGGTGATGACACTTTAGGGCCATACAGTATTTCCACTGGCTTCATTCCCTCTGCACCTGGGTGGAGAGGGAATGAAGCCAGTGGAAATGCTGTCCCCCGTTTGAACGGCTGGGCCTCTGCAGCAAAGGAGCATTGGGTTCTCCTTCTCCAGCAGACTGAAGTGTCACTGGTTTGTGATTCTAAACCAAATCAGAGACCCACTGAATGTCCCTTGCCCCCTCCCTCCCTCCTTCCATCCATCTATCCATCCATCCAGTCTATCAAATCAAGTGGTTTTTGAACACCTTCAAATGTGCTTTAGAACAAAATAAGACATATTCCCCACCTTCAAGCAGCTTTACAACCTGATCATGGAGAACAAACCATGGACCAGGAATTCAAAGGGCAGCTCAAGAGTGTAATTAATGAAATACATAAGTGAAGCATAAGTGTCCAGAAAGAATACACATTGAAGAGGGTGGAAATTGTCTGGTCCAGCTTCTAGAAGAGGTGGGCTTATGCTAGGTCTTAAATAATGGGTATAATTTTTTTAAAAAGAGGGGAGAAAGAGGGCCATCCTAGACACTCGAAGTGGCACAAAGATTCAGAAGCCAAAATCAGTTCTCAGCCTTTCCACAACATGACCAATAAAAAGGTCACTAGGAGAAAACTTGAAATTTTTCAAACCACACCCACGTTCCTTCTTTTATTTGCTTTTCCCACCAATCCAGCGGGGAGGGGGGGTGGGGGGGGTATGGCAGGAAGATTAGATGATGAAAAACCTGTATAAGATCATTGTAATAACTTCTAAGAAATGTTATGGAGATTATTCTGGAGAGTTAAGCAAATGAAAGAAAAGTATCAAGTAAATAAAAGGAAAGTTTCAGATGAAGAATAAATAGGTAGTGCTGGCTGGAGTGGTTGTAGGAGGTGAGAAAGGAGATATGAGGGAGCAAAGTCCTCAAGTGGGTGGGAAGGGGAGTGGAACTAACCAAGGGGGCATTAAAGAGGGGGAAGAGTAGGTTGGGGAGTATGGAAAGGATGATTCTGACCTGCATTCAGTAAGTTTCAGTGGACTATGGGAAGCCCAAGTGGAAATGGCCAGGAGGCAGTTACACGTAGACATCTGGTGCTCATGGTCAAAGGCAAACTGAAAGCAGATTTAGGAGTCATCAGGATAAACGTGGTGTCATAGGGATTCCCCACAAAAGGGGATATTGCCAAGCATTAAACTGGGGCCATTCCATTTAAGGGGCAGAAGAGGGAAGAGTGCTCATTTAATTAAGGCCTATTATATACGGAAGGCCCTTGTCAAAATGTAAGAATAACGTCTGCAGGTTCACGGATCACAGATTGAAAATGAAATTGAAAAATATGAGATCTTAGAGCTACTTCAGTCCTGCCTTTTCATTTTTCCAAGGAGAAAACTGATAGTGGAAGATAGTGGTGAACCATAATTTATTAATCCATTAGCCTCTAACAATCTCCATGTTCATGTGGAATTATTTTAATATCCAGAAAACATGGTGCATAGCCTGCCAGGCACAACATAGGGATTACACTTACTTCCAGTGATTGGAGCTACACTTCCAATAGGAAAGTGGCCAGTTGGGAGTGGTAAGGGAAGCCCTAAGGCAGTGGTTCTCAACCTGTGGGTCACCATCCCTCTGGGAGTTGAATGACCCTTTCACAGGGGTCACTTAAAACCATCACATATATCTGTACAAATACAGGTTTATGAAAATAATTTTATGGTTGGGGGTCACCACAACATGAGGAACCATATCAAAGGGTCACAGCATAGGAAGGTTGAGAACCACTGCTCTAAGGAAAGTCCAGATCATGGAATGGTACCTAGGGAGGGAAGAACTGGAAGGGGATGCCCTTGGGAAAAGGATAAATCCCAGGGCATACAGAGGACAGGATGAAGGAAAGACACCAGAGAAGTGCTATGAAAAATGGAAGAGAGGCATAGAAGAGAATTACTGAAGATGCTTTCTTAGCCTTTGTGGAAAGGGCCTAAAGCAAAGCATAGATGGCCTATTTAGTACTTGTAGTCTGAGGGGTCTCTTAGTCTGATGGCCACTAGCTCTAACTTCCAGAGAGATTTGAACTACAGCATTTCTTATCTACTCAGAGATATAAGAATGAGTTCACCCAAGTCGTGGAAATTTACCAAGCTGAAAGACTGTGTCAAGCAATACAAAGAGCTGAGATTCGCTATCAAATATAACTAAGATGAGTGGTGTGACCTTAGGCCACTCATGGGAACCTAGGTTCTTTGAGGAACCTCAGTAACCCATGTGTTCAATGGAAATAATCTACCAACCTCACTGGGTTATTGAGGAGATAAGTAAAAAATAAATGAAGGTGCCTGGCACAAGTAAACTGTCAACACACATGAATTCCCTTTCCAGGGATACCTCTTAAGAAGTAATTCAATACACATACACCATTCATATTTTCTAATAAATATATTTCAAGATTCTAGATTTAGAAGAAAACTCACTATGCAGACATAAAGATCCTGCAACAGATCTTTGTGCCAGAATTTGAATGGAATGTTATTTGGTAGAAGTTATTTATGGCATAAATAGGGGATGCCACTGGATGCCATTAGTAATTATGATAGAAGCAAACCAGGAAGCTAAGTCAACAGTAAATAAATAAATAATGAACAACAAATAAATAAATACATGCATATATACATACATACATACCTGCATACTATTTAGTCACCCTGAAGAAGAAGGTTTAAAGATTAAATGTTCAGACCAACCTCCTTTTATCTGGGTGCAATTTTGGTACCTGCAATTAGCTCCCTCAGCCTTCAATCTAAGAATCAGCTGGTTAATTGTGCATGTAAGTGGGTAATAGCTCCAACTGGGGGATGGGGCAGGTCTAGAGGGTCACACACCTTCCTCCACACACTACTACTATTACACATGACAGACAGACACATACATACGCACAAACACAACAGAGTAAAGGAAAATAAAAAAGGAAAGAAAACATGACCTGCAATACTTCAAGAGAAATAGCATGGAATAATTATGCCATGGTACATGTAAAAAAAGTGACTTTAAGAAATATCATCATCCTTGTGTCTCAGCTGTAGTGACTGGGAATTATCTGTGAATGTTATTCCATTCAAACAGCCACTGCAGTCTAGAAAGAGTAACCCCCATATCTCATAGAGAACAAGATTGGCCCAGATTGGGGTGAGGGTGGGCAGTGAGTAGAATGAAATGACAGAAACCAATTTTTGTGTTGTCACAGTTGTGCAACCTACATATGGCATAGCCATCTCTACGTTCTACTTTTAAACCAACCTGATGCCACAAAAACCATGCACAGTCAGCCTTGCACAAAAGCACTCACCAGTGTTTTGAAAACATCCAATTCTGTTCTGGACTTGCCTTTACCCAATGACACTCTGATCCTAGCTCTATGCTGCCCCCTCAGGGGATTTTCTCCATCAGCTCTTCCTGCTTTGAATACACTGACTATCTTTTGCATCACAGAAGTGTGTCTGACCTTGTCTCTTTGGGGATCCAACTCATGGTTCAAGAGTGCCCCCCATAAGTCTGCCCTATCCCACATGATGGAAGAAAATGTGCTGATACCTTCCAGCCTCAGACATTAAAGTTATTTCCAATACTTTGATAAATCTCCTTATAAATTTATCTTTGCCCTTATGTCTGATTATTCTATTAAAATAAGATTTCAGAAGATTTGTCCAAAGGCTTAAGTTACCTTAAAAATATATCTGGTTGGGCAACAGGGGACCTAGAAGTCCAGCAGGTTCAGCAGGTTGGAAGTGAAATGTCAAGGACTTCCCTGCATATCATTCAATATATCATTTGACTTTTTTTCTACCTGGGTATTTGGTTAAATGGAGGAAAGAACCCCCTACCATTTTCATATAGGAAGCAATGTAGAAGAGCTGGCTCTGGAGTCCGAACTAGAAAGTGGAAAGACCTGTTTGGGAACTAAGCACGAAGCCAGGAGGGCAGACCAAAGTAGGGTGTTACAAGGAGCGACTAATAAGCTGCCTGATCTTGGGCAGCTCACTTAACCCCTCTGAGGCTCAATTTCCTTATCTGTAAAGTGGGAATGATACTAATACCTGTTCTACACATTCAATTCATCTGAATAAACATTTATTGACCATCTACTATGTGCCAGGCAGATCACAAAAGTAATCAAAGGGGATTTGCCTATTTGTCATATATGCCTAATAATTTTTTTTTTAATTTGTAGCTTAATGAGCTCAAGGCCAACTGCCAATGGGCCAATAAAATTTCAGAGATACTAGATGAGATTTCTAAGACAAAAGTAAAGGGACAAAATTTGTAGAACTGGCCATGTCACTTGAAGAACAATTCTAAGGAAAGTCTGAGATTGGTGAGTTTCACACTGATGCCCTGCACGTCTCACCTCTGAAGTCTCTGTCTCTTCTTTGTCAGCCCCCAGCCCCACTCTCTCTACCTTTCATGAGGACCACAGACCCACTTTGCAGGGCCTCCTGCTGGTTTGTCTACCTTGAGCAATTCCAAAGAATTCTTTCCACTCTTCAAAATTTCCCTGTCTTGTTTCCTACCCTTTTCGGGTCCTGATTGTTCAGCTTACTGAATTCTGATGACACTGATTCGAATCATGTTGTTAATCACTGAGAAATGTCTCTTCCTTTTCTCTGGACATTTGCATTTCAAATAGAGATTCCTGGAGAGCCCCTGCTTTGGGGAAAATAACAGGTTGAACATTGGCCATGCCAGCCAGAAAATTCTTTCCTCTGCACAAATCACATCACACAAGTGACTGCCACATTTGTCTGTGCATAAAGCTGCCTACAGCAGCCAGCCCTGGTTCCCTTGGGATGTCACTATGGAGCAAAGTGAAGAGAGAGGATAATGTAGAGTCTGGCACCTCACCTACCTGGAAAATGCACACTAATCTCAGTTGTCAGAGGGCAGTGCCCTAACCTGTCCAGTCCCCTGCTCTGTGCAGACCTGGTGTGGGCCTAGACAGAAAGTAGCCAGAGGCAGAATTTTCTCCCTTTAGTTTCTTGAATTCAGCCCTCTTTCTCACACACCATCACTGTGCCATCAGGGGTTTCTTGTTACAATTTAATTTTTCTCAGTTGCACACTGGGGTTCTAATCTGCATCACACCAGCAGTGGGAACATTTCTAAGAATCATTTCCCAAGACACTTTTAATATATTTCCAGTAAATTGTACCTCAACCTGTCCAGCTGGCTGGGTCATTTAATGGTGACACACCCACTGAGTCCTGAGAGCCCCTGGAGGTTTACCTTGGTGCTTTCCAAACAAAAACCAGCCCCCTCACCATGAGGGGGATAAAGCTTGCTAACGTGCAAGTGCACTGAAGAATACAATGAGAACTGCCCGTCGGAGAGGGGCTGGACTGCTAAGGTTCATTATAGGAAAGCCTGCGCGCAGGATTAGACAAAAGGGGTTTTGAAGACCCACAATGAAACTATACCAGCTTTGGGGGAGGCAGCATTCAAAAAGAAAAAAAATTATATATGTATGTATGTGGCTGGGTGATTATAAAAAAGTACAACATATATATATATGGCTGGGTGATTATTTAAAGCCCCCAAACAGACAGTATAGTTTATCAAGTATTTTTAGCCAAATTCAGAGCTACTTTCAGTGACTTCACAGCATACTGCCAAATGTAAACAAAGTTCTCACAGGACAGGAGCCAGTAAGCAGTCGCCCTGAATCTGCAAAGTCAGAAGGAAAACATAATTAATCACAACTTACTCCTAGCTGGCTAGTTGAAATAATACCAGTGAGAAAAAGTGAGCAGTTAATAGGGAGATTTGGGGTGGAGGAAGAGTTCCCTCCTTCTCTTTCAAGAGCTGGCGTTTGTGTTTGTGCCATTTGGATCTAAGCCTGTAAAATAAACAAGGTTTTTGAGTTTTGTGGGTTTTGGTTTTCATTTTTCATAATCCAGTTTATTTGACCTTTATTTTTCTGATAATGAAGAAAAAGGGAGAATGTGGCTGAGACACATTCCTCAAAAGTACAAGCGGCAAGGACCAAGGCCTGGGGGCTGGGAGCCAGGGCAGGCGCACACACCCCTGGATGGTCTGGGAGCCACCAGTGGCACGCTCCCAGCAGTTTTTTAAATCTTTTTCTTTACTTTCTTTTTCTTCCTTGCTTTCTTCTTCTCTTTCTCCTCCTTCTTTTTCATCTTCTTCTTCTTTCTTCTGTGTCTTCCCTTCAGAAACTAGAGGGGGAAATCATCTAAGGAATGGGTAACCAGTCTGCTCTAATTTTCTAGTGGGACCGCTGCTGGCTTGGACAAACTTCCTTGTTCTTCCTTAGAAAGACGGCAAATTCTGTTTAGTTCTACCAGCAATAAGAAGAGTCCATCTGAGGATGCAATCGGCTCCTCTCTCCTGCAAACTCATCATCAGTGCATCACCCCAGAGCTTTGATGTACGCACACAACAGGCCACACCCTTTCAACAGCAGCCCCTCCCCCCCCAGGTCAGTTATCCACTGGCCAATCAGGGAGGAGGGTTGGAAAGGCATCCAGCAACACCCGCACCTGCCTACCTTGTCCAGTTCACAAAAGTTCCAAAATGTTGGCATCTTAGCTGCTGCTTTTCATCAATGCCATTTAAATGAATTTAGAATAATAATTTTATTAAAATGTTTTAGATGCCATATCTCCAATCCATAAAATTTATTGTACCTTTATGCAGAATTATACTGGAGTTGAAACATATAAATCAATTTATAAGGTCTAATGACACACAAACGCTTAAAATCTAAAGGCGGTGTAGTAAATTCAAATTACCATTACAAATGTAAGCTTTGTAGTCAGTGTGTGACCCGCTAAGGATTATATTTAACTCCCCTGAGAGTGGTTTATCATAAAACTTTATACTTTTATTACAGTGAATTATTAAGTCCTCCATGACATGAGTCATTCCTCGCACTGACTATGGCTTTTTTAATGACACTATAATAGACATCTTGCTAATAGCAGGAGGGTTGCTACCTCTGCAGCGAGGAGAAGGGGTGGGAGGAGAGGGAAAGGGGAAAAGACGATACAGGACACACGCATGGCAAAGCACATTTCCCACGGCACTCACATTAGCAAGCTTTGGAAGAAGTGTTGGAAGCCTAAAAACAGACACCCCTCCATTTCTTGTCCTGGGTGCAACAATCTTTAATTGCCTAATAGAAATTCAATTTAAATGTCAAATGTTGGAAAAGGAAACAGTTTCAATTTTCCTGAGCAATTTGAGGTTTACATCAAAACTTCAAAATCCTCTCCCTGCAGCCATGCCGCAGACATACTTCCTTTCATTCCAACAAGCTCTTCAATACTAACAGATCGCCACTATCACAGTGGCCTGCTGCTCACAAACATGACTTTCCTGCAAGGCCTTCCTCCTTACGTCATATCCACACAAGGACTCCACAGCATGAAACTCTTTCCAGGATCTACTGGAGCCCACAGATCATCACCGGCCAGAATTTAGGAATTCCAAACTCCTTGCCTGAGAAAAGAGCTAGTTTACATAAAAGATGTCTCTGTTGCAATTGGTGACTAGGCTTGGGTTATAAATAAGATGGCTGTATTTGACTAAAGAGAAGAAGAAAAAATGTATATCTAGACTACTTTTCTATGCATCTATGTGCAAGAGTGAGTTCCTTGTAGGAATTCCCACGTATTCCATCAGTGTTTTTAAACTACTCTCTGATGGTCTTCCCTGTGCTCTCATCTCTGTGGACATTGGCCATTTCTGAGACCATGATGCAATGGCAATGGACCACGCTTCTTCCCAGTAGTTCAATATCTGCCCGTGGGTGTTCATTTTCTAACCTGTGCTTCTCACGCCCACCAAGACAAGACTCAAAGAGCCAACACATATTTCACATATTTCCTCTAACTAGGTTATTCTGAACATTTACACTTAGAGATTTTGTTAGTGTAGGGTTCCCAAGAAATGGACTAGACTGAATTCAGACAATTGACAACAAATTTCTCACAAACTGATTGATTGATTGACTAATCACAGAAATCCTACTGGTTGCTATATATTTTTATAGGCACAGGCTAATACAAATTTTATAAAACTTCATCTTTCTCTCTCTCTCACAGGCACACACATGTACACATGCAAACATACCTTAATATGAGTCCATTTTTTAAACTTTCACTA